>NC_068412.1:15465555-15784594 GCF_023724105.1 Carassius gibelio | reverse complement strand
CGTAGCTGAGAAAACATTTCATATTTCACAGTTTAAACGTAATTCTAACATGGTGGCCTGCTCATTAGGAGATCGTAATTAATCTCCATTCACTTTTAAAAAAATTGGACAGGCAGCTCGCATTGATCCCTGGAGCCTCTAAGTCTCGACTTGGGAAAATTTAATATCCCCAATGGAGAGCGAGAGAGGGAGAAAGAGAATGTTCATGATTTGTTAGACAAGGTTGCGGAGAGAACCTGATCTAACCCCATTTAAAGACGCTCTCATTAATCAGAGCATAAATCCGGCGCGCTCAGGCTGCAGACAGTGTTAGCGGTGTCACATTTTAAAGGACAACATTCCCCTCTGAGCAGAATCAGAGTTATTTGAGGTTCAAGCATGAATCGAAGGCTTAGAGATTACAGCTCATTAAAGCAACCAAACTGGGCCTGTGATGCATGACGTACTGAAGGGGTTTTGCTTGCTTTTGGAGAACATTTGTGATGGTGGATAATTTAGAGCATGGCTTGAGAGACTCATTTGATACCATGTTAAGAAGGCAAATTGCTGTGCATCGCATTGCATGTAGCGTAAATCCATGAATCTGCTAACAGATGCTTAGATCTGTGTCTTAAAGACAGCTACATTTATCCAGAGGAGAAGTTACGCTGCAAATAGGCATGCAGAGAAGAATGTTTTCTCGAAATTTGGCAAATCTCGAAAATACTTCCCACTTGGTCCCAGGGTTTCTGATGTATTCGGTGGGATTATAGATGCAGGATGTATGTGTGTTTGTGAGCAAGTGTGTGTCTTCGTGAAGCTCTGCCTGCCTGCATGGTTGGCTGTATTGAAGATAAGCTGCTTTTCTTGATAGCGTTCAATCCTGCTTTAATTACCGAACTCCTGAGGCTGTGGACGGCTGGTCTGCAGTCTGTAAAAACAGGAGTGGCTCTGCACTCTAATCTCAGGACTAAAGACACACTGAACTGCACTGGCCCACTGTACTGAACTGCTATTCAGCTGACTTGATTCCTTAACCAGCTGACCCCTCGCTATGCCCTGCCTTACAAATGTTAATCATGTCCTAAATCATTCCCTCAAAAAATATATAATGCAATATATGATGTCTTATAATGCAAGTCTAAGAGGATCAGTATGTTTGGGTGGTTTTAAATAAAACATCATCGAAATTATAAAATAAAAATTTTCCTCAAAGAAATGCTTCTTTATTTTTGTCATAACCAAATGTGTAGCATTTGGTAGTCAAATAAAGAGTCCACAGTACTGTAGAGAGAACACTGTAAAAATAAAATAAACTTGACTGTGAAAAGCATTTGCTCAGATTTTGTTACACTAATTATGCTTCAATTATGTTTACTGCATAATTTTAAAATTCACTTAAAGGAATAGTTCACCCAAACATGGAAATGTTGTATAAAACCCAAAAGTAGTTAACCCAAAAATTACAATTCTGTCATTATTTACTCATGTCCTCAACCTCATGTCATTCCAAATACAGTATGAAAGAACTTTGTTCATCTTCGGAACACAAATTAAGATATTTTTGAAAAAATCTGAGAGCTTTTCCGGTCCAAAACATATTAAGGACATAGGTCAAATAGCCCATGTGGTATCAGTGGTTCAACCGTAATTTTCCCAAGCTACAATAATACTTTTTTGTGCACAAAGAAAACAATAATAACACAATTTATTCAACAATTCTTCTTCCCAAGTTACCATCTTCCACCATTTTGGAGAGTACTCCAGAATGTAATCAGCATTGTTTCCATCCTCAAATAGTTTTTTTTTTAAATGAAATCTGAGACCTTTCTGACACTGCATTGACAGCAATGCAAAAAAAAAAAAACAGGTTCAAGGCCCAGAAATGACATCATTAAAATAGTCCATGTGACATTAGTTGTTCAGCCACAATGTTATGAAGCTACAAGAATAGTTTTTTGTTGTTTGTTTTAACAAACAAAAAAAAAAAATTACTAGAGTACTAAGACGCAAGTGTGTGGTGCTGCTGATGCAGGAGCCAGCTTTCTGATAAAAAGTGTTCTGGTAAAATTCATAAAATTATGCTTGAGACACTTATGCTCATGGTTCAAGGATGATTTTTTCATCGCACAATTGTTGTGTGGTGCCACGCACAACAATTTGCCTTCTTAACTTGGTATCAAATGAGTCTCTCAAGCCATGCTCTGATTTATCCACCATCACAAATGTTCTCAAAAACATAAAAAAACAATTTTAACAATGTCCTTACTACATTTCAGTGCCTTGAACGTGTCATTAGAAGATTTGGAACAACATGAGGGTGAGTAATTAATTAAAGAATTTTAATTTTTAGGTGATCACTTCAAAGAAAAATGGCGCATCCAGTAAAAATGCTCTGGATGTCGTACTTCATTCCAGTCCACAAAAGAATAAAGTCCAATCAATTTTCACTGCATTTTGAGCATATTTTATTGATAATCACACAGTTTATGAGTTAACATCGGTAACCAAAGGGGCAGAACTTCGGAAAGTGCCAGTTCACACAAATCATTGAAACAATGTGAGCTATCTCTGTCAGAACTGGTAGCAAACTCTTTTCTATTAGCTTGTTTGCAACACATGCAGGTCTCTGTCTGGGGAAGTTTGGTGAAACAGGAAGTTTGGGTGCCACTCGTCAAAGGGCTTGTGTAATTTGTAAAAAGCTTAAAAAGATTTTTGCTGTTTCGCATCTGAATCTTCAATGATACAACTCAGTATTCAGTAGTTTTGCTCCATTTAAGAGAAAGATTATTAATTTGAAATGTGTATATCTGCTAGACGTGAGCTAGACTTTTTAAGCAAACTTTGATGTGCTTTTATTCAGAGGCATGTGGAGTAAAACATTTCTGCTAGCAAAGATCTTTTGGGGATATTTTAAGGAAGAGGAAGAGCACTTAGATCGTTCTCTCTCTCTCTCTCTCTCTCTCTCTCTCTCTCTGTGTGTGTGTGTGTGTGTTTCAGCGAGCTACATTACTGTTGCCTCATGGTTGTCATATGACATAAGAGGTTGCGGTTTCTACCCTCTGGAGAATTTCTCTCAATTCAGTTCTTTCTCTCAGCTAGTCTTTTATTCAGTTTACCTCTGACTCCCTTATACATTTACACTCGCACACACTAAAACACTTTGTCTCACTTACTTTTCTGTCAAGAATTTTGACATTTTCATTTCTGCAGCTTTCCCTTTGACTATCAGCCTCCTCCATTCAGCCTCTTCCATCTAGTGGCCTGTAACGCCCCAATCTCACAGAAGACTTTCATCTTTTGCCCCCCGAAAATCCTTCTTTTCAGTCGTGTTCATGTTCGTATTTCAGCTTTGTGTCTCTGAAACACTCACAGTGCTCATGCATAAACAAACTCTTCCTTTGTGCACATATGGCTGTTTTGATTCCAGTTACAGTCATAACCCAAAAGACCATAAGGTCACAAGGTCATGTGTGTTTTGTGCCCACAGTGATTTGCCCCAATTACCCACTGCCAAACAGGATGCCACCCTCATGACCTCTGTCTGCTTTAGAGCTGCCAGTGGATTGGTTGTTGCCAGGCAACCATTAATAAAGTGGATCTCAGGTTGTGTCTGTGAAAGGTGCAAAATGAATTTTTAAGTATGTCTCTAAATTTTGGGTTATACAGCAGCTCATTGATTGCCACTTACTTCTGACATGCTTTCTGAAATTATTATTTTTCATTTGAAAGCCACTTTTATCCAAAGTGACTTAGAGTGCATTCAGCATATACAAGTTCTAATTGAATATAATTTAATTAAACTGTAATGGTTTTTGAGGAAATCTAAATGTAGCTTTCAAACTATTTTACATGACTAAGTATGTACAAATGAATTTCTTTGAGCTCATGCACAGCTCAACTAAACGTCTGGATCAATCATTCTCAACCAGTGGGTTGCAACCTAAAATATTTTATGTCATAGGGTAGTAAGCAGCAAGAAAACATGATGCCTAAAGCTGCAAGAAAATTCTACTACATTCATGCATGGTCAGAATTTGTGTTAATATTTTAGAATTTTATTATTATTTATATATTTTAATTGTATTTGTTAATATTATGTTTTTGCTTTCATATTTTCGGTTATTACTTTAATTGTAATTTTAGTAATTTTTTGATGTGCTTTTGTCATTTTTATTACTGTTGTGTTGTGATATTTTATTTACATTTTAGTTGTTTTAGCAATTTTAGTACTTATTTTACTTTACTTTATTCAATTATTTGACAAGACAACATTTCGACAAAAGTGAAAGTGACATGACATTCTCAGAATTCATGCATTTAACCCATCCAAAGTACACACACACACACACACACCCACACAAACCCACTACCCTAGGGTTAGGAGTCAAACTCTCTAACCACTATGCCACAACTTCCCCATCTAAGTTGTGTTTCAATTAATGAAAACTATTTTAATAGATTTAGTTGTAGTTTACAGTAACAACACTAGTTAGAATCACAGAAAATGCATCATAGTTTTCCAATTAATCTCTACTTAATTTCTCACCGGTCAAGTTAGACCGTTACCAACATAACACTATGTAAAATAGGGCTGTTGTGGTGAAGGAATTTGCCTTGCAGTAAGTTTGAGTGGCTCAGTATGTGGGATTCTTTATTCATGTCATTCCAAAAAATCAGAGAGGGGATTCATCAGTGAAAATGACTTTACCCCAGTCCTCAGCAATCTAAATGCCTGTTCCTTTTGGAGAATATCAGTCTGTCCCTGATGTTTATCCTGGAGAGAAGTGGGTTCTTTGCTACCCTTTTTGACACCAGGCCAACCTCCAAAAACTTCACCTCACTGTGTGTGCAGATGCACTCACACCTGCCTGCTGCCATTCCTGAGCAAGCTCTGCACTGCTGCTGCTCCGATCTCACAACTGAGAGCATTAAGTCGTGATGGGGAGAACTGAACTACTTCTTCATCTCTGTTTACTTCAGCAGTAGTTGAACGTCTGGACTCCAGACATGGTGTGGACCAGATGGAGAGTTAAAATTAGGAGCGCCCTGGTAAACCAACCAAAACAGGGTGAGTGTTTAGCACAGCACTATAGAACTGCGGTTGCAGCAGACATGGTGTCATGATGCTCAGCTCTGTGGTTGATTTGGTTCAGCCATCAGCATCAGGAGCCTGTCAGGCAGCAGGAAATTACTAACATTAGCGAGGAAGGTTTCCATGTGACCCTCACAGTGACATTGCTGGATATTGATTACATCTGTGGGAGGAGAGAGAGATTCTGTAGGACATGTCATATCATATGACAGTTATAAAATCCAATGTTTTGTGTGAGTGTTGGCAGTCTTTGCGATCTCATATGTAAGACATGTGTGCCATGTCTGCTGTTAATTCAAATGAGTTCTGTGCATGTTTTTCTTATCTCTCTAGAGCTTAAGTTCCATTGTGAGTGGAACTTGAGCTGTATGAACAGCTGCTCCTATATTAAGTCAAACATATATATATATATATATATATATATATATATATATATATATATATATATATATATATACAGTATATATATATATATATATATATATATATATATATATATATATATATAATCAAAGGAAGGGCCTTTTATGCCACGATTGGAGGAAAAATATTGGTATGATAATGAATGAAATAGTGATACTGCAGAATTTCCCCACTATTTTATATAAGATTCAAGTACATTTAAAAAAATTACTTATTCAATTTCTATCTCAGTGTAGAAATTTTTCATGTTTTGAGAGAAGACTTTTTTCTCATTTAAATTTTGTTCAAGCTGATTTAATACTTTCAATTTGTACCAAACTACTCAAAAAATATTGTGACTTTTTTATTATTATTTATTATTTTCTAATAAATAAATAAATAATCATCATTGCCATATCACTATCATGCACAACAGGTTCTTACCCCAAAAGAGTCATGAACTGAGAAACCAAAATTTCCTTTTTGACATTTGACGAGGTCATTGTGCTATAAAAACCACCTGAAAGTTTCAGAACTAACTTTCTTGTAAGTCTAAAAACATTTTATATAAAAACCAGTCAGGCAAAATGACAGCTTGTGGAATGTGTCACTCTATGATGTAATAATGTGGCTAAACACTGCATCCGCACCAACCCAACATTAGGAAAGAGTGAATTAACTTTTATTTTTAATGACATCCAGACCATGTCAGTAAAGACTTGGTCCTTTGTTTACTTCATTCCACTGGGGATTTGTTTTAAAACAAGGATTTTCAGAAAGATCGAAACTAAAATACAATGCTGTGACAACCATGTTGGATCCGGCTGTCATGTCACAACACAAGTGTGAGTAGCGTGATCACTATTACTTTGTCTGTTAAACAGATCTTTTTATATGATTTATATGCATTTTAAATCTAAATCACTGCAGTATTCATCTGCTGTCAAACATACACAACTGTTTACCAATCACAGCGGTGGAGTGGGTGTTTACTTCCAAATCTACAATCTACCACGTCTATTAAAAGCGAATGTTCCGGTGAGGGGGGCTACAAACAGGACAGAATAGCCTATTACTTCTAAATTATGTTTTTTTTTTTTCAATTAAACTACTTCCTTATTAAATTCAATTACTTAAAAATTATTTGAATCTGTTAACTTTTCCAGTAGACAGCAATGTCAGTATTTATTTTTATTTCTTCTATTCATTGTTTTAGAGAAAAACATCCAAAGGAGTCCTTTAGCCCTGTTGTACACTGTATGAACATGTACATCTCATTCTGCTTAGTCTGGAATGGTGCAGAGCTGCTTTATTAACAGTGATGGGAGAGAGACATGGGAACAGGAGGCTGTCCAAGACTGATTTTATTTTTATTAATCTATATTTCCTCTGTCAGAGCTGTAACTGCAGGTCTGAGCTGTTGTCAGAGCACAGAGCAGTTGACACATCTGGTATTGTGTTCCTCTCAATGGGGCGAAATCAGTCAATAGTGCTCACCGAATATTACACAGTAAAACCCCCATAGACAACCATTTATTATGGATTCTCTCTCTCTCATTTTCCTTTCAACCTTCTCAATTGTCTCTATTGTATGTAGGTCTCTGTGATATTGATTATGATGTCAGGAGTAGAGTCACTTAACGCCATTATTGTCCACAATAATCACAGCGAACTGAAGTCTTCATCTCACCATTTGGAAGTAAAATCATGAAACAGTGTAACATACTTCTACCACAAAACTTGAAATGTGGTTTGTTTTTAAGATGTTTTTCATCCATTTTGGAGCATGACAGCCCCCGTCACTATAATTCTGTTGTATCGAAAAGAGCAGCATGAACATTATTCAACACTTCTGCTTTTGTGTTGCACTGACGTATGAAAGTCATATGGGTTAAACTGCTGAATGCTCTGATTGACCAATCAGAGTTAAGTATTACAGACAGCTTTGTAATGAAACAAATGAATAATGAAAATACATACTGATATTTTTGTCATTTGAGAAGGGACTGTGGGTTTAGTTTTTTGTCTGGATGTGAATGTTTTCTAGGAAGAAAGTGAGAAGCTTGTGAACCCTTAGGATTTTTTATTTTATTTTATTATTTGTTTTGCTGACAATTTTTCCCCAGAGGCTCCCCAGTCTAAGTAATAAGGACACAAATTTCACAAGAGTGCTGAACAGACTCTACCTGAACAAAATGTAGAAACGCTACAATATACAGTTTCTGATCCGTGAACAGTGGGCTGGAAATGGTAGCCATAGCAATGCTGATTCCTCCAGACAACTTGATACGTAAACATATAAAAATATGTTTACATGTCAAGTTTTTTTGGTTACAATTTTTTTTTTTTCTGAAACCAGGAACAGATTTAACTCAACTACGTTCATGCTGTAACTTTTTTGTTGCAGTTGCATGTTTTAAAGGCATCTCTCTTATTAAAGTTCTTATAAAATGAAGGTGTATGTCTCCAAAGCAGCTTTTGGCCAGAGCTCTGGAGGGCTGTTCTGTGTATCAGGCTCTCCAGAGCACCGTGAACACTACATTCTGTCTGGAAACACATGATGGGAAAACAAGATGTCTGAAATGAGTCCCTTTGTATTCAGAACTACCCACAAGCCCTAACCACCAAGAGTTTTATGTGGTTTATTGTGTCATGAATTAAAGGTCATCTAGGACTGAGGAGTCACACCCACAGAAAGGGACAGTTTGAAAATCCCCCGGCTCTGTTACTGTTGCTATAGCGCTTTTTTTTTCTTTGACCACATCAGAAGCGAGTTAAAGGGACAGTTCACCCAAATTGTCTCAATTTACTCACTCTTATGTTTTCCAATCCTTTCTCACTTTCAAAGTTTTTGAAGAACTGTACTTGTCGCTCTTTTCTAAGCAAATACAATGAATAGCTAGCAACTGGAAACATAAAAGGACCGAGAGCAACAAACTTGTCATAAAACTGTTCCATACAATATATTTGAGTCTTCTGTAGTCAATACCTACACCACCATTCAAAAGTTTAGAGTTAGTATGATTTCTTCAAATATTTTCAAAAGAAGTCTGTTATAGTCACCAAGGCTTTTATTTGCTGAAGAATGCAGTACAATAACAATATTGAGATATTGTTACAATTTAAAATAATGGTTTTCTATTTTAATACATCTTAAAAAGCATTTATTCCTTTTATGGCAAAGCTAGATTTTTAAGCAGCCATTACTCCAGTCTTCAGTCTCATAGATCGTTGAGACGTAATTGTAAATGGCAATCTTTTTTTAACATTGGCATATACAAGTTCATGAGATACAGTACGTGATGTCTGATTCATAGACAGATCATTCTTCTGAGTCAGTTATTTTCAAAGAATTGAGACATTTTGTAAAAGTGATGTGAATGATTCGTACATGAATCGTACTGATTTGTTTTTTTCTGAATTTAATCTCGTAATGGCTCCATGGAGAAGAAGATTATGGCTGAATAACAATTTACCTTTGTGAAGACAGAGCACAACAATTGCATTTATGACACTAGCTTGATTCGTTTGTGTCTTATTTTTAAGTTAGAAATCTCTAGTTCCCATTTATTCTGCAAAATATCTGCTTTTGTGTTCTATGTAAGCAAACAAAGTGATATGACATGAATGAGTGAATCATGACAGAGTTTTTGTTTTTTGAATAATCTATCCTATTAAATAAAACTGAAATAGCTTCCAAACCATCCTCGCCACACGCTGGTTTATACCAAACTCGTTAGTTAGACATAAATCCTCTTTGCATAGACTATATCACAATGGTGCTGGTCATGGGCAGATGACCCCGCTGTGTGTTACTGAAAGAGAGCAGAACACACACTACACACCATGTGTCTCTCTCGGCACGCCGCCTCTCTTCTCACTCCCTTCTCCCCATTCCTACACTCCTTTCATCTCTCCCTCTCTCCTCTCACACCTAGACGTCTCCTTCGTTCGGCATTCCTCCGCGCTCCACTCAGAGATTACTCTCCCCTCACATATGTGAGCACAGAGAGGGGTTCTGCCTCTCTTCAGCTCTCCCGTCCTCTAATCTCCTTTTCCTCCCTCACATTCATCCTGCGCTTTCCACTTCCCTCCTCTCCCATCCTCCTGGTGTGAGTGAGTTGGGATGGCTGTAATGTGTCAGTGTTACCCAGCATGCCTTTGGCAGTGCTGACAGCACTCGCTCCGGCCAACAAACAGGAACAGGAAGGATTCCTGAGACGCATCCAGACCGTCCACTCTGAGGGAGTGCATCCGTTCACGTACCCCATGCTTCTTCCCTTCTGTCTGCCTGGCTCTCTCTCTCTCTAATGTGCTTTCCACATGAAAGAGCCACACATTTCTTTTTTTTTTTTTTTTTTTACTTGAATCTGATGTTTTTCTTGATCAAAAAGAAAGTAAATTCTTATCTTGCGATTGGGTGCGTGTCAGAGATTGTGTGCCCCTGAAAGTATGAGAGTGAGGGGAGAAATTGAAAATCCATGTCCATGTCTGAGAAAACAATAACTTTATCAAGAGCTTACATGGTGTCTGGACATGTCTGACAGGCGCACACAGTGCCTCTCACTAAGAGCCAATATCACAGCCCCTGAGATTAGCAGTCTCAACCGCAGGCAGAATATGTGTTGCGATCGATAGAAATGTCATCTTCTGCAATCCTTTATTTCTTTCTTTGGTACGATTCAATTGGTCATTTCTACTCCTCTTCAGCTCTTCTTTATCTTACCACTTTGTCTGTAAGTGTAGTGGAGGTTTGGGGTGAATGAAAGCCTTCTGTAGTGAATCCATGCGTTTGTGTAAGAAAAATATTTTAATATTCACTTCAATTATTTGTCATACACAGAAGCCGCTCCAGCAGATGACGTAGTCAAATGTTTACATCATATTAAAGAATTTGCATAATGTCATTAAAATAAGTTCATTATTATTTAGACTGGGCTGCTGAAGCTTCATTTAACAGATGTTTACATTCAGTCTGCTAGTCAGAATCATTGCTGATTAAATAGAAATAAATAGTGGTCCATGTTTGCTTGTGATAGTGTTTCATGAGTATTGAATTTGTCCTGAACAGTTCAACTGGCCACTTTTCTTCAGAAAAATCCTCCAGGTCCTGCACTTTCTCAGGTTTTCCAGCATCTTTTGCATACAGTACTTGAAAGCTTTCCAGCACTGAACATATGATTTCAGATCCGCCTTTTCATACTGTGGACAACTGAGGGACTCATACACAACTATTTCAAAAGATAAACATGTTTACTGAGGCTCAAGTAAGCAACATTTTTTGTTTCTTTCTAAGATTATTTTATTTTTAACCAGTTTAATTATTTACTTGAAACTACTTTATTTACTGTTGACTACTTCTTGTATTAATTTTATGTAATAAACTGACAGTCACCACTTATAAGCTACTACTAAATATTGTAGAAACTTAATTTTCTGTAAAGCTGCTTTGCAATGATTTGTATCATAAAAAGCACTATACAAAAAAACTTGAATTGAATTGAATTAAATAGTGCCTGGAAAACTGTGGTGCACAGATTCCGCTTCTGTCCGGGTCAAGAAACTAGAAGCGACAGGGCACATACACGAAAACTGACAGAAAAGTTCAGTTTACGGGCTCGTGTGCTGACGTTAACAGTCCGGAAACGCATTTTCATGCAGTATGATACATTGTTGGCACATGACCTCATTATATGTATGTGCGCGAGTCATGCCTACTTATCATTTATAAAATAGGCCTTGACTCATGGTTGCCTCATGAAATAATAGATAAAAAGACATGATACAAATCATGGCTGATATTACTTCTGGTTCACTGGTCACATGGAAATGGAAGGTCATGGTAAGTGCATGCATTAAGGGACACATTATTTAGGTCAAATGTAATAGATCATCTGGGTGTTCCATGCATAAAGAAAATTATTATAGAATATGTATATACTACAGTATGTATATACTTTTTCATAAGATGCTATATGCTATACCCAACTTGTTTTGCTGCTTGATATTGCAAACTGACATTTGTTATATGACTTTATTATCATACCTGTAAACACACTGGTTGTAGGCCAAATACTTTTACTCTTTTACTCTGCACTGTTGTATTCTATTCATCCACCCACTGTATATCTGATATTGGATGTCCCACACATTCACAGAAAATATATTATTTCCACATTAAATATAAGGTGGATATACAGAAATTATTTTAATATTTTTCACTGTATACTAAATTCAGTGCAGTATACATTGTAATAAAGGCAATATTTTCAATTTTGTGTTAAAACTTTTGGCACTCCAACCATGAAAAAAAAAAGACATCTGTAATAAAAAAACATGTAATCTAGTCACACTTGAAAGGAAAGAGCATTAAACTGCTCTGCTGTATACTGCACAATCTTCCTGATTGAGTCTCTCTGTGTTTAACCCCCTTTCCACATTTGCCCCCTCTGTCTCTTTCTCATTTGTTTTTCTCTCTCAGGTGGTTATCTGTCCAAGTGCTGTAATATTTCACCTCCAGACTGTTTAATGCTGCTATTAGGTCTAAAATCATGTTTTCACACAGTGATGCCATTTTTCTAGAGAGGTTATGTCTGGACTTTTTAGCCATAACCATTTTTCTCTGTTTCATTCTAACCGTCTTTCATACATACTAAACAAGATTCAGTCCTAGCCCTTCATGTATATAGGGTTACCCTACTGAAAAAATAAATATCTTAAACTGGTCTGAGGTAGTTCTTAGATGCTTTAGCTGGTTGGCAAGCTGGACAAATTCCCTAAACTCCTCTAAATCCAGCAAACCAGATGAGCAAACTCCAATAAACTGGTTTAAGTTGTTCAAGCTGTTGTTTTTCTGCACTAAAAGCCGAGACATCTCTCTATTCTTGACCAGGCTGGAGTTCTACAGTTATGCGTTTTCTAAAATTCCCTAAGAATAATTAACCTCAAATTCAGAAGAATCCGGTTTTGTCCTGTCTGATGTCAGAGATGTGTTTATTTTGAGCAGGATTGTGTGATCAGGCCAGCATGAAGTAATGAAGTTAGCACTGTGTGGCGAATCATGCCACCTGCTGTCAGTCCAATCTGACCACTCTTCTGTGTGAAATATTGATAAAGGGATTCAATTATAGGAGATGATAATCAAGAAGAAATCTAAACATATAGAGAACATCATAACAATGTGACATAATAGGGGTAAAGTCCAGTGAGAGAGACGTCAATAGTTATGGAACTCCAGTAATTAAGGTTGTCGGCTATTTTATTCACTTAAACATCGGATGAAGTTATTATTTTATTTTTAATACATGACGCCAATGTATTTTTCGATGAGTCCACAGTGTTAGTAATAATAATGTTATCTGCTTGACGGTTGCCAGGTGTTCACAATAAAACCCGCCCAATTGCTACTCAAAACTAGACCATACTAACCGCGTTTCGAGTGGGGTCCTCCGGTAAAAATTGGGTTTCGGGGGCTAATATACACATTATTGGGATCGCCTTACCCCGCGGCCGAGGACTTGGCAACACTGTGACGGATAGTAATGTCTACAACGGACACGAGCGTGACCACAACAGCTTGACATCATCTAATTTGGCACGGTCTCCCTGCTGCACTAGTAGTACGGCTTTCCTCTGTGTGTCCATATCCTTACAAGACAAATTTTAGCTGGATTATTTGTGTCCCATTCAAAAAATTGCTCTCGAGAAATTTTATGTTTATTGTCCCCCCCCAACTGTTAGATGAAATTTACGCCTCTGTGTGACGCTAATGCAAAGCCGAGCTAAAATAAAAAAAGACTATTAATGTGAGTGTGAACTTTTCAATTCTGCAAAAAAAAAAAAAAGAAATAATACTGTGCATGTAATCCCATTCATTTTATGGGCAAATCTCTTCTTCTTTTGAGAGTGGCTTTTTCATGCTGCAAGCTGTTTTTAAGCTCACAGTTCACCAAAATAAATGCCGGTTGAGGTTAAATCATTGGGAAAATTGCTCTCATAGCAGGAAGCGCTTTGCAAAATGTCATTTCCAGTCTATTTCAGAGCTGTGTGCGTCACCCTGCTTTCTCTCTCTCTCTCTCTCTCTCTCTCTCTCTCTCTCCCTTACCTCTTTCCATATGATATTTTTTATATTAGTGTGTGTTTTACATGTGTGTTGGTTCGTGGTAAGGCTTGCATGCACATGGCTTCCTGGCTTCTGACCTCTGGTTAGTCGTGCATTGTGTAATGTGCATCTGTCTCCTGTTAGCACACTGCTGCTGCTGGGTTGCCAGTGCACAAACACACACACATTCACACAAACACACAGAAGATGGGCATGAACATTAAGTCACTTGTTCCTCTTGATTTGCAGAATGGCTTACTGGGAGCCATGAAACTGATTGGCTCTTTTTGGCATCCCACTGAACAGAATTTCTGGCAGGTCACAATGCACTTCCGTAGAGACTGAGGACACAGATCTGCGTCTGTAGCTCTGTTCCAAAACATACTGAGCAGCTTCACTGCATGATGTCTACAGAGACAGCTGCCTAATGTTTATGCAAGCACATGAGTGACAGATGATGTTCATTGTTTAGGCAGCATCATTGCTCTGTACGTATAGTTCGAAGTTAGTATGTTGCTGATTTACAGATTGATACTGTAATAGTAATAATAAGCATAAAAATAGACAAAAATATTGGTTAAAATGTTCTAAAACACAGTTTAATGCAATTTGAACAATTTACAATTTACAATAATTGCTTTATTCATATACATTTTTTGAATATTATTTGTTAACTGTTTGTTCATATTTTACCGTTTAGAATTATTTTTAGTACTGAAATGTATAAATATTGCCATATTTTTTTTATTCCGGTACACTATTTTATATCATTTTATATGAACATTTTAAAATTGATATTTATAGCATTTTATTTATTATTTTAAGATTTTAATGAACTGTATGTATATCATCAGTTTATTTATATTTTATATTGTATTGATTGAAATTCCATGTTTATTTTAGTGTGTCACTTGTGGTTTTTATATTTGTGAAATTTGCTTGCAATTTCCGAGTTTTTTTTCTTTCCAGTGTTAACAGTTTTTCCAGCGTATATATAGATACAATAACAAAAAAAATTATTATATTTGTTGTAAAATATTGTTATTTTGTGTGCAACTTGTGTGTTTACTTGTGTGTAAAGAACAGGATATGGTCATGTTTATACAAATACTAACTCCACAGTTTTGTATCCTTTAGGACTGGCTTCGCCATGAAGGATGATGCCTTCAGTTTAGCTTCTGAATCATTTCCTTTGCATTCTGACAATTAAATTGAATGCTTATGAGCATCACATGGTTTCTCATTCCCCTCACGCTGCTCTGAGATCCACCAGCCAGTCAACCTCAACAGAGAGTTCCTACGCATTTATAGAGGCAAACATACTCTCCTGAGGAGAAAACTAGAGATGGTGGCATTTATTTCCTTGAGACAAACTGTAAATAAAACCCACTCATTCATTTCAAAATGAGTGTAAGACCAGTTAAAACCAGCCATGTGTTGATTTGAGTTTCTGCAGCCTTCAGGCCTGGCTGGGCTTCATATTTTAGACTGGTTTCACTTGTCACGACTTAGAGAGGCATTTTGAAATGCATCACCCTCCATTATAAATGATGAAGTCGAATCTGAATAATGAATTGCGGTGCCTTTGCCATCTGCAATGAGAGAGAGAGAGAGAGAGAGAGAGAGAGAGAGAGCATTAAAAGGAAATCTGAAGTCTGTGGTTGGTGTAGTTGATGAAAGAGGAAAAAACTGTGTGTGAAAAGCACAAAAGAGCTCAATTTGAAGAGCAGATGGGGATACATTTTCCTCCTCACACTGTTTTTCATAAGCACAATGGAAATGATATAAACAAGAACCAAACTACATCAAGCGAAACGAAGCTGCATGAAGTGAAAGACACCTGCACACCTTCCTGAACCTCAGTGGGAGTAATAACTCTCAGGTGGTGACAGTATTGTGGTGTATTGCTTGAGTGTCTGGATTGTAAGCTTTCATACACTGTTCTACATACTATTACATTACAGGTATGACAAAAAAGAGAGAGAGAGAGAAAGAATGTGAGCTTCTCTTGCACATTGTTTTTACAGTAGGAGCATAGTACAAGGTACAGTATATAAGGTAAAATTAATGCTCAGCACTAAATTTTTTAAATCGCTGGAAACTGATTACCTTCTTTAAGCTAAACTCTGTAACTTTTAGCGGTTACACCATAAAAACAGTTTCTTGTGAAAGAACATTGTTTTTCTCTGTGTGGATGAATGTGGTTTGAGGCATTGGTGTTCCCCAGTAAAAAAGTAATATATTTTAAATATATTATTATTTCATCTTATATAGTTCAAAACTATTATCATATTTATTGATTACACATCGCTCACGACTTACTGATAATTTTAAGGATTAAATTATAATAAAACTTTATTTGTTTTACTACTTGTGCACAATTCATATTTCTTAATATTAAGCATAAGTTTTAATGCAACTATTGATGAGGATTGATGATCCTTGAATAATACGGAAAATATATTTAAAGTGTACCTAAAGTATAATTGCAGTAGTTCCACTTTAGCACATCTTTCAGTGTATCTTTATTTGGACTGTGCATGAAGCGCAAAATTAGTTGTTCCAATTCCTCCTTGGTCATTTTTTCTTGTTTGTTGTGATGTGAAACTTTCAGGTTTATGCTACTGTATCATGCTGCTCACAGCCGAGCTACTTTTTTGTATGTTTTTTATGTGACGCACAAATAGCATACTATGTATGCAACATACCATGAAATTTGTCCCAAGATCTCTATAACATTATTTATTAATATATTGATCGAAATATATTTGAGTGAAGAGATTATAATTGTTTTTGTGTGTTTGTTTTACACTCATTAATCATTAATAATATTTTTTTATTTATTAAAAAAGTTGCATTGTTTAGCTTTGAATCAGAGGAATATGATGAATCTCATTGGACTCAAAGAGCTGATGCTGGACTGTGTTTCCCAGCATGCACCACAGCATGAATAAATCATGCAAATTACAACCTCGTTGTTTACTCGATTATGTGCACTGTTGTTGCAGTATTTGTTGTTTCTTTGAGTCATGTGTCATGTGGTGTTCATCTCTTCTCTTAATAATGACATTTTGATCGTTACCATCACTGTGTTTTGTGTGGAATATTAAAGACCATGTATGCTGATGCTAAAAATCATATTATTATATGCATGTCTCTGAATCTTAAGGTAAAACCTTATCTTACTAGTGATTATTTTTTGTTTCATGTAATGTTTTCCTGTATTTGATCTATCGATTGATCAATATCCAGCTCTTCTCATCAATCAATGCTATTCCTTAGTGCCTCTCTGTTCTAGCTTGTGCTGTTGTAAACAATGTTTGAAACTTTGTATTACTACAAGCACCTCTCGTATTTATTTCCCCTCTATAATGAATCACTCATGTTCCTGATTTGTAAGTCACTTTGGATAAAAACGTCCATATATCCTTTATCCATGAATATAATTGTGTTTAAGTTGAATGTTTTAAACCCATAACTATTATTTAGATGTTTGTATATCATGTGCTCATTCTAGTGTTTCTAATTCAATGGGATCTGGGGTCTCGATCTGTGTTGACACATCGATTATGCAGCATAATATTGATTTAGCCACAGTCAAACCACTGCAGATCCCAACATATCCAGATTTGGTGACACAGTTTAGTCTCTAATCAGAAAGAAGAAGAGAAAACCCAGTAATTCTGCACCGATTTCAATCATTTGAATTATCGACCATGTGTTTGTACTTTGACACTACAGGTTTGCATTCAATATACACATCTAGTTGTAGTTTTTAATTTGTTTTTACAAAACATCAGTCAGAGGTGTAATTTCATCCACGTGAGATCCACCCTTGGTTTTGTCTCCCTCTCCTTGTGTATCTGTTATTGGGTTTGTACTCTTATTTTAGCCGAGGAAATCAGATCCATGTGGTTGGCTCAGTGAGACATTTTAAGACTGAATTATGGCACTGCAGAGCCGCAAGTCTTTTAAAATCCTGGTACTATCGTTTCTACTGTCTAACTGAGGAATCTCACATCCATTTAACAGACACTCAGAGCTTTTAAGTGTGTCTGCGGTGAACCTGGGATTCATTGTTTGTTCACACATACACTTGATCGCTGTTGAGGAAGAAACTTTGTTACTGTATTTTCCAAAACTTCTTATTTTAAAGCAGTTCAACTATAGTCAAGCTCCTCTTCTTCTTCTTAGTTTTTTCTTTTCTTTTTTTTAAGTAGGTAGATATAGTCCACTTAAAAACTAGTAAAGAAAAAAAGTAAGCTGCAGTAAATACAAGTATATAAACATAATTCCGAGCTGTTTTTCTCTGTCTTAAAAACAATGCAGGGTTTTGAATAAATTATTTTTTTGATTTAATCTCTGTTAGGTTGTGATTTAAAACCTGAAACATAAATGAACACTAAATCAATATTGTAAACATAACCGCTGATGAATAACTGTGTTTAACCAAATATTTTGCTATGAAAGAGGCCAAAGGCATGAGGACTCAAATAGCTACTGTAAATGTTTTGCTTGTGAAGCAATTCACTCAAAAGTATAGGTCTTTTCAATGAGAGAGTTGAGGCGTTTTAAGCCTCTTTTAAATTCTTAAGACAGACCAGATGTCATAATGGTCTTCTCTTTTCCTCTAACTGTGAGATGCAAAGCTTTCACATCGGAAGAGGTCATTTGCCAATCACTAACATCTGTGCATCTGAAATAACACCAGTGTCCTATCCTTCCTTACACAGACAGACGTCTCTGTGGCTTCTTCAGTCTCTGAGCTCATCACTGCTCTGTGAGGAATTCATATATGAACCGCGAGATGGTAAAAATGAAATTGTGTGTGGGCTTGTGTGTGTGTTTTCATGTGTGGGTGTGCAAGGTTCAAAGTTAATGTCTGCCAAACTTCGTAAACTATCAAAAATTGGCTTTGGTTACAAACTAAAGACCATTTGCCTGGTATTTTTTATTATAAACTGCAACATAGTGCATGGATTAAATCATAAGAGAGTGCAATTTTTTTGTTTGTTTGTTGTTGTTGTTTTTTATATAATTATAATGTATTTTTCTATAATATTATTATTGCTAATATTCTATTCATTGCATTTATTCAATTATAATTTTATATTTGATGTAGTGAATTAAGTTTAATTTAAACCCAAAAATTATCTTATGTCTACACATCTGATTTTGTAAAGCACAGCTAGGGTAATTGGATATTTATATCTTATTTTTAACGTAAAACATGCACACCCACACACACTCACGCACACACATGTTTGTTTTTGTGAACAGTGGGGACATCCCATAGGCGTTATGATTTTTATACTTTACAAACTGTATGTTCTATGGCCCTACACCTAACCCTAAAAGGAAACTGTGCATTTTTACTTTCTCAAAAAAGCTCATTCTGTGTGATTTATAAGCGTTTTGAAAAATGGGGACATGGGTTATGTCCTCATAAGTCATTCTCTCCTTGTAATACCTGTGTCATACCCATGTCATTATACAAAGTTATGTCCTGATATGTCACAAAAACATGCACACACACACACACACACACACACACACACATATATATGTTAGAATTATATATATTATTATTATTTATTTATTTTTATATCATGCCTGCTGATACTCTAATCATTCAATTGATTCACCATTGGCATACATTTTATGTTTGACGTACAGAATTAAGTTCCTTCATTTGAAGCATGAATCTTTCATGTCTTCAATCAGTACTTTGATTTTACTGAGCACAGCAAGAGGGATATTTATATCATATTTATGAACATAATAAATTGTGCCTTTAAATACATGCATGTTCATGTAAATGAAGGCCACATTCATTCCCTAAAGCACTAAAACAGTTTAATGTATTCACACACACACACACACACACACACAAACACACACACCTCACTTGCTTCTCTATGTGTTCCCCCAGACAACAGATCCAGCGTCCCACACCAGATGCTTCACAATTACCCACAATTCCCCTAGAATTGTTCCTGCATCATTGAGTCTTCAGCCAAAGTCAGGCAGCTGCAACTCGTCAAACACACACACATACACACACACACACACTACAGGGCACGGCCTGACGTGACCGCCCCGCCCCACCCCATCTGTTATGGTCGGGATGATGTCATCTCTCTCCCATCAGGTAAGATACACCAAAAAACTTTATTTTATGATCTTCATTCTGCTAAACTGTATTTTATGGACTTTTATGTGCTTAAGGGCTTAAATATTAGCCAACACTTGATCCATGATCCATCCATATATCTTAAGGTGACAGGATAAACTTTAGTATAACATATCCGTCAGTTGAAAAGACAATGAACGAATGACAAAAAAAGACAGTATTGTTACAGAGTGTTATTTTAGGGATATAGATGTAGATGTCAGAGATCTGCCCTTCCGCACAAACAGTATGACTCATTTATTTACTGCTACAAAAGTGCCTTCATTCTAGTCCAGCTTAAAAGGGCAAGTGGCCAACAAAACGCACAAAACCCGACAGTCGGTGTGACGAGAGAGAGAGAGAGAGAGAGAGAGAGAGAGGGAGTAGAATAAAGGGAATGTGATAGAGGCAGGAAAAGGACAGAAGTAACTTAATTACATACTCAATAATAAAGGAGACAGGGATGAGTGTGGAGGAGAGAAGGTAAGGATGGACAAAATGTACTTCTCAGTCAGAAAGGACTTAGACTTCAGCAAAATGTTTTCGGTAATAGTTTTGTGCCTTGGAGCATTGTAAATTTTAATGAATGATAAAAAACCAATTATCAGTAGTCACATTTTAATACATGAACCAGCCAGCTGACCTTTTCATAGGGAACCGAGAAAATGGCCCTCCAGCAAAATTGTTGTTTTTTATCCTTCTGTCTTTGCTTCTCATTTAAAATAAATTTATTTTCAGTTTTCCCTCACTTTTTAACTTTTTTTCTTAAGCAGACATATTTGCTCATCTGAGTGTGAGAGATTAATAAAAATTTAATTAAATTAAATGTAGTGAAAACATCAAATCTCATATGTACTTTTCAATTAATTTTCATATTAAGACCGGACTTATAATGACTAGAATTATGATTTTACTTTACTCTGTAGCTAAATATTTACACACACACACACACACTCACTCACTCACTGGCCCGTTTATTAGGTACACCTGGCTAGTGCCGAGTTGTACCCCATTTTTCCTTCAATACTGGCTTAATTCTTCATGGCATAGATTCAACAAGGTGTTGGAAACATTCCTCAGAGATTTTGGTCCATATTGACATGATAACATCACACTGCAGTTGCTGCAGATTTGTCGGCGCACATCCATGATGCGAATCTCCCGTTACAACACATCCCAAAGCTGCTCTATTGGACTGAGATCTGGTGACTGTGGGGACCATTTGATTAAAGTGAACTCATTAGCCGCGTTTCCACTGTTGGGCCAAAAGCGGGCTTGCCAGGGCATTTCCACTGTCACTCCCGGGGCTTTATCATGCCTCTTCGGTGCTTCCTCGGGGCCAATGGCCCGGGTTTTTTGGCCCGACAAAAACCTTTTGCAAACGCAGACCAGCCGGGGCTAGAAGAGTGGTTAAGGACAAAGGCGGAGTTTATTCCGCGTCTGGAGAGCTTCTGCACCACGGGTCATTTCAGAAAGCTAACAGCCATAACACCAGCATTAAAGACTTTTTTAAATAAGTTGAGCTAAAAACTCACATTCAGTTAGCAGCGAGTGTTTGAAATAACTTGATCTGATGTCGATTATAGTGACCATACAAGACAGAAATATTTATAAGCAATGCAAAAGACTTTGCAAGCTAGCCATTAACGTTACCATATATGTGAAATCAGACGTCAGCTTCTTATTCTCTATCACAATCGTGTATTTATTTAGTAACATAAGTCTCGTCTTGAGAGTTTAGCTCCGTGTATCTTATGTCATAAAAATATAATAATGGTTATTTGTGTTACTGTTGCCTTTCTATCATCTCTAACCAGTCTGCCCATTCTCCTCTGACCTCTGACATCAACAAGGCACCGAACGTCCTCAGAACTGCCACTCACTGGATATTTTCTCTTTTTCAGACCATTCTCTGTAAACCCTAGAGATGGTTATGCGTGAAAATCCCAGTAGATCAGCAGTTTTTGAAATACTCAGACCAGCTGTCTGGGACCAACAACCATCCCACATTCAGAGTCACTTAAATCCCTTTTCTTCCTCATTCTGATGCTCGGTAGAAATTCAGCAAGTTGTCTTCACCACATCTAGATGCCTAAATGCATTGAGTTGCATCTATATGTTTAATTGTGTTAAATTCCAACCCCCTATGCTATATTTAAGCGGTAACTGTTTATTTACATACTGTATTGAGCCATATACGTATATCATTCATCCAGTAACTATATTGTGACTGTATGGGAGAGTGCTATTGCACTTTAAATCAGCATGTGGAAACTTGAATTTCCTCTTCACTACTGAAAAAGACTTTTGCAAAATTCAGTGTTTCCATGAAATTGAGTCTCTCTCTCTCTTCCTTCTCTTTCCCACTCTCTCTTAACCCTTAGAAGGTTTCAATTACATACTTGTCCCTGAAGTTTTACTTAGTTTCATCTATTTAACATGAAGGCCACATCTTTGCACTTCCGTGCAGCTTTTTCCAGTCTCACAAAGGATTACTAAGATCTGAAACATCCTGGGATTGCTTCAGGTGTGGGGCTATTCTACTCTGTTTCAGAGAGACATGCGAGATGTGAGACAGGCGAATTGATTCAGAAGAAACAGACAGGTTTGAAAAGAATCACTTTAAGTACGGATTCTGAAGGACAATCGTGTTCTTATCTGGGAACAAGTGAACAAAACAGAAAAGCTTCTTAAATCCTTTTGTTGAGAAATACCTTCCTATATTTGTTGCATCAAGTTTCGGCGAAAGAGTCTTGTTTTCTATCCTTGCAGCAGTGTGTAAATCCTGTTGCATGGCCTTCTAACCATCTAAAATGTGATGGTAGTGTGAGATAGGAACTCACTATAACTGTTAATATATGTGCAGTGAATGTGATGTGAATATGTGAAGTAAGCACAGTCAAAACCCGCAAAACAAAAGACTCCAACATTCCCATAAAGACTCAATGAAAGTCTAGATCGTTCAGATAACTGTCTTATTAAAAACCAAGGAGATAAACATGCTGGCTGCCAAATATGGCAACTTCCTGTCCATCTCCTAATGAGCTGTCATAAAGATGACTGATTGCACTGGGAACAATGAAATCTTTCATATCTGAGCTGAGAGGTCTTTTGTTCAACCCCAGTTGCATTTGGGAGACCTCCAGAACGACAGGCTTTTGTCAGCATAAAAGAGGAAGGCCTGATTAGACACGCCAGGGATTTGAAATATCTCTAATGAAAAGACTATTGTAGAATATTGTCTTGATACAACAGCAGGACGGATATTGCAGTCGTTTTTCTCACAAAAGCTCAATGTCCAGATCCTTTTATCAATGCACAAAATATTCCAGTTCAAAAATGACAAGACCCATCCAAGCTGTGCTGTTAACATATTGGACTAGCAGCCCAGAACAGCAACTGATATCACCCTCGGCGCATAGACCTTTTTTATTGTTCTGTTTTTGTATCTGTTGATAAGTCTTGGTCTGATTTTCTCACATGCGTCATTCAAAAAATGTGGTAACATCACTTGAATATTCAGTCATGAAAAAAAGATCTTGAATAATCAAAAAAACGTTAAAATGTATTTGTCAAGTACCTGAAAAACTCTTTGTTCCTTTCATAAGGTATTGTTAATGTGACATTTACAGTTCTTTTAAATCATTTTGTTTTCTGGGGTTACATTTTAGTCCACATTTTACAATATAATCCATTAATGATATCAATATTTATTTAAAGATATCTTTTTATTTTACTCTATTTCATTGGTGTTAATTGTGTTAACTTTTTATTTTGAAAATGCAAAATGCTGTGGTTAAGCACTTCCAAAGTTAAAGGTAAGAAAAATTATGCACAGAGAGAATATTTTTTATTAATCCTTTTTTTTTTTTTTGTCTATTGAAAAAGGTATTAATTTACATTTGAATGTATTTTTTTCCCATATTGTTCATTTAAATGTCATGATATATATGGTTAATGTTGATGTAAAAGCTTTTCATTGAGGAAAATGATTTGGTGTTATTGATAGCCTCTTTTTTTTTTTTAATTTCGATTTCTTTTTGAGATACATTTTTTAAAGCATTTGTGATCAGTGTTACATTCTTCTTTTACCAGTTAAATAAAAAAGTGTTTTATGCTTAGTAATAATGTGAAATCTACTTTCATTAGAGAAACATCAAACTTATTTTTTTCATTTATTTATATACTTTTTCACTTTGTAAGACATTCACTTTGTGATCTTTTTTTTTTTTCTTTTTTTTTTTTAGAGTGACAGACAAGTGTTTGTTATATCCTGGTTCAGCTTTATCCTGGACTAAATGACAATTATTTAAACTGCTTTAAAATTCCTAGTCTAGTTAAACAATAAGTGTCTGGGAGTTTTTGGAATTATTGTCATTAATTTACTGACTGTAATACTGAACATCTGCTGTTGTTTCTTTTCAGCTTATTCAAAAACCAGCTGACACGTTTGGAGTGTCGGTTTATGTCAGACACGCACACGCACACACACACACCTTGCTGTCATCTTTGATCCCCTCTAAACCTCGGCTGTGTTCAACAATGTATGTGTAAGAAACTAAAAATGACTAATGACTCTTATACCGTCTGTTGCCTGCTGGATCGAGGCAGGAATTATTGGTGCGGGAGGAAGCTTGGTGAGGCAGGGAAAGGCTTTATCCTTGAAGAAGCGCATTCTCTGACATTGGCAGTGTCTTGCTGTTGGTGCAGCTTCAGGGCACTTTTACGTTAGCCATAAAATATGACTTTGTCTGAGCCCCATTTGTTTTGCAGTCGTTTCCCTCGTGAGGGAGGTGAGGCTAAACCACAGTGATATAGTGACTCCTGCACCCCAGATCTCTGCTTTATGGAGCCATTAAGAAGTTCCAACCCACCACAATTTCTTAAAGTGCTCAATAACTTTGTATGCTGACTGTGTCGCTCTGTTGAAGTTGCAGCTTTTAAACTTTTGGCAACAACATTTTGCCAATACATAATGAAAATGAAAGCTGGTGTGTGCGCACACAAACACCCACAGAGAATAAGAGATGTGAGGAGATGGCACCTGTCACCTCACAAATTACACAGAAAAGGTAGACATTTGATTTAGATGGTTGACGGCATCCCATAACTCTTTTTTCCTTGTTTGTGTTTTTTTCTCTGTTCTCTGAAAAAGATGGATTGGAAAACAAGATAATCAACAAGATGGTTATTTGATAACCAAGAAATTGTCGCCATGTAATGTTGTCGTCACAATAAGTTAACTTTATTTCATAGTAAACATACTGAACTGACATAAGTGATATAAAATAGTGTTGTTTTATGTAATAAATTCAACTGAAATCACTAGCTTGCTTTTTGCACTAATCACCATAACGGTGACTGTAAAATAATACTCCAGTTTTCTTATGGAATTTATTATTTTGAAGCTGTTTATTATTATTGTTATTTGCTATATAAGGACTGTATTGATTGTCTGAATCTTCAAGTACATAAATTTACATCCTTGTTGTAGTCTGTATGTAGCAGCTTGTTAGCATCATTATCAGTTTGTGTTCTAACTATTTGTAAATTGTGTTGTCAAGCAATATTTGTAGAGACTTTAATGTTTATGTTAAATATAGACATTATAATATTCATAAATCAAAAACCATCATTCTAAAAATGCACTGGAATTTAAGATTTAAAACCTTGTTGAGTGACAATTTGTACTTTTTAGTGACCACTAATCATTAAAATGTAAGTAAATATCATATATATTTCACAACTGCACATATAAGTGGCAAAAAACAATACCTTTTTCAGAAGAATCAGTTGTTTAATTTTCAGTCTGTTCCCAAAATGTCTGTGCCCCCTTGACCTGTCCATTGATTCAATTCAGTTTCAGTTTATGTCTGAAAAGAAAGCAATTTTGGCTTATAATAAAGACTTTGACAGAAGAAAAAAAAAAAAAAAAACAGAACAAAAAAAGAATGTGAGTTTACGTGCTATGGCTAAAAATGTAACAACTGAAAGTCTGAATCATCTCTACTACAAGTTCATAATTCATAATGAATTAATGAATTAAAACTAAACATTGTTCTAAATGATTCGAGATTGAATATAGGGCATAATTCAGTCTGGAAATTATGTCAGAGAGCTTATTCTTATTTGTGTGGAAAAAGATTCATGACTTGGTTTTACATCATTGCATTATTCCTGATAATGTTATCATCCTGTTACAAGCAGCACAGAGTCACTGGTTTTGATTAATGATTGATTTGATTGATTAGCAGTTGTTTACAGCATACCCACTGGCAGACGAGCCACAAACACTTTTTTATGTTCCACATTTAATATATTTATATAAATTTAATTCCACATTTAAAATATGATCTTTGTAATATAATCTTTTTTTACTGTATCTCTCCGCATCACCGTAGCGCGTACGCTCGTCTGTGTCAGCCGCGCTGCATATATGCGCTGTTTTCTTTCACACAAAAACGTAAATACACATAGTAAACGTATCCTTGTGGTGCGGCTGACACAGAATAACGTACGCTGCTTGTATTCAGCTCATATTCTTCAAAATGGTAGTACAGTGATGTGGAGGGACAAAGAGGAAATAAACTGTTGAATAAAGTAGATATTTTTGTTTTATTCACTTAAAAAAGTATTATTGTCGCTTCATAACGTTACAGTTAAACAATTGATGGCAGATGGAGTATTCTGACGATGCTTATCATACTTTTCTGTACCTTGACAGTGTTATTTTACTTGGCAGTCAATGGGATAGTCACAAGCCTCCTGGTTTACATTAAAAAATATCTTACATTTTGTTCCTAAGACAAACAAAGCTTTTATGGGTTTGGGACAACATTTTCATTTTGGGGTGGAGTATCTTAAGGCTTGCGTCCATGCTTAAACTGAATACTGCACCACACTCAAGGCCATCGCTTCAAATCGCATGTTCAGTTCAGCCAGAAATGACTCAGTCCACCACGTTTTTAATTTTTATATTTCATTCATTGCTCAGGCAAAATCGTTATTGTCTCTCGTCTTAGATTTCTGGGTGTTGCGGAGGGTTCTGGGAGAATAAGCTAGCACCTCAGCGCAGCTGCTTTGTTCTGCTGGATTTGTGTGGCAACACCAGCAGTAGAAATCACTAGAAGGGAAAAAAAATGCTCCCGTCCCACTGGCAGCCGCCCAGTCTAGGAAGGTATTGTCTTCCGTAATTGTTCCGGAAAAAGAGAGAGCCAAGACAATGAAGCTAACAAGCTGTCTGTGGAATCCTTAATTTAAGAGCCTAGTGATAAAAACAGATTTCAATTTCAGTTCCTTCCCTCCCTATCTGCTTCCTTCATATTCTCTCGCTCTCTCTGCAGTACTGTAATATATGCAGTGAGAAGGTCATGGCATTGTGATTCCAGTGTGAGATGAGTACGCTGGGAAACACACACACACAAACACAAAACGTCATGCAAATACGATGGCCAGCAGCCCAATGATGACAACACAAAATCAACCGACAGCTTCATTATAAATGTTCCCGGGAAAGTGAACATTTACGGTTTCTAATACCTTCTTGGTAAACATCACTACAGCTTTAATAAACCAGAAGACAATTAATTACATGCTTTATGATTTATATAAAGTATTCTGATGTAATAGTTTTTTTTTTACAGTAATTTTTGTGTTTACATATGTTTTTAATTTTTATACAAACATTATATATGCGTGCATCCATTCAGACCAATTCTTGGATTGCATCCATGTCTAAAAACTTTGTAAACTCACCTTTAATAACAGTCATTTTAAATGTATTCTTAATTAAAATAATGTCATCATTTGTTAATAAAAGTACATTTCTGTTTCCCAGATATTTACTCATTTGATACTAAACTAATCATTAATTCAGCCAAGGGTTAGTTAACCAAAAAATGAAAAATCATTAATTTACTCACCCTCATGTCATTCCAAACCTGTAAGGCCTTCATTCATCTTGGGAAATTCCAAATGAACCACTGATGTCACATGGCAGTTTTTTTTTTATTTTTTTTACAATATCCTTGACCATGGTAGTGCCCTTGCTGTCTATTTCATCAAAAATATCTTAATTTATGGTCTGTAAATGATCGAAGATGAGTAATTCATGACAGAATTCTAATTTTTTTGGGAGAACTATTCCTTTAAGAATCTGGACTCATTCAAATATTTACAATTCAAGTAATTCCCATTACTTGATATAATGTACAAGATAAGCCACAACAGTTTAGTCAGTATTTAGAAGTGTCCATGAGGTATCAACATCAGGTCCCAAAAACTTCAGATAGCATCTAAAACAAGATGTAAACACTGACCATATGGAGAAATGTTACATTACTGTTATGTGTATTGCAGGTCATTAGAGCTGACATTTAAGGAGTGTAATCATCTCATCCTGGCCGGGTCCAGCTGGAATACACTAATGATTACAGCAGAGGCCTGCAAGGTTTGCAGATGGATCAAAAATGAATTTGTATCTCCACATTTGCACACACAGCTTAAATCTCCCATTAGAGAAAGAGCGTGAGAGCACTCACACATAAGCTCTGCTGGCCTCTTAAGTAGATTGAAATGTGAACCAGTGATAAGACTAAATCTAAGAGAGCTGAGGATAAACTAATGATGTGAGTCTTTGTTTAACCTGTGACCTCTGAGATCATTTAGTCATTCAGGATTCACACTGGCTGGTTCAAAGGTCGTGACCTTTATATGCTCACTGAGCTGTGGAGTGTTTTAATGAAACTTCTGAATCATGACCGGGAACTTTTATAGCTGGGACCCCTCCATGTTTCAGTAACGATGTGCAAATCAAAAGTCGAACTGGGCCTTGTTCATAAAATATTCGTCAACAAACACACTTGTGAAACTCCGTTGCTGCCCTGGAAAAACAAACTGTATCCACTGTTTACATAACGCTGGGTTCTTTAGGAAGCTGAACAAAATGATCTTTATTCTTCCTGAGCAAGTCCCATTCAGCACTGTCACCGGATGAAAATCGTTGATGGGCACGATCTCGCTCTTGCTCCAGTCGATGCAGGTGCGGGCACGCTCTTCCAGGAGAAATGCCCATATAAGGTGTTCCACTCTCATCTTCATCATGACGAGTAGATTGGGGGAGGTGTGCCCGAAGCTTGAATCCTTATAAGGGAAAACAACTAACGATTCCTAACACCATGTCTACACCAGATGTGAGTGGCGGGGTGTGACAAAATACTATAGAACCACTGATCTATAATAGAGATTCATTATATATAGATCAGTCAATAGAACTCATTATAATTAGTGATGATGTCTACACTGGATGCGGTGGGGCATGACACCACAAATCCCTGACAGTAAACTGATGCCTCATTCTATTTATGACGTGCTGGCACAAATTTCAAATGATTTTCAAATGTCCCTTTGTTGCTTCCAGTGTAGACAGTCTTTAGCTAATGCAGTGCAGCACCACACGACAACTTTCGCGTCCAGTATAGACCATAAACTGTATAAAAACATGTACGTAGTGTCCGTTACGTTAACCACAAGTTTCCAAAGAGTGTTTTTGAAGCCAAAAGAGGGTATAGGTGGCCGTCACCATCTTGGCAGTATGTCACTCCAGGATAATCGAAAATGGGCAAAAAGGTGGGAGGTGGTTACTGAAACCATGCCCACCTAGCTCGATGGTGGCAATCCACCTGTCACTCAAAGTGGCCACGCCATTAATTAACTTTAAGGCTTAATATAATTTAAACGGATGAGTTATAAAAAAATACCACTCCCCTCACAGTTGTCATGAAGGGCAACATTACCTATATAGACCAAAGTCATTTTTGAACCAGCTGTAAACATTTTTTACAGGGAGTGCACTCCCTAAATGATCTTAGAGTTGAACTTACTACGTCTTTGTGTTGGGGGGGTTCAAACCTCAATGAGGTTCGCCTGTGGATAGCTCAAAATCTGAATCCTTCAGAACGAAGCCTGCCACCAAATATAAAGTTCAGGACCTCTACAATATTCTGACTTGAATGGAGTGGTCCTAACTGAAATGTAGTTTGAGCACTGAATAGAGCTCAAACATAGTTCAGGCAGTTCATGGCGTGACTGAATATGAGGTGATGCTCAGCTGATCGTAACTTCTCCCACTAATTAATAAGAGATATAAAATCATCTGTACTCACACTTGCCATAGTTTGTCGCACAGGCACGCAATTACCCTCCTTCATCCCCAACTCCTCCTTTACAGATACATGATCACTTAACTGCTCGCCATGGAGATATATCATCTTTCCAGCTCAAGTTGCTCAGATTGTTCAATATTATCCAGTCTAGTGTTACTCTAATTGGAATATATATAACTGTGCATATTAAAATATCTGGCAATTGCTTAGGCTTCGGGGGTTCAAACCTTAGTGAGGTTTGCCTGTAGATAGCTCAGAATCTGAACCCTTAAGAGCGAAGCCTGCCTCCAAATATAAAGTTCAGGACCCCTACAATATTCTGACTTGAACAGAGTGGTCCTGACTGAAATGCATTTACTGACATATGATGCATTTCCTGTCTGGATGACAAGAATAGGCAACAGTTATTTTATTTTATTCCACAAAATTTCTCCCACAGCTACCCATAATTATCATGAAGAAAACAGATGTAGTTTTTCCCTTAGCTGTGCCTGGCCGTGACATCACTACTGCACACTTGACACTATTTTTAAAACAAAAGCCGCTTTGCTTGTCATATATTTTCCACTATTGTTTTCCTGTCAGTATCCGTCATTAACTGGAAGGGCTTTTTAAATGAAGGTTAAATTGACGAGGAACCACATAATAGGACAGCATGTACAAAAGGCTATCGAAACAAGCTCTTCTTAATTAATGCATTTATGCTTTCCACTTTCTACAGACCTGAATTTTTAGTTACTCAAGAGGCAATTCACACACCCTGTCTACCCTGAGCCCTCGCGTGCAATTAGCTATACTTCCTATCCTAATTACTGCCATTCATTCCTTATCAATAAGAGTCACTGGTAAGCAGCTACTCACAACACAGACACCCGCATGGAGAAACACTTCCACATACTCGCAGAATGCAGGTGCAAGAGAAATACAAATTAACACACTGTCACAGCTCATCAAAGCCCACAACAGACAGCAAATCACCTTATTTAAACCAAATATGAGAGGAACAGTGTGAAAATCTCCTGCTCATTAATATTCATTTAAATATATATCTGCTCTCCTGCCTGGATTGTTTTGATCAGAGCATGTACATAAGAAGGAAATTAATGTGGCAGTCTTTTCAAATCATATATGAGCTTCAAGTTAAATCTGGTATTTTTCTCAATTGTGAGCAATTTATTTACATCTGTTGCATCTTGCATTATTCCATCCCTTTTTTTTCCTCCACTTCAAACCCAGAAACCCCATCGTCTCCCGTGGCAACGGGCTAATGAGGGTCTGTCACAGCAGCCATGTCACCGCCTGCTGCCTGTCACTACTATCGCCATGGCGATCGGTTTGCCCCATCCTCCGCAGCCACCAATCAGGCGAAGTACAGCCCTGATCGATTTGGTTGTGTTCTGGCTAACGTTTCTCACTGCTCTCCGAGATAAATGCGAGAGACAGACAAAGCAGTCCAATAAAACAACAGCACTTTTAGTGGTCAATCCAGAATATCTGCGTCACATGATTTATGCAAGGCTATATTAGTTCAATCAAGATAAAGCGGATTACTGTATTTGTCAGTGCGAGCCCCGACCAGACGTGTGTTAAGTCAAAATTGCTGGCACGATTAATTTATTTTCACCTTTTATTTAGGTCACTGTTTTCCATTTAGTTCTGCGGCATGTTAGGCTGTAATTGATATATTATGTGGCAGCTGACCCAGTATCACACTCTCTTTTTGACCATTATTATTAAACGCTTCTTGCTTTTGTGAGCTTGATTGCAAAGATGCAGGCAGGAAGTTTGAACTCACGTAATTAGACACGCATTGGTCTTTTAATAGCTGCACCTCATTCTCCCACATGATTCTGATTGAAGGTCTGTGAGGTTAGATTCTGAATGAAGTTGAACAAGGGTCTGTAAGTGCTTTAGAAGTGTCTGTGAGGTGTCAGGAAGACTTTGAAAGTTTTGTTTCAAATGTACTGAGCAACCTACCTAGACAGCATTCTTAGGCAACATAATTGTGCTCCTGATGTGATGGTGTCTCAAATGGTAGGCGTTATAAAAAGTAGCCGGGTGTCCTTTATTTTAATTGAAATTTGGGTTGTCAAAAGTACTGAGTTTTGTTTACAGTCAGTACTGAATTAATTAAAAAAATGTTACGAACCAGCATTTCCCCCAAGCATTTTGAACACCTCTGATTGGACAATGTGTTCAGATTTGTCTGTGATTGGCTACAATGATCATCACTTCACATGCTCTTCACCAAGAGCTTACACAAAGCATCTGAAATTCGCGTCTATCAGTGGATCCCTAATATATCTGCTCGTTTTTAAAACTGAATGGTTTAAGACTAAAAATGTTTGAACACTTTGTCAAACACTTGAACACTTTGGAGTGAAATATGCCCATAGGTAATGTGATGTTATAAAACAGATTCAGAATCCAAATTCTGATTGGATGAACGGTATTTGCTCATTAACATTCTCACAGAAAACAATTTTTTTAAATGCAATTAATAAAATGCAAAAAAACAACAACAACAACAAAAAAAAAAAAACATTGTCCTACATAGAAATCCATATTTTACACTCTTTTTTTTTTTTTTTATCTAACGGCTATACGGTTTGGCACGTTCTTCATAATACTTGCATTCACTGTGGTTGTGAATTTTTCTTGGTCAATACATTGCTACTGAAGGTTTACTGGTCTAGTTTATCCCAGAATGCCCTTGTTTTTTCCTCTCTTACTGTTTCCATTCAGTGCACTGTAATTGAGTGTCTTATAATGTGACTACAGTGTGTTGAACAATGACACTGTAACTCACGAGTGAAGAGAAAGTGATAAGGTTTTCTGATGTGTATTGCAGTATCAAAGTGCATTCTGTTGCACTGAGTGCAGGGTTTTCTGCTAGATTGTGGGCTTCTGTCAAAGAACTGCAGCTTGAGAATGATGGTTTTTGACAGGAGAGGAACTCCTGGGACTTTCAGCATGAGGAGCTTCTCTCTCAGCGTGTGGGGTTACTGGTGGGTTGTCGTTGTTGTTGTTTTTAATCTGTTTCTTGTGTATGTGTGTATGCATGCTCATGCTTGGTTCAAAAGTGACTAAAACAGAAAAGAAAATCCTATTATTAATTAAACTCCCCATTAATTAGAGTTTTAGTGTATATATATACATATATATTTTATACATTTATACAATTATGAATTTATAAGTTTTTTGTATATTGTGTGTACGTGTGTGTGTGTGTGTGGATGCCGGGCCGTCCATCCCCTGGCAGCGCCGCGGCCAACGAGAGTGATGCGGCCGCTAGAGGAAGCCGCCGCCCCTCGCGCCCCGGACCGAAGAGGGGAGCGCGTACGGCCGCCATATTCCGCCCCTTACCTGGACCCTTCCTCCATGAACACTGCCCGACCCACACGAATCCCGCAGCATGACGAGGACACCAGATTCCCTGTTGTTTTGGACACTCTCCCCCTTTGGCCACCTTTTATCCCCTGTTTTATTTGATTTTCTGTGAATAAAAGCCTCTCCGAGTCCTGAAGCCATGCCCACTGTGTCTGTCGTTGGCTCCTCCCGTCACAATATATAATTTCTAAACAAATTAAAGCTGCATATTTTATTATTGCAATGGCATATTTTACTGTGTTGCTAACAGTGCATCACAGTGTTAAACACCTAGATGTGTTTAGGACAGGATGGTGCTCTGGCCTTCATGATGGAAACTCTGTTTATGTATAGCAGGCTTAGTTTAAATTCAAATGAAAAATAAAAAGTGTTGGGAAGAAAAGAGGAGTTAAGACAATAGATTGTCAGTCAAAGAGAGAAAGATGCACTCTCTCCTTTTCTCTCTTACATTCTCGGTTTCCTTCGTAGACAGGTGGTTTCACCTAAGACCCCCCAACTCTACCACTCGACACAAAGTCATCCATCACCACAGCAACTGCGCCTGTCATTGCCTGGGAAGCGAGGGACTGCTAGGGCAGATGGAAAGAGAGGCAGATCAACTGGTCTTCCAGCATCAGGTGGTCTGGGAAAGATAAAGAGAGAGACTGAAAGAGAAAGAAGGCATCTTTCTTTGACACCAAGAAGTTTAAAATGGAAATAATTACCTTGCTTTTTGGCACACAGACTGTAATGACAGGTGTGTCTGTGACCGGGGCTCCCAGCTGGAAACTCCAGAAAGAAATGTCCAAAGCCTCCTCAAAAAGAATAGTCTAATGTGACCCTTTTTGTGCAAAACCTCTGGCCCACAACATGGACAACCTGGACATGAATGTGTAGAGTTAGATGTAGTTCCTGGGAAAGTTATGACTTTGTGTCACTGATGTTGGCTGTAAATGCATGGAAATCATTCATCACAGGTCAGTGCCATCTTTCCTACAAGGCAGCAGTATGGTATCAAAGCAAGTGACCTGAAGAAAAAACTTAAATTCCTTCAGTTTCCTTTGACATACTGGAGCCATTTAAAGACAGAACACTCATCAAGCTGTATTCAGCCATAGAGAATGCCTCCCACGTCTTAACGACACACCGATGAAACAAAAGAGCATATTCAGTACATGTCTGATTGCACTAAAATGACATGAAGAGAGACAAGACATCCTTTGTTAAATCCTGTCAGCCATCAAATTGTCCGATCCATTGCTTAGCTAAATATAGAATAGAGTAGGGCAGTTATAACTCTTCTTACTGCAGGGGATATTTCTAAAAGAAGGTTTATTTTTATTGAGCCTCTGTGTTGTAAGATGTTGTATTGACATATAAAGTCTTGGCTACAAAAAATGCTATTGAATATGTATATGTATGTGTGTGTTTGTGTGTGTGTGTGTGTGTGTGTGTGTGCATGTGTCCAAAATGTCTGGGGAAAAAAATTCAATAATTTCAGCTCTGTATACCACCAGAATATAATTAAAACGAATCCATCAAGATGAACTTGAGGTGCAGAATTTAAGCTTTAATTCAAGGGGTTGAGCAAAAATTTAAAATGCTTAGGAATTACATACATTTTTATACACACTGCCCCCATTTTGAGGTGCACATATGTAATTGGACAAATAAATATAATCATAAATAAAATATTAATTTTTAATATTTTGTTGAGAATCCTTTTAAGGTAATGACTGTCTTAAGTCTGGAACTCATGGACATCACCAAAGATTTGGTTTCCTCCTTTATGATGCTTTGCCAGGTCTTTACTGCAGCTGACTTCAGTTGTTTGTTTGTGGGCATTTCTGCCTTTAGTTTTGCCTTCAGCAAGTAAAATTTGTGCTCAATCAGGTTAAATCAAGAGACTGACTTGGCCATTGCAGAGTATTTAACTTTTTACCTTCAAAAACTCCTGGGTTGCTTTTGCAATAGGTCATAGTCCATTTATACTATGAAGCAGCGCCCAATCAACTTTGCTGCATTTGACTGAATCTGCATGGGCAGAGATTGTATCCCTATACACTACAGAATGCTTCCGGCTCCTTCTGTCCTCTGTCACATCATCAGTAAACACCAGTAACCCAGTGCCACTGGAAGCCATGCATGCTCATGCCACACTGCTCCACCATGTTTCACAGATGATGTTGTATGCTTTGGCTTGTAAGCAGTTCCAAACCTTCTCCAAATAATACAAATTGTGCCTGTGTCCAAATACATATTGACCTAACGGTATAATTAAGAGTGCACTGAATTACAGCCCATTCTCAGTAGTTGGTTATCAGACTTTGTCAGACTTATTCACTTTTAAATGTATTTTTCTTTCAAATTTGGGATTAAAAATCACTAAGTCCACACTCCTCAGAAAAAAAAAAAAAAAAAAAAAAAGTCTTCTCTGAACAGGACCAAACAGCGATAATTACAAATTCTAAAACTTTGTAAAAAAGAAAAGAAGAAAAAAGTTCAGTGTTTGTATGTTTTAAGGACTTGAAACCTTTAGCAACAACATGCTTCACATGAGTTAATAAAAGAATGTTTTATTTAAAGCCTTTTTAAGTGTAGATCAAACCACACATTAAAACAAAGCTCTTCTGCCTTCTGACTGTTTCATCTGGAGTTTACACATCAACAAAGCACTAATTAGCAGATGACAATCACATCTATTTCCTGTTTTCCTGAGCTTAAATGACACTGGCAAACATTAGGGACTAGATTATATGGTTTAAACAAACACCACTTCTGTTATTATGATGACTTATGAATATAATAATTACATGCTCCCAAAGGCTACACCAAATGTCACTTTGCTAACAGGACTATCTCCTGGGACACTATGGGTAAATTCCAGGCCCTCTGATAACCAGTAATGACTGTCTACTGTAAGTCTCTTATAAAATAAATATATATTCTGTATGTATGCCATATTATAAATGTCTATAAATGTAATTGTTTGGTACAATTTATAGAACAAATATAAATATGTATTCTAAACTTAAATAAATAGCAGAAAATATTTAAATATTAGTCAAGAAAGAAAGATTCAAGGTTTGTGATCCTGGGGCAACCCAGCTATTTTTTGTGACATGCTGTTCTGTGTTGCATTGTCCTGCCGCTGTGAGGAAAAGCCAGTTTTGACAGAAAGAGACACAAAATGGAGACAGGGTGAAAGGAAAATACAGATGTGGCTTAATTGGGGTAATTTAGGTGAGTGTGTGAGAGAGGTGATCTCTTTTGATTGAACAGGCTGCTATTGATGCAGAAAGCGACCAAGTAACACTTGACTTCAGCCCCCTTTGAAGAAAAGATGGAGAGCGCAAATAATAAGTACAAGAATAATGGTAAAAAAAAAACATTATTGAACCTATTGCCCTCAGTCAGCATGGAAGTGCATGCTAGGAAAATAAAGAGTGAAATTTTCCCATTCACTCTTTATTTTCTGATTTTCACTTTTGAGAAAGATTGTTTTCTAAATTAAAGCTGCATATTTTATTATGTTTATACTTAGTGGCCATCATTATACAACAAATTTGATCTACGTCACTGCTACATTTACGCACACTGCTTGTGCATGCACTGAGAAACAGTCTAACGCTTTAAAAAGTTTGAGAAGAAACTAGATTATAGAATGATGCAGCAGTGGAGTGTGCCAGAAACCAATGAGGGAACCCCATTAAAACTTAATACCCAAGTTGGCAACCAAACCTAACTGAGCAGAAATGCTTGTGTGGGATCAGTGAAGAACGAATTATAGGAATGTACCATAATATGTAAATTAGGAGAATGTTGTTTTATGCAGTATTTCCTGCACCTCTTTCATGTATACTGTCAGTGCTTTATCATATTTTACCAGGGCTGTCAATGTTAGTGCAATCTGCATCAAAAGAGATGTAATCAGATGACTATGTATTGCAGAATAGTAGCAGTAAGCACCTCGTTATTGAGTTGTTCTCAATACAGACTAGAGACACAAGTTTGGTTCATTTTATTGAAACAATGCAATTGCTATCAGTGCAGTTCATTTAAATGTATGTGTGAATGATGCCATCCAAACATTTGTGCTCACCAAACAAGCAAACAAGGACCAGGGTTTCGGTCTGCTACCAAACAAACTCTCAAATATGAATGCAACATGAACCCATGACAAAGTGAACAAAAATCTTCTCTTCTAATCATTGGAGCTAAATTTCCTATTACAGTTCAGTACAGCCATCAAAATCGGCATCTCCTTGCATTAGATCATAATTTGTGTGTGCAGCGGAGGAATTCCTCATGTTATTTTAACTCCTTTGCACAATTTGGTTCGGTAAGTTGTCCAGTCAGGTTGTCACCATATCTTTATGCCTTTTGTTTTGTATCTTTAAGTTCGGTGTTAAAAATGAAAGTTCTATCATGACAACTCTTGGAATATTTTAGCATGTTAATGGATATCACAATGTTAACGTATTTGGTCTTAGCGAAATAGATCTGCTACGCTGCTGCTGCTGATTTGCTGCTGCGGTTGGTTATCATTGTTGTTGTAGTTTATTGCTGCTGCTGTAATGCTAAAGCAAGTACAAAACATTTCTACTGCCAATACATATCCTGATTCAGTGATGTGAGTATTTAAGATATACTGCTGCACAAATAGCATATATAAATAACCGTAGCAGATCTATACAGGTGGAGCTGGGGAAGGTCGAGGGTTTCAGAGGAACTCTAAAAGCACACTGCAAAATTCTCTAGTGAATGCTAATCAGCCATTTAAATGTAGAGCCCAAGCTTATTGGCTTCATCTGCAACATGAACCAATTATCTTGTGCCAAGTAGCTCAACACTGTGAATATCATCAGTTTGCGTTAACGACACATCAGCCTGCACCATCTAGAGTTCCATGATAGAACTTGGCATCATGAAAGCTAAAGGACAAAATGCATTAATTTCTTTTATTCTTTTTTGTTCTAGACCAACTAAGAGATCTGAATTATGAGTGTGAACAAATCATGCATTTTTTAATGAATCATCAACACAGCATGACCAGTGTTGACAAATTCACTGTGCTTTTTAATGAATCATAAACACAAAGTGACTAATATTCGGATTCACAAACAAATAACTCTTAAGTACAGGTTTGTTTTAGTGATTCAAGGCCAATAACGAGACTAGTGTAATCTGCATCATGAACAAATTACTTGGTTCTTTTAATTTGAGTCTGATTAACCATTTACTAAACTGAATCCCCCAGAGTGGTTATGAATCAACATCTGACTCACCGAACTTTGTTATCATTTTCAGTGTCCTTGTATAGCAAGAATATAAACAGCATGGCGTCTCAACACTGGCCCCCAGGGTACACTTTCCTGCACAGTTTAGCTCCAACCTTGATCAAACTCCTTGATCAAACTCATCTGCCTCTAACTTTCTAGTGATCCCCAAGACCTAGATTAGCTTGTTCAGATGTGTTTGGTTGAGATAAACTCTGCCAGAAAGTGGACCTCAAGAGCAAGAGCTGATAACCCCAGATATATAGGGGCGTCCATGTATACAAAATGTGTTTATATATAAAATAGCAAAAATAATTAACTGATATGTAACAGAATCAGTTTTTTCCCAAGACTTGTTAGTTCAGAATAACAAGCTGGTCTCATGATGGCAAGTGCTCTCATGGTGCAGTGCTTAATTCAAATAGTTTATCTCTCAAGATTTGAAATGGTAATGTAGCAAATTATAGCCATCATTTTGTTGAAATGTCGAATTTCAGCAGTTCTGTGAAGAGCTTGAATACTCTGTGAAATTTTTGTTATATTATAATGGAACAATCTGAGTCATTAGTTGAATCAATTATTTTTTTTCTTTTCAGTCCAATGTGCGGGCAGCTACCACTTCTCTGTCTATCTGCTATTTCTCATTATTGATTCTCTGTATTTTTCACCCTTTTCTTGTCTTGTTTTCTTGTTTCTCTCTTTGTTCTGTAAAAGATGCGATATAAAGGGAATTAATCTGCAAAATGACTTCCTCATAAAAGTGTCTTGCAGCACGCTTTGCCTGCAGCTGAAGCCATTTTGACAGACTGAGTCAATTCTGAATGAAATGGTTCATGGAATCACTGCAAGACAGACAACATCACAGGGGTAATAGCATTGTTTTTGTTTCAAGGTTAATATCATGCATAATTAAAATTCCAATTATCTGGCTGGAGGGTTATTCTGAGCTATCTCATGAATATCAAACCATACAGACAGCATACAGTGTTTGTGCACTTATAAGAAAGAGCCCACGGACATTTGGTCTCCATTAAAAAGGTCAAGGTGCTCTGAACTTATCTGTAGCTCTGAGAAAAAAAAAAGGCAGAGGACAGGTGTGAAAGTAACTGGAGGACTATTGAGAGAAAGGAGAGATGGAATGTGTCAAGTTGTGTGTTGGCTCTCAGACAGGTAACGGCATTGAACTGACCTTCATTCAGTCTTTTATGTTTATGAACTGATCAAACATGTGAGAGTTCAATTCAGATTGTGGTAATTTAGTCTGCCTTTTAGGCTGTTTCTGTCTTGGCCTCCCAATTCTATCTGGATTTTTATTTTTATTTTTTTTATTTTTTTGTGAAGTATGTGGTTGGAGCTGGGTTTCGATACAGATTTCTCGTTTCATAAGCTCTCGATTTGATTTGATTCTGAATTTGCTGATTCAGATCTGATCAGACTGATTCGAGTCAGTAACTCACCTGTTTGAAGTGTTCATTAAACAAACCAGCTCATAATGGTAAATCATTTCAGGGCTTTACATTGATAACACTGTATGTTTTTGACTAGCCAAATTAATCAGCTGTAAAAAAATAATTATTTTCCCTAAATGGCACTATATGTTTTTGATTCACTAATAAGAATCAATAAAAGTAACTTGTTTGTGATTTGAAATTTCTTATGGTCTGTCCGAAAATCAAAACAGGTTTAGATCAGATCAGATTCCAATTTTAAAACATGGCAGACAGATAGTATGAATTTGTAAAACCACAGTTTGACAGCAGGTGGCGTTTATGAACAGCAGAACAGAGTTGTTTCCACGGTAACCTCTGTAGACTAAGCTAAGACGGCTTTATTATGCATTACACAGAGAGAAGATGGAAAGTAAAAGCAAACCTTTGCAGAAGACAGTCGGTTTCCTATTATGCATTCATACAAATAATGAAATCATATATTCTTCCATATAATATCCCTCAGCAGTATGCCTTCAGTCATGTTTTCACTCAAAATGAAACAACTCTGTGTGTTGCATCTGTGTGAGACTCATAATAACTTTGATTAAAGCTAGAGTTTTTCAAATTGCGATAATCAAATATGGGTTTAATGATAATTAAAACACATAATGAGATAAATAAAATAACCTAATGGCCGATATGTCAAGTAGCCTTTATGTCTTGGAAAGCTACCTACAATTAGTAGCTGTTGAGCGACGTGTTGGAGACCCCTGCCTTAACTAAACTTCAGCCAACTTACATGGTAGCTCTCATGAGTCATGGATGTTAGCAAGACAAATGAACTATTTGCCTTTCGTCTTTTGGATAATTATCTGTAAATTTGGGGCACAGGAAGCTTAGTCTCTGTTCATCACCACTCACCTCCACACCAAGACAAGCACAGTGAAGAGAGAGGGAGGTCTTCACCTCTGCGGCTCTCTGCCTGTCTGTGACTGTGATGTGCTGATCAATGTGTGCTACACTGCTGTGCTGCGGAGACACGGAGGGAGAAAAGAAAAAAGAACATTTCTTGAACTGACCTGATATTGGGATTTTTTTATTTGTTTGACAAGGAAAGCTGTGCGCAAACAGAAACACATACATATATACACACACACATATATATATATATATATATATATATATATAGTGTTTCTGTAGCTCAAGTGATAGAGCATTGCGTTATCAAGCGTAATGTTGGGGGTTTGATTCCCCGGGAACACATGATAGGTAAAAATTTATAGCCTGAATGCACTGCAAGTCGCTTTGGATAAAAGCGTCTGCTAAATGCATACATTTTAATTTAATTTAAGAAAAAGAGCAGGTGCTCAAGCCCCCTTAGATGTTTATGTGTGCACGTGCCTGATATCATGCAATTATGAGTTAACTGAATTTATTTCATAATTTATATTGGTTCACAAAGAACTTTTTAACTAAGTTTAGCAATATATATAAGAGAGAGAGAGTATTCATATAGAGTTTTCAAAATTACTTATGTACTGCATTAAGGATATATAATGAACTTTCAAAAAATAGATAATACATAAATTGCAGGATAAGCTGTCTCTAAAATGCTGAACTGCTTCAACAGGAACTGTGCTGCTCAAACACAGGGCATGAAACATTGTTACAGGGAGAATTACTTTATGCAGCAACTGATAATTGGCGTAAAGATTCACAGTGGGATCTTAATAATCGATACCAGAATCCTTTAAATGAAGAGAATAACCAGAAAGTCTGTTTTTACCCATGCAGGCCTGCGCATGATGAGAGCATGCACCGTGGTAATCTCTTTATGGTGAAATGGTTTAAAGGTGTGCAAGAGAGAGACAGGCAGGGAGTAATTGGAAGCCACTTAAACACAGTAGAAGCTGATGATGAAAGCAAATCTAGACTGACAAGCCCATGCCTGGTTCTGAGTACCAAATACTCTGAGCACACAATAGAATCCTGATTGAGACAGAGAGAGGGAGCGAGAAGCAGATGAAAAGATGGAAAGAACCAGAGAAAAAGAGCATGTGACAGAAAGAGAGCAGAAAGTGAGCAGCTCCTGCAGCAGATGCTAATTTCTCTCTCTCTGTTGCTGCTGATTAGTCATCTAAAGCAGCTCCTGAAGAGAAGACTAAAGTCTCTCAGCATTTGGCTATATTTACTTTATTATTAAAGTGTGGGAGGAAAGTTGTATGTATGCGTACACGTGTTTGTAAAAATAGCATTGCTCATTATAAAAAGTAATTATGTTCGTGTGTCTGGTCTTTTTAAGGAAAAGTAATTGTAATAAGTGTATTGCTTTGTATTTACACTTCAATCACAAACTTCAAAAAACTTGATCTTTATATTTCAAAAACTATTTATGTTATTACACATGACACTCTCTAGAACAGCTGTTCTTAATCATTATATAAATTATATTTAATACATTTAAAATGTGAGTTAAAATGCTAATAAAGAACCTGACATCAGATTTTCTAAATAACTAGTCTTTTTATTGAAGAACATACAGCATTACATTTTTATTAATGTGCAATTGTTTTATTTTTATGTTTAAGAAAACAGTTTGAAAACAAGCAGCTTTATTAAAATGATATCATGTATATTGGGGTGCTCGCACATTCTTCAGCAACCCTTACAACGTATGCACATCTTGCAATTTATTTTACTTCCTTAATGTGACAAATTTTTGAGTTAAACAGGATGAAGAGCAAGTTATTAGATTTTGATTGCAAAGGCAATTGTTTTTATTTGGAATAACGTGCATCAATGAGTCGTTCAAATAGAACCAGGGAAATGCATTAAGAAAATAAATTGGGTCTATTTTGATTTCATGTTGATTATTAATATACTCTTTATTTTCCCAACATGAGGAAGAAAAAGTTTGTCAATTGTATTTGTCTGTAAAGAATTGAATTACTAAAGACTACTTAACTGCTGAATATATTGAAACAAAGAGGGTGATTTAATAACAGTTAGTTTGGCAGTTATTTTCAATTAAGAACAGATTTTTATCTAATACTGAATGAAATACAGTATTTGAGTACTCCAGTATAATATGCGTTTTTTTGTATATTTGAATACTCTAGCATTATACAACTTCATATAATTCTGTAGTCACATATCATATTCTCTCAGTGGCATTTATTTAGAAGACAGTGTTTACCTGGTATTTTATATACCTCTTTGGTGAATCTCTCTGTTGGCCTGGCAACCTATTTACATGGTAGCGGGGGTCTAACCTCCTCTCTGGTACCATCTGGCTACAGAGATATAGCTGGCGTAACCCTGTTGACCCATGTAAACACACGCATGAGAACACACATACACGTGTACATTCATCCACCCACACCCACCAGCAGGTAGAACCCGTGCTGTGCCATCTGCTTTTCCCTCCATCCAGGAAATCTCCAAAGATCCCTTCCTCTCTGTTGCTCTTCCTCCCTCTTGTTCCATTTTAGTTCTATTTTCATATTACACCAACAAATTCCTGCACAAATAAGCTGCACATGTGAAATCCAAATTAGATGTATTTTAAGTGTCTAAATCCATGTTTCCATCAGGATCATATATGTTGTCATATAAATGAGAATTTCATCATCATTGAGCACTTTTGTCCTAGCTTAATAAAAGAGCTAATGGGAGCAGTGTGTTATACAGATAAAACATATCCAATTGTGTTTTTGAGTCTTTGTTTGTTTTTCTTTTTTTATAATGAGTGGCGGTACAGTGCTTACTGTAAATGTAATTTTTATTAATGTTTTGTTTACAGTTCACGGGAGCTCATGGGAAGAAAAGCACAATAAAACAGGAACACCAGGCTGACACCAGGCCTTGTAGGCCTCTCAGGCTAGGTTTGCACGGGCTGCCTCCAGGATAGTACCAGGATAGTTGATAGTTGTTCAGGGTGCCATGGCTGGATGCCTCCATGGCCTTGGTCTCAGCACTTGGCCCGGCCACTACAGCCGGAGACGTATAGTCCCCCAAAACACATTTATTTGGGGAGAGTACAGGTCCCTCGGGATCTGAGGCCCTCCTTGGGCCAGACGCGGAATCAACAGCCCTCTCTGGGCTAGACTCGGGATGTGAGGCCCTCCTTGGGCCAGACGCAGAAACAACAGCCCTCTCTGGGCTAGATTCGGGATGTGAGGCCCTCCTTGGGCCAGACGCAGAAACAACAGCCCTCTCTGGGCTAGATTCGGGATGTGAGGCCCTCCTTGGGCCAGACGCAGAAACAACAGCCCTCTCTGGGCTAGACTCGGGATGTGAGGCCCTCCCTTGGCCAGATGTGGAAACAGCAGCCCTCTCTACAAAGTGACACCCATGTTCTGCCTTCCTGTAGTGCTCTTTTTCTTTTGCTGTCCCAGTATCTCTCCATCCATTCAGTTCTTCTTGAGCCCTGCAGCTGATGCCTGCACTTCAGTGGATTCCTGTAATTGAGTTTTAAGTAATTATAGAAGAGCTAATGCATCTTAAATGCATTTAAATTAGGAATAACACTCACTTTACATAGGCTGGCGGCAAGAGCAATTTAAATGCCTATGTTAGCGATTCTACTTGTTTAAGGTATCAGCAGGCATAAGTATTTGTGTGAGTCCATCCTTTGTTTTGTTTTTTTTGTTTTTTTACCAATTTGGTTAGTTGGTGCAAAGTTTCCCCATCCACAAAGAAAACAGCAGAATGAGGTGTGAAAGGATGGTAAACTTTATGTTGCCCTTTGTAAAGCACCAGGGATCAGATGGAAGACCATCTGAGGAACACTTAAGCACTTAAGAAAACTGCAAAAACTGTGAAAGGGAACAGCCTAGAGAAGCGTAAGAGGATATTTGACATCATTCCAAGTAAAACCACCATTTAGAATCACTCAGAAATGTACAAATCTTGGACAAAGACAGCAAGCACTTTTAATCTGCAACTTTATACCTCTGGAAATAGAAAAGAGAACCCTTGAGTCTGTAGATCCCCTGACCTCCACCCTAGAAGCTTCCATCTTAAGCCTTGCACATCCAAGAGGAGTCTTTCTTTCCTTACACCTTTTCCTTTTTACTTTTCTTTTCTTTTCTAAATTAATGGAGTTTGTTCAGTGTTTCTTTGCGTGCATAATTCTCCCTGAATAAATACTTCAAAATCCTCCCAAAAGAATTCATTTTACATTGGCTTTCTACTGTAAAATACTGTCTTTTACTCCAAAGGATCTGTTTTCTCAGGGGCCTGATGTCCTGTGGTGCACTGTGCTCGGCCGAATCTAGTTTTAAAAGCATTTTATAGTGTTAGAGACTGAAACTGGTTCAGATGGAATATATTTTCAATGAATTACATCTGGAGAGTCAGCATGTTCTCTATCAGGCATCGGCAGCCTCTGCATGCTTACTGTCAGCCAGCATCATCAATACATCTTTGTCCAGGTTCTTCTGTTTAGCTGTTTTTATGTGGTGTTGATCAGGTTTATGACTTTTTAATTGCCTTCTTTGTTTTCATAAACAGTGTGCACGTGCTCCCTCGTCAATGTGTGTGTATGTGTGTTTGTATCTTTTCCCTTGTTAAGGTGATTCAGTGTGTTGCTAAGGAATCTCTGAGCCCTCAGCGCACTCTACAAAGCTTTTCAATTAGACCTTAATTGCCTAATTATCTCTGGGCATCAATAACAATGGCGAGAAAGAGAAAAAAAGGGGAAGAGAAAAGATGAGAGAGCTAAAATAAAATTCATTGTTTTAATCGAGAGGTCAAGGGAGGTTTGGTATGGTCCAATTAGCCCCTGCTGTTAGACATTGTAATTGCACCATCTGAATGCAACACCATTTCTCTATTAAATGCCATTAAAATGCAGCAGTGAATTATTATTATTATTGCACGGTCCAGATACAGAAATCATCTTTCTCATTTAACTGAAATTAAAAAGTATCTATGCATTCTGATCCTTCCTTCTTTCCTTTATTCTCTCAATATATATACACCACATATTAATATCCTGATGCAGAAAGCATTTTTCCAGTTTAAATTAAATTAAAATGTTTGGTAACATTTTATTTTATGATGTTTTTTTTTTTTTACATAATACATGTACTTACTATTATAATAACAATACATTATTCATAATTACAAGCAAGTAACTATAAACCAAACCCTAATCCTACTAACGACTAACTGTACATGTAGGTAATTAATATTACTCAGTTATTAAATGCATAATTACACTGTTACAAGGACATCTTAAAATAAAGTGTAACCAAAAGTTTCTGTGCAATAATTTATTATTATTATTAATATGAATGATAATAATAATGGTTACACTTTATTTTAAGGTGTCCTTGTTCCAATGCAATTATACATGTAAGTACTGAGTAATATTAATTAACAACATGTACTTACTATATGGTTAGGGTTAGGATTAGTGTTTGTCATAGGGTTACTTGCGTATAATTATGCATAATTAATTTTTATTATAACAGTCAGTACATGTAACGTGTAACAAGGAAACTTAAAATAAAGTATTACCATAATAATAATACTCATCATAATCATCATCATCATTTGAGTACTTATTTATTTTTCATGCATTCACTACTTTACGTTTTACAATTCATATGAATAACACATATTATAATGCCCCAGTGTAAAAAGTATTTTTCTTAACTGCCTTTAAAAGATAGCGGCGCATTCTGGTAATTTATTATTTGTATTATTATTATTATTATTATTATTGTTTATTGATTTATACTGTGCCAGCCAAGCAGCAACATTTATTGGGATGAATAAATAGTAATGCTAATGGCTTTCTCCAGATATTGTAGACCACATTAGTTTTAGTTCCTTGAAAATACTCAGAATTCATAAGTTCTTGTGGTGGCAGCATAACAGGGAAAGGCCTCATGATACATGTGGAGCTTCAGAATGAATCTATTTTTCTCTATCTCTTCCTTTCTCTCCTTGTGATCTCTCTAGAAATGTTACTCTCTCATTCTTTCCCATCTCTCTCTCTCTCTCTCTCTCTCTCTCTCTCTCTCTCTCGTGATTCCCCCTCCCCCACTCTCTCTCTCTAGCTCTCTCTCTCTATCTCTATCTCTCTCTGGAGGGCTCTGAGGGAAGCAGTGAAGCGCCACAGCGAGCTCCTGTCTGTCACAATCACACATGTTTCCCATTAATGTGACAAACACAGTTGACATCCAATTTCCCCCATGCGTACCAGCTTCCCACAAAATGGATGATGAGACTGCAAAACCCCCGTTCATGATAAACCTCTGCCTCAGGGGAGGAATCCACACAAGCAGCGCCATCAAACACATGAATGGCATCTCATCTCATACTGAGTGAACGACCAGGGCAGGTGCGAGGGGGGAAAAATGAACAGAGATGCGCAGTGGCAGTTGTTATTTGTGCGGAGCGGACGTGTCTAGCGGTGGAGGCAGAAGCTGACTGTATGCAGGGCCCTGACAGGCCGTTTAAATGTGCCATCATGACCTCTTGTTATGCCTGTAGCAAACAATAGTCCTCAAACTCACTGAACGAATGTTGACTATCAGAAGAACTACCGGTGAAACTCTTTTGGCATTCTGGGATACCACTGTCAATCTGTACAGCCTCTGCTGCGTCATTATGACGTCATGACCACACAGAATCAACGAAACCAAGAGGCCTGACAAACAAACAAACAAAAAACAACAACAGGAGGCCTGCCAGACAGACGCGTGTCATTTGCTGCCTGCTGCCGCCACCTAGTGGAAGATTTATGGCAGCAGTTGTGACAACAACAGGCTTTACGAGCGAGCTGTTATCCCTCCCAGTGGGAAATCAAATTTACTCTCAACAACAAAACTTGGGGTTTTCATTACTCTCTGTCTCTCTCAATTATTCGGCGCACGCAGATCGTGCAGATTTTCCTATTAGCATCAGATCAATAGTCTTCTTTAGTTTCTACATTCCCGCTCTGAGTGAAACCGTAGGAAATCTGAGAGAAATTAAATGTACTAATTGGTTTCCGAGGGACAAAGGAAACAAAACTGAATTGATTGCTGTAATAAGTGTCTTAGTAAAAACACACTCAGTTCAACTGTTTGAAGGGATTTTACAAAGCAAATTAATTTGTCTCGCTTTCATTCTGCGCTTTCCTTTTTCTTGCCTGTCTCGTTGCGTATAGCTATTCTCGGTGTTCTCTGCTCGTTGTTCTCTCCACCTGCAGAAGGATGAGTTTCTGCATTGCTCATTGAGTTTGACTTCAGTCTTGTGTTCCACCTCACCTTGATGAACACCTTGATATCTTTTTTTTAAATTATTTATGTATCTTAATTTATTTAACTGGCTCGTTCAATGTAATTAAATGGTTTTATTAAAAATAAATATATTTTATATTTATTCAGTATTCATTATAATTATACATATTTCAGTCTCAGCATTTTTTATTTTTATTTTTTTTATCAGATCTGTCCTTAATTATGTAATATATATATATATATATATATATATATATATAGGCTATATATATATATATATATATATATATATATATATATATATATATATATATATATATATATATATATATATATATATATATATATATATATATATATATAGCCTATATAAATGATTTAATTAAAAAAGCCATTAAAGCCATTTGTAATCTTACAGAAAAATTATTTTTCAATTACATGCTGTTCCTTTGAACGTTTTGTTCATCAGATATTCAGTAAGATTTTTATAATGTTTTTATAATGTTTTTTATAATGTTTTAAGGGTATATATTTTACACTAATGTATAAAAACACCAGTCTGGTAAATAAATTGTAAGTATCAACAAAAAGTAATTTGGTTTTAGTGTGAGTGAATTGTGTTAACGCATACACACACACACACACACACACACACACACACACACACAAACAACACACACACACACACACACACACACACACACACACATAAAGACTTTATACATTATTATTTATTTCACATAATTATTTAGTGAGCTGTTGTTTGACAGGTTTTAATTAAATTAATAAACATTGGCTGATCTTTTGATGTAACTGAATCCAGCTAACAGAACATGATTAATATATTATTATTGTTGTTATTGTTGTATTTTTGTTATTTTCTGGTTAACTTATCCACACACACAAACACACACACAAACACACACAGAAAACCATGTATTTCTCAAAAAAACAACACAGTCTAGATTTATACAGTGTGGCAAGTGCAAAAGAAAATACAGTTTGCTCACTTGTGGGCATCCAGAGAATGGCCATAGACTAATTTATTGTGACATTTTCATTAACTAGTGATTTGAGGAAAAATTCCTAATCAGGGAAGCATTTAATGAGAATGTCCCTCAGAAGGAAGGAATCTGGTTTTAAATTTTAGAGTAATTTGTTTTACAGCTTCACTTTAAAATGTTGAAGAAAAATACTGTTTGCCTCTTGATAAACATTTCTTACAAATCATTTGTTTTGATTGTTTATTGTTCAATTCACTGATGAACTGCTTATTACAATACCCATAAAACAAACTTTTGCTGGAATTACCTGCGATGGAATAAATCTGGTGGAATATTGAAAATGATGGACTGGCCCCGTTTAAGTCTGGACCTCAACACCATCGAGCAAATATGGGGCGAATTAGAAAATAAACTGCACAGATCTATTGTGCATTCAAAAGAAACCCATTGGCTTGATTTGCTTCAGCATTACTGTTGAAGTTCTAAAGAAATATACTGACACTATGCCAGAGAGATGTGCTGCTGTAATTGCTGCAAAATGTGGACATACCAAATATTAAAGTTAAAAGTGGATTAAAACAGTACGACTCACTTCATCTGATATTTGTTGTGCTCAGAGCAACCATCTGCATGTTTTATGAACATTATGAAATGAAATCATGTTTTGGAGGCAAAAAGGGTCAGTATTTTTCATAAGGTATTCCACCACTGTAGATCTTAATGAGAGTATTCTCCCAAAAATGAAGATTCTGTAACCAATTGCATACAGTGACTTATCATTTCTGAATATCTTTTCAGAAATTCAGAGAAAAGCCCAAACATGTCTGGAACCACATTAGTAAATGATGTCCTTTCGGGGTGAACAGTCTCTTTAAAGTTGTATTTAACCCAGTGATTATGGGAATTATGTAATTTTGTAAATATAGTAAATATCATAACATAATTTTACCCCTGGAAACATAATTAAGTATAAAGTTACAGTATACTGACTGACTATTTTTATTGTACTTATGTAGCAACATAAGACTAATCGCTGACCACTATTTTAAGTCACCACTGGGGGCGCTGATGCACGCGATGATGATTTGAACCTGAAACCCAGTATGCATGAATGCTGAACTCTAAAATAGCTTATTATTGCACATATATATATATATATATATATATATATATATATATATATATATATATACAGTAATCATAATCTATCGAAACAAAATATAAAGTTGAATGCACAGAAAACAAAAACACACAGTTCATTTTTTTTATTATTGTTATTATTTTTATTATTAGTTTGCCTTTTCAGTGCTGATTAATTTGAATGACATACATAGCCTTATTTCACAAGCAAACATCAATGACCATTTGAAATGTATACATTGTTTTTATATTGAAATATAAGCATATAAAAGCATCTGCAGTTGATAGAATGTGAGACCAGAAGTTTTTCTATTACATCTATCCTTCATGCACTTCATACATTGAAAGAGATGATTCAGTCACTATTCACTTCCACTAAATGGATGAAAACCCAAGTCCCTAGCTTTTGCATAACATCTCCTTTACATTCCACAGAAGATAACTTTCATAACTTTAACAAAAAGTACCGTATAACACCATCTTGCAAAATTTCCTGCTTAATGCAGAAGTTAATTGCTGAGAAAGATTCAGCAGAAGCAGCTGTCATACAAGAATTATGTTATTTTACAATGTGCTAATGCAACAAGGAAATAAAGATGATTGAATAATTGTCTAAAGGACCACCATAAAACACACAGCGTCCCCTTGGAATTATAAGGTTCTATCTGCATTCCGAGTAGTTTTGAGCTTCAATGTTTTTGCATTCCATTCGACTGTATAGATACAACTTTGTTGTTTATTTAAATAAAAAGTCCCAAAATGTACAGAACATTATAAAATCTATCACATAATATAAATAAGTTGTCCCTGAATAAGAATATGTGAATAACTAAATTTTGACAAAAATGTCAAATACAACCTTATAATTCCAAGGTCATGTATACACCTTGTTAATTAAACAATAGAAAAATGCAAGATATTACTCAGAATTTAAACACATATTTTCTTAAAAGTCTGGATTTGCAAATCCTTACATATAAAAAGAAAGAGATATATCTTGTAAAAATATATAAGAGATCAAGAAAAGGGCAGTTTATTGGTAATTTCAAAGTTTAAGTGCACATTTCCAGGGGATGTGTGCGGTTCAAGTTCCCCATTCTGGAAATCAAACCAGTGCAAAATAATACTTGGGTTTCCTTTGTGGCATAAGAACTGGCCCACAGGAATGCTCCTCACAGAGCTACTTCAAAACAACCAACGTAGTAAGTACAATAAATATTTGTTGTCATATTAACATGAGACAGAAATCAACTAGCCACCATTTGACGAAGAGCAATTTATATTCCAGGTATTCCAAACTCCTCAGCAGCACCAGAATCTCTCCCTTATTTAAGATAGACAGTGTAACTCTGTCATCTGCATTGTCTAAAATAACAATTGAGCTGTCTTCTGTTCTTATCACCTCTTGGTTTGGTCAGAACTACCACAGCATCCTCTTGGCTCATTTGTCATCCTTATTCTAGAGAAGACTGTCTACTGATATGACATCATGTTTTCATTTGTTTAACACAAGAATTTACACCACATCTTATCAAAAATAACAACCCTTTTACAGATAATATGCTTTTCAAACTAATATAGATATTTCACTTACACAAGTGCAAACATTTAAAGGCATCATGCACATTCCTTTTTTGGTGATTTTTTTCTTTAAAAGACAATATGACAATACATGAATCAAATATCAGGTGGAAGAAGCTTAATATTTCAGCATATAAAGCATTTATCATTAGGGGTGTGCCGGTTTCAGAATTGGTGATGACGGTTATGACGTTAGTCAAATGTGACGGTTCATAACATAACTGTCGGGGGGGGGGGGGGGGGGGGGGGTTAACTCCGTGTCAGCGCGCGCTCTGATCGGTAAAGGGGCAGAGATTTCAGACCTCCATTTATTAAGGAGATCGGTCACAAAACTCATCATCCGAGCCAACGTTTTTTAGCAAATTTCAAAGCCGCACCCGCCCGCCATCCGCTGATTGTTTTGCGGTCTATGGCCATGCAATGCTTTGCTGATGCGAGTCGCAAAAAAAATGCCATTGTCTGTTCTAGAAAGGATGCAGCAAAGATATTTAATGCTAATGTATGAGGCATAGGCCTACGCTGAGTTTCATTTATGATGAGATGCGCTCTAGTTCACAGTGCAGTGCAAGTGAACGCGGCGCGCTGGTGCTTCCATGTCTGTTATCATTGTCTGCTATATTTGCTTTTTATTTATTAAAATACACGCAATTGGTTGATGAAACATTTATTAAAATTAAGACAAAATTTGTACAAAACGAAATTCGTTTTTAAGAAAGGTTTTCTACAAAGCAAAATTTTATGAAGTGGTAAATATCATGTCTGACGATTTACAAAACTTCATTAAGTGGTAAAAACCATGTCTCCCGATATATTGCGCATCTTATGATCCTATCTAAAAAATGTTTGTAAAAATATTTTAATGACACGGTTTTGGCGGTTATAGAGTTCTAATGACGGTGTTCAACTATAACCGCCGGTCTCACGGTTATATACGAACCGTCACACCCCTATTTATCATATGCATTGAACAATTTGAAGAGATGGAATTCTCTCATTTATCTGCCAGGGGCAGCAACTGAAGATCATGTCAATAATTTGTTTTCCATTTAAAGGGATGGTTTACCTAAAAATGAAAGTTCTGTCATCATTTGCCCAGTCTCACGGTAACTCCTGTGGAACACAAAAGAAGAGATTTTGACTGGTTTGTTTAAGGCATTTTTATAATAATTTTTAAAACAAACAAACAAACAAAAGTCATACCTTTGGAACAATATGAGGTTGAGTAAATGATGACAGTATTTTAATTTTTAGATGAACTATTCCTTTAAGAATCCAAACAGAACCTAATTTGGAACTGAAATTAATTTCCACCAGAATCTAAATCTATATAAGATTATAATTGGTTAAAATAAGCAGACAATAAATATTTCTCAGCAGTTTTCTAAGCTACAGTATATAAGATTACAATTGGCTAAAATAAGCAGACACCAAATATTTCTCAGCAGTTTTCTGATTTTTCACTCTGATGTCTGCTCTTCAGTGACATAGCTGTGCTTAATGTGTTGCGTGAACAGTTTTTGCTTTGCTTGACCTTTGTGAAATGGTTCTGGATGTACTTGCGGAACATTGTAGTGGCGAAGCAATACACCAGCGGGTCCAGTAGGCAGTTGAGCCCCATAAGCATGAGGGTGATCTGGTGAGCATCGTTTAATCTTTGGTGAGTTGTGTTTTTCCATTCTTTCCTCATGTGCAGCACAGACAACACCCAGGGACCCTGCACCACGTGGTGGGGGAGGAAACAGATCACAAAGACGCCTATGACAGTACACAGCATCCTCAAAGCTCTGCGCTTAGTACCACCGGGACGCTTTCCTGTGCTGCCTCGAGGCTGACTGATGGGCTGCTTTAGAAGAGCTCGAGCAATCAAAATGTTGCAGACAATCACCATCAAGAAAACAAGAAAGAACAAGGCAATAATGATGAAGTGGGTGGCGGCCACTGTGTTTATTTTAGATTCCTCCTCATTTTGATAACCCTCAAAACAGCGAGAAATGTTATTGTCCTTCTGGATTCCCGTATTAGTGAGATATGTAATTGAAGCTGCAAGAGTGATGACCCAGATGAGCGCTGAGATGATTGCTCCACGTTTCCAGCAGTCAGAAGAAGCAGCTACCAGCGGCCTGGTAACGGCCCAGTAACGGTTAATGCTGATGACAGCAAGGAAGAGAATAGAGCAGTATGTGTTGATGAAGAAAAGGGAGCCTGTGATACGACAGAGGGCTTCTTTGCTCCTCCAGTGGCCGTGATTATTGTAGTAGTCAATCCAGAACGGTAGAGCGGCCACAAACAGCAGGTCTGCAACAGTTAAGTTGGTCATGTAGATCCGAATCTCATTCATGGCTTTACACTCCCGCATATGGTGCAGCACATAAAGAGCGTAGCAGTTGGCAATCAACCCCAAGGGAAAGACCAGTCCATAGAATATAGGAAAGAGAGTGTAACGAAAATCTGAGTCAAGGAATGTCTTGGCAGGGCTGTTATTTCCAACAGTCATAAAGTTAGTGGTAGGAGTCGTCATCTTGTGCTCCTGAGAACAAAACAGACCCAAAAAGCAAAATACTATTAAATTTGGTTCCTTCTAGTACACTTTGAAGTAGTCATCTTAAAATGATATTGGCTGAGCTGGAGATGGAGGAGGTAGTATCCCCCTCTCTTGATTATAATGGTTCTCTAGACTTCTTTTTTTATGGTAAGTGCTGCCTTAGAAGTAAAGTTTCTGCACCACATTGAAATAATAAAACTGAAATAGTTTGAAACGGTTTTCAAACATGTTTCCCAAACACCTTAACCCCTGACTTCCACTGGCTGACCAAACTAACAGTCCTGCCCTGAACTCAGACACTGGTTTGGACAATGTTTGATACTGTCACAAAACATGATGTTTACACTTTCATCCTTTAATTTTTATTTTATTTTTTTTGGGGGGGGGGGGGGGCTGTTCACACAGAACACACTTTTCAGTAAATTTCTTGGCCTATACTTTGGTATTTAGAGTTCAACATGTCACTTTTATTAACTAGAAATATGTGAGTCGAGCATCGAGAGCAGTAAATCTTATTACTCATGTTCTAGAAAGCATTCAGTTTTTTTCTCATCGTTGCATGTCTATCTGCAATCTCTTACTGAAAGCAGGAAATGAACTTGTGCAACTTTTTTTTAAAACCACAGCCACCATATCATTTCAAAATATGTTTTTACCATGACTTACAATGCCAGATACTATCAAGTACTTTTTGTTCAGCATTTCTATGTTATATTTTATGATTCTTCAGTATATAATGTTGAAATAATGTAGAAGCTATTTATAAGTTATCTTGACCTCAAAAAAGCATGAGAAAATTTTTGCTGTTCCACCCAGGCACTTCACTGACCCTGCTACCCTTTGTGACATGCAAAGGGGACATTCGGCACTACACAGCATATGACCCTGTCTGTGAAAACCAAGCTAAAGTTATTTTGTTGGTGATTTAATCTTTTATATATAAAATCATCCTTCATAAGGTCAAGAACATTGTTAAAAATGTGATATTGATATATTTATTACTGACTAAGACCATGTCAAAAATCGAAATCATAGTAAAAATTAATGGTTGAAATCAAACTTTGATGCTTGTTTTCTCATAAATAGATTTTGAGACTTTAGCCTTGTCTTCACAGAGAGGGTCACAGCAATATAAACTCAATTGAACCTGCAGCTTTTCAGCAACAATACAATACAGTATACAGTTTCAACAAATTATACAATGTCTCACAATAAAACAGTGACAACATTATATAGCAGACATTTACCTGAATATATTCTTAGCGTATTTTCTAGTCTAGTTGTTCGATATATGCCTACAAACGCTGTGACAACTAGCCCCGGCCTCCCTATAATTGTTTACAGTAACAATAACACAACTCGTAATTGTAAGCAGGACCATAGATCACATAGCATTACTTATTCATATTACATCCAATTTTTTGTTTTTCCCTAATAATAAATTGTTCATGTGTAGCCTACTTTTAAGTTAAATATTACAGTCTATTGGATTTTTTATTTTTACTGCATATGAATCACACATTGGGCTTTTCCAGCATTACATGTGTCAATATTGCATCTTCACCTTATAGGCAGAACAAACGACATTAAAATATCGTAGTCGATGTCGAAACACCTAAAAACTGTCGATAACTGATATTTATAACAATAATTCTGCTGCTCTTGGTTGGTATCTGCTCACAGTGAACATCATAACAAGATAGCGCGCGGTCTCCTGCGAGTGACGCCAAAATATTCTAGTCTCTGACACATGAAAAACGCTTTTACGCGTGCTTTTCTTATTCTTTAACAATTAACAACTCTTTTAAATTAGCAAAACTACACTTATATCTTATCATACCTTGTAGTTCCCGGTGAATGTGACGTTCGAAAGCAGCGCTCTGATCGTCCAAGCCTTCAGCTCTCAGCTTTATATATTTCACACATTGTCACACCTCCCGCTGTCACTTCCTATTTTCACCCCGGTTGTACTATTCCAGAGAACGCTGTGATAACACTTAGTTTTCAGTATTAATAAAATTTAAAGTTACGCAGCTATGCATCACCTCTTCATGAGATTGGACGAAAAAACGCACAGGCATGGGGTACTTTGAAGAAAAGTTCAAACCAATAGTTGACGAATCTCTGCTTTGTTTTGCTGATCTCTTCTCTGTTTTTATTTTTAGGGGTAACTCGTTAAAGTAGATCTCTACCAGGGACCTACAAAGTTTTATGCTGTTCAGTCAAAACCTGGAAAACCAAGTCCAAAGTAGGGGAGAGCAGGGGCGAAAGTACCATAAAAAAAAAATAATAATAATTTTAAAAGATAATGTTATAGACAGAGATATATTTCTGCTGTGGCCAGTAACTGGGAAGTGTGGTCTATCAATACCATGTGGTATTTTGTAGAAATGTAGAAAGACTTAAGTATAATTTCACTTTGAACATAAGTTGCACATTGTTACTTTTGACCCCATCGGTTGGGACGAAAGTTACACACAGGTGGGTCAAAAGTAAAACAACAATATAAGCTAGATTGTTTTCTGTTACTCTTATTTTTTATTAAGTATACCTGCCTATGACCTTGTTAATATGTAACTACAAACATATTTTGTCTTTTGCAAAAAAAAAAAACATTTCAATTACATTTTCATATTTTCCTTTTAAATTTAAGTTTCATCAAATGTCTCAAAACCCGATTGTACAAACTTGATTTTTTTTAAACATTTTTATTTCAGTGTATTTTTATCAAACATTTTTCAACAGAATGAACAATATAAAAATTGAATTACATAAATTCTAAACATAATGTAATAGTGGGCCTATTCATGTTTCCATCCAGTTGTTTTTATGCATCAATTCAAAATGTGCATTAAAACATCTGGAAACACTGCAAATTAAAGTAAAGTATGCCTAAACCTAAATATACCTAAGGTAAATGTGATTTAGCAGCTTTCCAGAGAGTGTGTTACGTAAGACAGAAACAGAATGTAAATGCAAAACGCTATTTATTAACTCAGCACAAAGATCAGAAAGACAATGACGATAGTAACACAGAAGCACAGGCGGGCGGACACAAGGCAGGGTGGAACAGTGACGCAGGGACTTCGGTGGACAACTGGTGGTGGTGCTCAATCCAGTGATGATCCCTCGAATGGTTTTCCGGTCAGTGTAGTAACCCTCGTGACGGTGCTCGGTGATCCAGTGCTGAGTGGTAATCCAGGGAAGAACGATGACAACTCGGGGAATCCAAACCGACTAGACAGACACGGGAACAGGTACAGGAACAAACAGAATCCAGCTGGCGCTGCTGATCACCGCTGATCATTGACCACGCCCACAGACACACACACAACAGCACACTAGACGAGAGAGAGATAGTGAATTCATGAACCGTGACAGTACCCCCTCCCCAAAGAACGCCTCCTGGCATTCCCCGACGGACTTACCCAACGATTGTAATCATCGATAAGGGAGTGATCCAGAATGTCTCTAGCAGGAACCCAACTTCTCTCCTCCGGACCGTAACCCTCCCAGTCCACCAGGTACTGAAATCCGCGTCCCCTCCGAAGCAGCTCTTAAGTTTGGCAAATACAGCTTCTGCTGTATCAGACCACCTGAACGTCGTTCTGGGGGAGGTCAAAGCAGTCAGGGGCGCGACTAGTTGGCTGAAGTTGCGAATAAAACGCAATAAAAATTGGCAAATCCCAGAAACCTCTGTAGGGCCTTACAGGAATCTGGACTTGGCCAATCTATCACAGCCTTAACTTTGTCAGGATCCATACGCATTCCCTCAGACGAGACGATGTACCCTAGAAAGGGAACGGACTGTGCATGAAAAACGCATTTCTCTGCCTTGACAAAAAGCCCATTCTCTAGCAACCTCTGAAGCACTCGTCTGACGTGCTGAACGTGTTCCTGAAGAGAAGAGGAAAAGATCAATATGTCATCCAGGTAAACATATATGAATTGATCAACCATATCTCTCAGCACGTCATTGATGAGTGCCTGGAAGACCGCGGGCGAGTTGGATAGCCCGAAGGGCATAACCAAGTATTCAAAGTGCCCCCTGGTGGTATTAAATGCGGTCTTCCATTCATCCCCCTTCCTTATGCGAACCAAATGATAAGCGTTACGTAAATCCAATTTTGTGAAGATGGATGCTCCCTGTAATCATTCGAAAGCTGAAGACATCAACGGCAAAGGATAAGTATTCTTTACCGTGATGTTGTTCAACCCTCGATAATCAATGCACGGTCGCAGAGACCCATCCTTCTTCCCCACAAAAAAGAACCCCGCCCCTGCTGGAGATAAGGAAGGTCTAATGAATTTGGATGCTATAGAGAATCAGAAATATATTTCTCCATAGCCTCCCTCTCTGGAACAGAAAGTGAATATAACTTGCCCTTAGGCGGAGACTCACCTGGCACTAAGTCTATGGCACAGTCGTAGAGACGATGTGGAGGAAGAGAAGCAGCACGAGACTTACTGAACACTTCTCTCAGGTCCTGGTACTCTTCTGGCATTTTAGATATATTCACTGCCTCCTCCTGAAAAACAGACACAGGTACAGACGAACATGCAGACACTAGACATGACTCATGACACATGTTACTGCACATGGATACAAAATTGTGCCCCCAATCAACTCTAGGATTATGCTGTGTGAACCAAGGATGACCAAGTACGAAGGGTGCCAGAGGTGAGTTCATGAGGAGGAATGTTATTGTCTCGGTGTCGTTGCCAGACGTGATGAGATTGATGGGTTAGCGTGTGAAATGTTGGGAAGCTGTTGTCCATTAAGAACACTGACAGAAATCTTGTACGTGAGGGGGGTGATGGGAATGTGAAGATGGTGAGCCAGTTCCAAGTCCATAAAATTACCTTCTGCCCCCGAATCCAGTAAGGCATGGGTGTCGTGTGTGTTGGTTGCCCACCTTAGTCTTACCGGAAGGAGAGTAGATGATGATGGTGAGGATGAGGTCTTCTCGGAGGAGATCCCACCCGATAGTAGCCTCATAGTTACTACCGGGCTTGATCTTTTAACAGGCACGAGTGGATGAAGTGGCCCGCCCTCCCGCAGTATAGGCACAGTCTTTGGGACCTCCACCGTTCTCTCTCCTCCCGGGAAAGCCAAGCTCTACCCAGGAATCTGCCCCACTGCGCCTCCTCGTTCCATCGGCACTCTGCAGCCAGGGTGTGGAGCCGGATGGAATATACAGACACCGAACCTTTACCTTGGCGGAGATCGGCGAGTAGTCTAGCCGCCTCCCTACCCACCACCGCCCGATCGAAAACACTCTTCATCTCCTCGGAGAGTGTCTGGAACGAGGCACAGCATGGGTCTTGATTCTCCCACACCGCTGTTCCCCAGAGAGCCGCCCTGCCTGATAACAGCGTCAGCACAAACGCCACTTTGAATTGTTCCTGAACGAATGTCTGTGGCTGTAATGCAAAGTGCATAGAACATCGGGTCAAGAAAACTCTGCAAAACTCTGGTTCACCTGCATATCCTTCTGGTGTAGGCAGTCTTGGTTCTCGCCGCGGCCGCAGCTCTGGTGGAGGGGGCTGAGTTGACGTGTGGGCGGCGCAGTGGAAACTCTTAGCTGTTGTATCTGTTGGGTGAGCTAGGACACCTGCGTCACAAGCGCTTGGCCCACCCGTCCTGTGAGAGAGATGTTCTCCTCTTGGGTGTCCATTATTGCGATGCTTTGAGCCGCGAACTCATCCCACGTCGTAGGGCCTGCTACATCCATAACTGGTCAGATCGTTCTGTTACGTAAGACAGAAACAGGATGTAAATGCAAAACGCTATTTATTAACTCAGCACAAAGATCAGAAAGACAATGACGATAGTAACACAGAAGCACAGGCGGGCGGACACAAGGCAGGGTGGAACAGTGACGCAATTCACTGTTTTCACGCAATTCAGTGGACAATTGGTGGTGGTGCTCAATCCAGTGATGATCCCTCGAATGGTTTTCCGGTCAGTGTAGTAATCCTTGTGACGGTGCTCGGTGATCCAGTGCTGAGTGGTAATCCAGGGAAGAACAACGACAACACGAGGAATCCAAACCGACTAGACAGACACGGGAACAGGTACTGGAACACACCGGGAAGTACAACGATCTGACAACATGAAACAAAGGTTACTGAACTTATAAAGGGAACAAACAGAATCCAGCTGGTGCTGCTGATCACCGCTGATCAGTGACCACGCCCACAGACACACACACAACAGCACATGACGGAAAGAGAGATAGTGAATTCATGAACCGTGACAGAGTGATGTTCCTCTCTGTCCAGAAAAGCCCTCTCATAAACATCTGGATAAAACCAGACCTCTGTCTGTCTATCTGACGTTCACTCTTGACATATTATTTTGGTATAATATGACATAAACATTTTAATAAAAAATGCAAGACACAGAAATTTACAGTATAACATGCACCGGAACAAAATAAATACTTCTTGTAACTGTAGCGGGACAAAAGTAACAATCGTTACTTTCGTCCCGACAGAAACTCCTGACATTTAAACCTGATTTACTTTTATACTGAAAAATTTTGAAAATGCAAACTTTAGGATGTGTTAAAGCACTAAATAACCTGTAGATTGATCATTATTGTGACATATGAAACAAAAAAAACAACACGACTAATCAAAAAAAATTACCGCTTCAATAATTTACTTTTTGTACTCAAAAACAGTTTTACGAACCTAACTGCGGAAAACGATGACGAAATCATGTGATATTTCTCAGCTCCATAAAGGGTTGCGTGTTGAACATGCTGTCATATATGGTATGGAGTATGGACAAATTAATTGGAAAAACTCTATTTAATTTGCCCACATTCTTTCCCAGGGCTAAATATATACACACACATTTTTTATTAACATTTATGGTCACTTTAGTTTGGGGACCAATTCTCACAATTTAGTACTACTTTTGCCTCAATAAACTCCAAATTTCTGCTAATTAATAAAAACCATCTAGACAATCTTCTGGAAGTGCCGGAAATGTTTTTCCAATGTCCTATAATCAGAAGGAAGGGAATATAAACAAATTTTAACACTGCTAAACCTTAAAAAAAGCACTGAGACCCGCCATTATTATTGTGAAATCAACCCACGGCCCTGAAAACATCTTAATGATTAGAGACTCCATGAATTACTCTTTTGTTCAGTGGTTTTGTAATGGAGGAAGCAGCAGATCGACATAAACCATATAAAAAATGACTTCAGATACTGAACTGGCAAAGGGTTTCTCCTCTGTGCATTTGACACTTGGACTGAGACATTATCGTGTTTAATTTCATTTGCATGCTATCTGCTGGCTGTTGAATTAGGCAAACTCTCATTTATAATTCTGTCATGAGTATAAATAACTATTTTCTGAGTAGCCTTATCTCTGAAGATAGCCTTACAGAAAATTACATTTCCAAAATTGTGAGAGCAATGGTTAATTTGTGTATTTATAAGCTGAAATCAGTAACTTTTTTCTAGCAAAAAAAAAAATAAATGCATGTTGGATCAAGGTATTCAATAAAAACCTGACAGATATATAAACAGGAAAGAGGTTTTGCTTGTTCTACTGTTTGTTTAATGAGGTTAATAACATGTTCATATTAATTATCTATAACAACAACTCATAGTGGATCTTGTAACCAGGGCCGGCAATCTCAACCGACTTGCCGAGGCCAGCCTAAAAATACGCTCAAGACACTTCTGCAAGTCACAAAAGCTTATCATTTTCACGTGTTTTTAAGTCTTGCCAATTTAAACATTAAAGAGAGTTTAAAGCATTCAAACACAAAAGACGCAGAAAAACTCAACTGAATAGGCTACTCAATCTCTGTGTTCGAACCGAGCTCTCCTTCACATCCTCCTGCCCCTGAACAAACAAATACATATTGCAGTTTAACCTTGCAAACATAAAAAGATGTGAAAAAGCCTAATTCAGCACCGACACGCAGTGTTCTATACACATAGGGCACACGCAGACAGACCGTCTCAAAATCCTTGAACACTGAATTTGCCTCTTCTTGCTCTTGTACTGACAAATACATACAAAATGATGTCAAAATACCTGTCTTGGAAAGTATGTTCGAAAAAACTCGGTTGTGTGTTAAGTGAAAGTAAACAGTGGAGAAAGTAATCAGATGTGTATCATTATAATGGATGCATCGTCTCTTAAAGTAACTACACCTAATTTAAATGTGAATGTTAATCCAAGAAAATGAAAGAAAGACCATTTATAATTTACTGCTCTTGTCTGAATTACTTTGTAGTTTTAATAAGAATTAATCCACAGCCAAATAAAGCGAACAGTGACATATTATACCCCAAAAAGTACTATAGACTACCATGTTTTGCCGAAGTTTTTTTTTCTTTAATTGCTAATTAACCACAGACTGAACAAAATTGGGCATTGCTTGCTAATTGGTCAACAAAGTATTGATAGTTGTGTAAATATTGACATGCTAATGGTTGTCTGAAGTTTTGTTTGATTGCTATCCATCCATTCCACGTCGTAGCGCCTGCTACATCCATAACTGTCAGATCGTTCTGTTACGTAAGACAGAAACAGGATGTAAATGCAAAACGCTATTTATTAACTCAGCACAAAGATCAGAAAGACAATGACGATAGTAACACAGAAGCACAGGCGGGCGGACACAAGGCAGGGTGGAACAGTGACGCAGGGACTTCAGTGGACATTTGGTGGTGGTGCTCAATCCAGTGATGATCCCTCGAATGGTTTTCCGGTCAGTGTAGTAATCCTTGTGACGGTGCTCGGTGATCCAGTGCTGAGTGGTAATCCAGGGAAGAACAACGACAACACGAGGAATCCAAACCGACTAGACAGACACGGGAACAGGTACAGGACCACACCGGGAAGTACAACGATCTGACAACATGAAACACAGGTTACTGAACTTATAAAGGGAACAAACAGAATCCAGCTGGTGCTGCTGATCACCGCTGATCAGTGACCACGCCCACAGACACACACACAACAGCACACGACGGAAAGAGAGATAGTGAATTCATGAACCGTGACAGAGTGATGTTCCTCTCTGTCCAGAAAAGCCCTCTCATAAACATCTGGATAAAACCAGATCTCTGTCTGTCTATCTGACGTTCACTCTTGACATATTCTTTTGGTATAATATGACATAAACATTTTAATAAATAATGCAAGACACAGAAATTTACAGTATAACATGCACCGGAACAAAATAAATACTTCTTGTAACTGTAGCGGGACAAAAGTAACAATCGTTACTTTCGTCCCGACAGAAACTCCTGACATTTAAACCTGATTTACTTTTATACTGAAAAATTTTGAAAATGCAAACTTTAGGATGTGTTAAAGCACTAAATAACCTGTAGATTGATCATTACTGTGACATATGAAACAAAAAAAACAACACGACTAATCAAAAAAAATTACCGCTTCAATAATTTACTTTTTGTACTCGAAAACAGTTTTACGAACCTAACTGCGGAAAACGATGACGAAATCATGTGATATTTCTCAGCTCCATAAAGGGTTGCGTGTTGAACATGCTGTCATAGATTGGAATGCAAATGCAGTAAGAGGCTCTGAGAAAAACGCTTTGTTACTTTTGTCCCACGTTACTTTCGACCCCACTCTCCCCTACATGCAGTGAGCACAGTAGAATCCTCTAAGATGGTAATTTGGCTCACTGCCCTTGATTAGTAATCATTTTTGTTTATCATTATTCAAGAGAAGTAGTTATTCCCATTAGGAATTTAAAGCGGTTCCAAAAAATGTGTGACCTGGGACCTCGCTAGACCATTATTCAGTCTCATGTTAATAAAAGAGTATGGACAAATTAATTGGAAAAACTATCTTTAACTTGCCCACATTCTTTCCCAGGGCTAAATATATACACACACATTTTTATTAACATTTATGGTCACTTTAGTTTGGGGACCAATTCTCACAATTTAGTACTACTTTTGCCTCAATAAACTCCAAATTTCTGCTAATTAATAAAAACCATCAAGACAATCTTCTGGAAGTGCCGGAAATGTTTTTCCCATGTCCTATAATCAGAAGGAAGGGAATATAAACAAATTTTAACACTGCTAAACATAAAAAAAAAGCACTGAGACCCACCATTGTTATTGTGAAATCAACCCACGGCCCTGAAAGCATCTTAATGATTAGCGACTCCCTGAATCACTCTGTTGTTCAGTGGTTTTGTAATGGAGGAAGCAGCAGATCGACATAAACCATATAAAAAATGACTTCAGATACTGAACTGGCAAAGGGTTTCTCCTCTGTGCATTTGACACTTGGACTGAGACATTATCGTGTTTAATTTCATTTGCATGCTATCTTCTGGCTGTTGAATTAGGCAAACTCTCATTTATAATTCTGTCATGAGTATAAATAACTATTTTCTGAGTAGCCTTATCTCTGAAGATAGCCTTACAGAAAATTACATTTCCAAAATTGTGAGAGCAATGGTTAATTTGTGTATTTATAAGCTGAAATCAATTACTTTTTTCTAGCAAAAACAGTGCATGTTGGATCAAGGTATTCAATAAAAACCAGACAGATATATAAACAGGAAAGAGGTTTTGCTTGTTCTACTGTTTGTTTAATGAGGTTAATAACATGTTCATATTAATTATCTATAACAACAACTCATAGTGGATCTTGTAACCAGGGCCGGCAATCTCAACCGACTTGCCGAGGCCAGCCTAAAAATACGCTCAAGACACTTCTGCAAGTCACAAAACTTATCATTTTCACATGTTTTTAAGTCTTGCCAATTTAAACATTCAAGAGAGTTTAAAGCATTCAAACACAAAAGACGCAGAAAAACTCAACTGAATAGGCTACTCACTCTCTGTGTTCGAACCGAGCTCTCCTTCACATCCTCCTGCCCCTGAACAAACAAATACATATTGCAGTTTAACCTTGCAAACATAAAAAGATGTGAAAAAGCCTAATTCAGCACCGACACGCAGTGTTCTATACACATAGGGCACACGCAGACAGACCGTCTCAAAATCCTTGAACACTGAATTTGCCTCTTCTTGCTCTTGTACTGACAAATACATACAAAATGATGTCAAAATACCTGTCTTGGAAAGTATGTTCGAAAAAACTCGGTTGTGTGTAACGTGAAAGTAAACAGTGGAGAAAGTAATCAGATGTGTATCATTATAATGGATGCATTGTCTCTTAAAGTAACTACACCTAATTTAAATGTGAATGTTAATCCAAGAAAATGAAAGAAAGACCATTTATAATTTACTGCTCTTGTCTGAATTACTTTGTAGTTTTAATAAGAATTAATCCACAGCCAAATAAAGCGAACTGTGACATATTATACCCCAAAAAGTACTATAGACTACCATGTTTTGCTTAAGTTTTTTTTTCTTTAATTGCTAATTAACCACAGACTGAACAAAATTGGGCATTGCTTGCTAATTGGTCAACAAAGTATTGATAGTTGTGTAAATATTGACATGCTAATGGTTGTCTGAAGTTTTGTTTGATTGTTATCCATTACACACCGTTTTATCTCTGATATTATCAAGTTGAATTTGTTCTGACAGTTCTTGTTCTATTTTATTATTATAAACTATTGCAAATAAACTGTGATAATATGAGAAATCTAAATACATATTGGTTTGACTGTATATTTTATTTTACATCGAAGAATATGAAGTGCTATTTTACATTTGATTATTCGGTTCTGTACTTCGACACCTACAAACTTGAAAAAGCTTAAACATTGTGTAGATAGCACAAATAAATAAACAGAACTACCATTTCAAACATGGCCTACAGCCTGACCCACAAACCCCAACCACGGCCATGCTTGTAACATGCAAATTATGTCTACAGCAGAAATGCACCTAAGCATCTCTAAATGAATAAGTGGAATCTGCTGATGAGATCTTAAAAACTATTTTTACTCATGTTCACAGTTACAGTATTTGGGGAAGTCCGGTGCGCTGCTGTCAAGTCTCAACATGTCGTGCAATATTATCAGGAGTATATATGAAGTAACATTTTGACCACATGTAAAAGAAATTCTGAAAAACTCAAGTGTGTTTTGAATTAGAATTTACAGTTTCAAATGGAGTTAGCTGATTGCAAACATCTTCATAATGACTCATATGAAAGTGTTAGGAAGGCTGAAGAAAACTCAAATTAGTACAAATAAAGAGGACTAATATTGTTTGATAATTAGAGCACTAATGGGTCCTTAATGGCTGACACAGGGGCAAGTGAAATGATTATATAAGTAATGCATCATTAGTGGTTTGATCACACAAGATACTCACAGACCTATTTTGTTTCTAACAGTGATGTCAGTACTAAAAAAGTACACTATTTTATTTTCTAATGGGCACACCCAGAAAAAAAAAAACAGTAAATAATTGTAAGTTTTGTCAATGTACACTGTACTGTAATAGTGTATACTTCCTGTAATGTTTAATATTATAGCAAGTCGCTGGGGTATATTTGTTACAATAGCCCAAAAAACATTGTGTGGTTCAAAATTAATGATTTTTTTTTTCATGCCAAAAATCATTAAGATATTAAGTAAAGATCATGTTCCATGAAGATATTTTGTACATTTCCTACTGTAAATATACGAACTTAATTTGAACAACTTTAAAGGTGATTTTCTCAGTATATAGATTTTTTTTTGCACCCTCAGATTCCAGATTTTCAAATAGTTGTATCTCGGACAAATATTGTCCTATCCTAACATACCATACATCAATGAAAAGCTTACTATTTCAGATGTCAGTTTCGAGAAACTTATGACTGGTTTTGTGGTCCAGGGTCACATATACTTTGTAAAGATGCATATAACACACAAACGTATGCAGTCATACATTGCTATACCATGCTAACAATCCTCTGAGACTTTGCTCATTGTCCAAACATTGGCCACTTAGCGCTGGCCCTGCATGGGCAGCCCTCACTTAGCCCCTAGGAAGCCCTCACTATGCCCCCACAGGGCCCACATTATTAATCTACAACAATAAGTTTGTTTCACTATAAATAATTTTCGGCTACTATAACTAAAGTTTTTGGGTAAAACAGTTATTGGTAATATCTGAAACTGATGTAACCACATCTGTACTGTCAAAAATGTACAGCAGTCAATGGGATTTCAAAACAATGGATTTATTAAATACAAAATAGAAAATATTTAAGTCCTATCATAGAGCTAATTTAACATTTTGGTAGGAACTACAAAGTATCTATTAATTGGATCCTTACTGTTTTGCAAGGTACCTTAATGTTCAGAGTTCTCCCAAAAGACAGCCCACTACAAGAACAATTCAACTGGATTTCAATCACTGACCACACTTTTGTACTTGTTTTCCATTTTTTATTTTGAAAGTTCAATGTAGTGTTCATTCAGTCAGGTGAAAAACATTTAACAACAAAAACACACACCAATATAAGAGCAAGCACAGGTATATACAGTCAATAGGCACAGAATTGAAACCCTTGTTTTTAAATTGCCATAACTCAAACAGACAGCATATATTAAAACATTTACCATTTACAAAGTAAATATACATTTATTTATTTTTTATTTTGGAGAATTTGATGATTACATTTAACCCACAAACCAATAATGTTCAAATACATTCTTAGAATGATATAATGTATAGTAAAAAAAAAAAAAAAAAAAATCACATTTCAATCAAAAGAAAAGTATGAAAGCTCACCAGCTACTGTACATCTCCATCGATTATAGTTGGCTTCATTCTGCACCAAAGAGTTTGCTTCAGTCCAGTAATAGCAAATTTGCCACTTATCAGTGCTCCTTTCAGTGTTGCCAATTGCTTTCAGTTGAAAGTAGCTAAAACTGTTAGCTACTGTAAATGTCACTAGATGACATCATAATGGCAAATTCACTGATCTATATAAAGATGAATGTAGATCAGTGGGCAAGATGAGAACTTAGCCCATGTCCACACGTACACGGGTATTTTTATAAACAGAGTTGTTCCTTCTTTTTTTTTTTTTATCTCTGTCCACTTGAAAATGCATGCAATGAATCACTGTCAAAAGCCTAGACAATGATAATTAGTATACTACATACAGTAATGTGTACATTTGTACTGTTGAAATTGTTATAGACCAAATGTCATGCAGAAAAGATGCAGACCTGTGAATTTTCAGTCATCGTCTTGGAAACCATAGCCATAGGGTAAATCAGGAAATAATTACAGAGTACACTGTTGTAGGCCTATTGACAACATGACACTAGGACTTGTTATTCTGATGGCATTGTTTGTTGACATAAAAACTTAGACGAACGAAAGATTTTGATCAAGTTACAGGCTTTTGCATGTGTACTCCACTGAGTGCTGCTGTTTGTGCAAACTGTTTTGAGAAATGTACCAATAGCGCGTTTCCAGGAAGTTCTGTCGTTACCGAGTTTTAAAGAACTTGCGACCACAGTTGGCTAATAATACTTTTGGGAAACACACCCTGTGTGACTGAGAAGAACTATAATGCATTCAACAGATGGCATTTGTTAAATGTTAGATATCTTCATGAAAAAGAAATTAGATACTGAATGATCACTCCAAACTAATAAATGCTTATATAAAAAATGCTTTATGCATTAAGGCACATTATACCGTATGTCTGCAGTTATGAGTGAAAAGATCAATCCTGCATCAAATGAACTTGCTATCAATCAAGGGTGTCATGCACTTATTATTTTGAGGGGGCACAAGCAAAGACACACGACTGAAGGAGTTTCAAGGGAGGTGGGGGGGGGGGGTTGACATGCATGCCATTTGACACACAACAGAATGCTTATGTTTTATGCATTTTTCCTTTTTTATTTGAAATATTCCCAAACTTCTTAAGTGTGTCATGAAATATGCCTATCTCAATTCTCAAATATGTGTAAGTGATTGCATTTTTGTACCTTTATAGATCATGTAAGTTGATTTATAATGGGAGATGGGCTAAACTAATGTTAATGTAGCTAACCTATTACATAAACCAGATTGAGTACCAGATGTGAATGTCATAATGTCATAAAAATTTAAAATATGACTACAAACGAATGTTCTAATCACACTGGTGTTATCTTATCAAATATAAAAAATGAATTTAATTGAATTTAAAATATAAAAAATATTATTCGGCTTAATTTTTGTCATTTAGTGAAACCTGACACTCAAAGAGTAAAACCGCAACCCAAATCTGCACAAATATAGACTAAGCACATTCTCAGCCTCCCACTTATTGCAAAACATCACACATTGTTTTGCAAGACACTAAACACATTTCTGTGCATTACACACAGAAATCTAACATGATGTCATTTCTTTACCATTTTAAGACACTGCTTTCCAAAATACTACACATTTGGACCAACTGATCAAAAACGGCCATCAGGCATGCAATATTGCAACTGTAAACTCAAACTATGCCCTACTCCGTTCGAAGGGCAGAGCCCTTGAAGTGTGGTCTTTGAAGATCATCATCTTCGCAGATGATCTCATAATCAAGTGTCTCAATTCGCTTTCAAAGTAGAGTACAGTAGATATCGAGGACTGTATGCAGTTCATTCAACAGATCTATTTAGCGGATCAAACACTGTAATATGATGCTTTAAACACGTTTGGCTCAGAAGTTTCTATAAATCCATCACCCGCTGGTCTGGTTTTGTTTGTATGGCGGTCCAGATTCAGTCCTAAGACTCACATTTCATTTGGGAAATCCAATATATACTTTTTAAATTCTGAATGAGGTTTGTTTTACTATTTTTAAATTCAACTTTCAAATTTAACACTATTTTCAAACACGCGCGTCCTCTGGTAATTAACATAATTGTGGGTGGGACTAACTGAAACTGACCAAACATTATTTTGACAAGCGTATGGTAGGTAGGCTACCTATAGGAAGAGGGAAAATTCATAAACTGAAGTAATTCACCATGAAAACTCATATTAAATATATTTTAAAGCACATATATGAAGTTATAGTGAAACTATATATTTATAATTATTATATTTTGCTAAATAACATTCATCTGGAAAATTACTTGCTTCTCACTGGTGGGCCACAGCTGAAAATAGTAGCTTCACCACTGGTGCAGGGCATTACTGTCTCCTATAAGCGTTTGGAACTCCTTGAAGGAAGTGACTAGCCTTGTCCAAATACCCATACTCGAAGTTTTTGCACTTGACTACTTGACTAATTCTATGACGTATTTCCTGTGTAAGTGTTCAAGTGAGGATGAAGACCACAAGTGTGTGAACAACCTTTCATTACCTGATGGGACACACTTATAGTATTGTAAAAATGCAAGGGTTTACGTAGCTTTATTTTAACTTTAATTTTAAATACTTCGCATTTTAAAATCAACTTACTGAACTAAATGTCTGTTCAGTAGTCCCAAGAACAGGACAATTTTAATTTGTGATAAAAAGTAAATAATTTGTGATATAAGGCAGTTCCAAATGTTGTATAAAACAACTATACTAATCGATGCAGCAATAAAACGTGTAGCATTTTGTTTTACAACCAAATTATATTTAATATCTCATTATTATTCATATTTAACTTAAGTTGGAAAGGTTTCCGTGACCTCTCGCAATCTTGTCAAAAAGTCTTGCGATTTATTTCCACAATATGATGCATAATGGGATACACTTCTTGAAAACCGAGGTAGTATTCGAGAAGTGTGGATTTAGTGTGCGTTAAGGGAACTGCGCTTATTTAAGTTCTGGACAGTCTTGCGCACTTACTTTCTGTCGCGTGCACTTGCTCTCAAGTGGCCAAACTACTGACCAAGTGTTACCTTGACAATGCTGCGCGTGCAGCATGGGTGCAGCATTCAGCACTCCATCAGTTGTTGCAAATAGCCTACTTCTTCTTATTCTTCTTTTAATCCAAATATTGCCTAATTGTTTCTTATTTACTTTTACTTTTTACTTTTTCAAAATAAACTTGCTTGCACTATCATCTTAAATCATATTTCCTTCACTGACGAAAAATATTTTGCCTTACATTAATAGACAAATTGAATTAGCCCATTCTATTTACTTTATGTTAACTCGAAATCAACCCCAACTTTGGAACTTTAAAAAGCATCTCAAGCTCTCCTAACCGCGGATTACATGATCACAAACAGAAATCACTTCCGTGAAGTGACCATCGCATGCTTCCTTCTTTAACGGACTTCCGGAAGGGCCCTTCGTGAAAAGATTAAGTTGTTTACTTTCGTCTGGAACATCCCTACAAATGAAGTCCCCTTCCCGAAGTGCCCTTCAAGAGCGCAAAAAAAACCCCGTTTGGAATTCGCCCCATGACGTCACTCATTGTCAATCTTAGGCTACTTTGTAGATCTCATAGTGGCCACATGAGGGCACCAAGGAATCAAGAATATTGTCTCATGTCTTTATTTCTGTTTTGATTTCAAATGTTTCTCGTTTCCCATTACATGTAAGTATAATGTTATATTATTCAATTAGCAAGATAACTATATTTTTAAGCCTCAAAAAGTAAAAAACCCAAAAGGCTAAATATATATATAATTCCCAATTATAGGACCCCATCTAGGCTGGGGCTGCAACATCAGTTATAATATTATTTTTTAATTTTTAAAAAACTTTTTCAATCCACAAATGGAGTGCAAGCAAGAAGACAAAACGACTGCATGCTATGGCAAATATTAACATTAAAAGTTAGCTATGGGTATACAACAACAGAAAATACAGAGCAGCTTCTCCCCCTTCAGGCACAGCAATCCCTTTTATATGCTCTCACAGTGCTCATCAGTCACAGAACAGAGATCAGTCTAGAACGATCCAGTGCGTGAAAGATGAAGAGACATACAAAAGACTAGCTCAGCAACATATATTCACACAATTATGCAACTTTCTTTTTTTTTTTTTTTTTTTTTTAAAGAAAGAAAGACAAAGCTCATACATAACAAAGAGGGGTGGAAAAATACTTGAGTTTACGGTTGAAGTGGGTTGCCTCATGCTATGCTACTTTAGTTTATTTAATAGATATTAACTTTAACAACAAACAGCCCTAGCCCTGATGGAGCCACAGGCTAAATCCTGGATTAAGGATAACGATAGTCTTTAACCAAACTGCTGTTATGATGGGTAGCACTGCCTGCAACAGAGATGAGAAACATACTGATGGAGCAGAACAAACCACAGAGCACAATAAAAACACACTCTGCGCTCTTGTCTATGAGCCATCTTTATGAAACATTCTCACAGTGGTTTTTTATAGTTTTATGAATTTTTTCTTGGGTGGCACAGAATCAGGATAACGAAAGGGGGTCTTAGATGTAATTTTATAGCATTTCAGCAAATGTGGGATTGGTGTCTTTTTTACTAAATGCAAGCCTGCATGCACACAAAGTTCTCTAGATGGCATTGTTTCTTATGAAGTTTATAATCATAGCTTCATATGTGTGTCACTGAGCACTGATTCTTTCTAGAATTAAACCAGTACTGCATGTGGCTCGGAGAAGCATAAACTTTATTCTGCTGTGGCTCCGTATGGAACCATTTTTGATCACAGAAATAACTGGCAATTGTATGCCTAAAATGACAAGTCACATTTATTTATGTAGCTCTTTATACAGTACAGATAATTTCAAAGCAGCATCACATTAATAACAATGACAATTATAAAACACATTCAATTTCTGCTGTAAAGCAACTTCACAGAAGACATGTCATCATTAAGCTTAATTTAGTTATTTCAAATTAGTTCATCAACTTGTTGAAATGTTTAACAATTATGAAACAAGCTCAATTCAGCTATATGCAGCTTTACAGAAGGCTTAAACTCAAATAAGTTAATGTAAGTTACTCAGTATTTGCTACAATCTGTATCACACATCGCACTCACAATCATGTTGTTGGTAATAAAAATTGGAATTTCACATAACTCCGGAGCTATGTCACTTTTAGTGAATAAAATGCACTCTGTCTAGGCAATGCACCATTATTTTTATTGCATTTCTTAAAACTTCAATCATTCAGTCCTGCGGATGGAATCTGGGGAAGAGATGGGTCAAATGCACCCAGGTGCTCTTTGGGGAATGTTGGCCTGCAGCCCAAAGGCTTCATGCGATATTGTGGAGATAGACTGAGCCACATTCCAAAAGAAGCTGAAAAACCTTTCACTGCATACATCCTCTCACATTTAGGTGACATAAGAACACGCTTTGCATAGATCTTGGGACTGCACTGTTGACAATAGTGAGCAAGACATGACGATCCATCTTATGTCTGGTCTCACTCTTGATCCTAGTTGGCAGAGAATCTTAATACTATGGATGATATTATGGATGATTCTGAAGTTAAGATAAAACAGCTTGTATAAGTATCGGTAGAAAAAAAAAAAAAAAAGCATGATTACATTTCACTCAATATAAATCTCTTCTTCTAACATCTGCAACCACGCATCTGAATGTGAGAAAGAGGGAAAAATATACCAGCACAAGAGAAAGAGATAAAGAGACAGAACAGAAAGAATACTCAAACCTTCTCTGTGGTGTTGTGACACACTGATACTGGGGCATGTCCCAGCATGCCTTGCTTTTTTCTTTTGCAAGGCTGAGGTTGTTCTTTTAAACCATTTAACATCAGCACGATGAACAGATTTTTGGGGATACAACTAAATGCGATGAAGAAAATTTAATGAATAGATATTTTGTTTGTGATTTCCATGCATCTTTCATTTTCTTTATACAAAGCAATTCCACCTTGGAAGTCCCTTACGAAAGGAAAATACATTTACCAATATATTTCTTAAAATATATTGTCATATATTGTAATATATTATTTTCCCTTTTTATTTTCTAATATTTTATATATTTGAATACATTTAATAATATATTCATGATACATATATTATATAATATATTGCAAAATATACAAATGATTGCAGCTTTCAATATATTGCAATATATTGGAAAAAAATAATATATATAAGAATATATGCCTAATATATTACATGATATTTTCCAATATACTGCAATATATTTTTGTTTCATAAGGGGTAACACATTAAACATATTAACAGTGTATATTCTTCTGTGTAAGGCAATAACCTAAATAGCTGGAGTGGTTATATGACAAACTGTCTAATATGTTATGCAAGAGCATATTTTTACAAAGTGTGAGCTTGTGATGTTCTCCCCACCTACAGCTTTTCTTGCTGTGACATGCAGTGGCCTTATACAAAAATAATTAAAGAGTGAAGGACTTTGTTTTGATTTAAATGATGACAGCTTGTGTAGGAGTGAGAGATCTGAAAGCCACTAGTGCTTTATCCCCTGACATTCAAATTCTTTACAGGTGTTCAGATGTGCAGATTAACAAAAGTAAAAAAAATACTTTGTAATATTATCTTCATATATACATTTACATTTAATAATTTTGCAGACACTTTTATCCAAAGTGACTTACAATTTTTTTTTTTTTTTTTTTTTTTTTTTTATGAAGAAGTCAAGTAGCTTCAAAAGAGATGAGCTTTCAGCTTTCGCTTGAAAGTTGTCAGGGATTCCGCATTCCGGATTGGGGTGGGAATATCATTCCACCAGCCAGAAATGGTGCGAGAATGTTCTGGAAAGTGATTTTGATCCTCTCTGTGATAGTACCATGAGGCGTCGCTCATTAGCGGATCTCAGACTTCTAGAGGAGATGTAGATTTGTAATAGTGAGTGGAAGTAGGTGGGTCCAGAGGCTTTGGCTGTTCTTATATGCAGGCATCAATGTCTTGAACTTGATGCGAGCCGCAACTGGAACCCAGTACAAGGAGATGAAGAGAGGTGTAACATGGGCTCTTTTAGGCTCATGCCATTGCATTCTGAATCATTTGTAGAGGTTTGATAGTAGTTGATGGAAGTCCAGCCAGAGCATTAGAGTAGTACAGCCTAGAAATGAAAAGGGCCTGGACAAGAAGTTGTGCAGCATGTTCCGTTAGAAAGGGCCTGATCTTTCTGATGTAGTGCAATGCAAACCTGCAAGATTCAGCGTCTTTGCAATGTAGTCTTTGAAGGTCAGCTGATCATCAAAGGTTACACCAAGATTTCTGACTGAAGTTGATGGGGTAATTGTAGAAGAACTGGATGTTGAAATCATGCTGTAGAGTTGGAGAGGCAGGGAAGACAAGAAGCTCAGTCTTTGCCAGGTTGAGCTGTAGGTGATATTCTTTCATTCATGCAAAGATGTCTGCCAGGCAAACTGAGATCCATGCAACTACTGTTGGATCATCTAGTTGAAATGAAAGACAGAGCTGTGTGTCATCAGCATAGCAATGGGAGAAGAAGGCATGTGCCTGTATGATGGGACCCAGTGATGTAGTGTATATGGAGAAGACGAGGGGTCCAAGAACTGATCCCTGAGGAACCCCAGTGACCAGTTGATGTGCTTTGGATACTTCCCCTCCCCAGGCCACCTTGAAAGACCTCCCAGTGAAATAGGATTCAAACCACAAGTGGAATCCCCGTGTTGTGCCCAGTGATGAGAGGGCAGACAGGAGGATCTGATGATTGACAGTGTCAAAAGCAGAAGATAGATTCAGCAGAAAGAGAACTGATGATTTGAATCAGCTTTTGCCATCCGCAGGCCTTCCGTGACTGACAGTGGTGCAGAATTGACTACTGATTGTTCTGTTTTTGACTTTAAAGAGTGATTTTCCTAGTAATATATTTCAAACTTTGTCCAAAGATTTCTCTAGTAGTCATCACTGAGTATTGTTGTATCTTATATGGCATCCCTGCTAACCTATAATGTTTGATACATGCAACATGAATATAGATAAAGAAATGTCGTTATATGGCAATTACAGAGACAAATAAAATACAGCATAATTCTCCTAAAACAGGCAAATCAAAGTCATATGGTGAAGATTATCCTTGACTACGGCAGGTGTAACTATTGGTTGGTTACACTTCAACCACTCTGAGGCCACTAGGCTGTTTTTAGAATTTTATTTCTGCCATGTGCTTATTCAGGATCACTGCCACTGGAGAAAGAGTGATTTTAACTGCCATGAACAGAGTGTACATGAAGCTTGGACTGTGATGAAGTGAGCCTGGTTCATTGATGTCTACTAACTTGATACATAAACATTTGACATGATTGGAGTCACTCCACTCTTATATCAATAGGTTAAACGAAACAAAACATTTTTATTATATAGTTATCAGTCCATATACAGTACATGGACTTGCAAACCCCATCTTAGAGTCTAGGTCAAGCTGTGGATTACAATCTAGGGGTGTTTGCGTTACCATGGTGGGCAGCGTTTACTTTTTATACACTTTTCATTTTGTTATAATACTAAATGAATGCCTGGTTCATTGAGTTTACTGAGTGCTTAAATAGTAAATTGCAGAACTAGGATGAAACTTGGCCACCACACTAACATAATGTTGCTCTCAGAATTAAATGTTTTCCATTCTTTTTGGACCAAAAGCAGGACTGTGTGCATTTGGAAGTGGATATACATTTTTGCACTGAATTCACCATAGAAAATAACACTGTCACGCGTTCTTTCATCTCAACATCAAACAAAAATAGTGGAGCGAGAGAGTTGTTTTTCTAATGAGAAACCGCAGTGCATTGCTTTGAAATTACTCTAATGAAGAGTAAAAAGAATGCAACCTAAAACAGTGTGGGTCCTAAAAATATAAGGGTGTTTGTGATTTTGGTGGTAGCTTGTGGGCTGAGGCTGTAAACCAGCAATCAGATGCTGGTTCATATCCTGCTTTGGAAACCCAAGGAAGTCAACTTTCTATTGGACTGCTGCCTTTTCAGCAGTGCTTGAATTATTTCTGACCACGATTTTTTATAAAAGTTCTTAAGTGAAACACCTAATATCATGTCATTCTATATATGTTGATGGAAATATGTTTAATTTAACCCTCGACTGCATTGGTAAGTTTGGGTAACTTTTTTTTTTTTTTTGCAAGCTCAATAGGCTAAACATACAACATGATTTTTAATCATTTAATTATACTAATATAATTATAATTTTATTACATATAATTCCATTTTACTAGTGAGAAATAATCTAATATCAACTATTTGTATGCTACAAGAAATTGCTTAAATGTTTTTACTGCCTGACACTGGAATTTGCTCACCTTGTGCAGTGACGTCACATATTTATTCAGTATCCTACAGAAAATCTTGCCGTTGTCATGTTGTTTTCCATTTTCATTTTTGTGTTTAATTTTTACATTTAGTTGTGTGCTTATTTACATTTAAAAAAAATAACACCCTTATAAATTGGAGTGCTAAAAAAGTCCAGCTCTACTTGAGAACTGTTTCCGTTATTCCCCAAGCTAAGTTTCCTCTAAGTCTAGAGCTCAGCGCTGGTCTGATCCGCAGCTCTTTCCCTCTCATCGGCGAAGGCGGGACTGTATTAGCCGGACAGGGCGTTCTTTCTGCGGTCACAGGCGGCGTAGTCGTTCTAGGGGTGGGTCTTTCTTGGCAAAGGAAAACCCACCTTTTTCATTGTTTGGATCTCGAAGGAATGTGATGGTTTGATCTTGCGGCGCAAGGGAGGGGGTGAGAGAAGGAACTAGCGAGGACCCTGCTGAGAGCTGCTCTAGTCATCCTCAAAAAGTCAAACGCGACTGAGTTCTTTGCCCTTCCAGAAAGCTACCTCCAATTGGTCACCGTTCTTCTGTTCACAAGGTAAGAGAAAATCGAAGCGGGGCTATTAAGCTACTTTGGTGGAAGGGGAGCTGAATGGTGGAATCTTGCCCCCTAGACACAACTCCAAACTGCGGCAACTTTGCCACCCTCCTCCCCCTACTGTTCTCTGCAGCGGAGGAGCTCGATAAGCCGGACTGCGGCGATTTTACTCGAGCTATTTTGTGACTGATGTCGAAATGATAGCGTCGTAGAGATGCGAGAGTAAACTTATCCGGGCCTTTCCAAACGGCGGATGTTTAGTAGCCGAGCGGTAACTAATCATCATCGAGTATGTTCTGATTTTTGGGGGGCTTTACCAGAGATTCCCTCTGTATTCTAATTGAGGCGTTCTACGTCAGCAGCATTGCACTATTTAGCGAAATAAAGTTTACGTTTAAGTTAGAGCATTTAAGCTTGATTTGCACTTTATATGTTGCGCGTGAGCAATGAAATGTCAAACCGAATTAAATTCCTCGCCACGTACACCAGACGTTCCCAAGAAGATTCTGAGTTTCAAACAGGAAAAGTCGCTTTCTCTGAGAACAATACCGCTGACTTTGTGGGAATTTGGGTCGGTTACAAGACAGCGTCTAAATAGAGTAATTCTTACAGAAGGTTTTGCAGTTTTCTATGTGCTTAACATTGAAAGCGTTTTTTTCCTCTCTCAAGTTTCTGCCGAATAAGCAAGCAAGACTCATTCCGGTGTGGGACTATGTTAAGGGCTTTGGTTGAAACTCAATGAAGCTCATGTTCGCCTGTCAGATATCCCTTGTTAAATTTGGATTTCTGGATCTTAACCTCTAGCTTTTTGACATGAGTCCCGACCTGCACTAAAGTTACTGTCGGACGCGGACGCGAATAGAACATGTATTTCAAGCCGTGGCAGTTAATGTTGACAGCCGCTATTAATAAGAGATGTGAGGTGCGTTCACACACAGTGACAGGCACAATTAAACACGTTTGTATTTAAACATACGCCCAACGTTACATGGCTCATATTTAGGCTAAATTTAGAAATGAAAAGTCCAGTTTTTGCTTTGGCCTTAAAATCAGGTGTTTATTTTTGACTTGCGTGCTCTAAGGACAGTGGGATGTCGAGTAGAGGTCAGGAAGACTGATGCTTTCCTCGTGTTTTGGCAGTCTGTGCATATAAGTGTATGTTCATGTCCATGCCTTCACACGCAAATTTCTTTTATCTCATTGACTACGTTTACATGGATCTAATTATTTACCTTATTCCGAATAAGACAATATTACGATTAAGGTGTTCACATGAGTTGCTTTTAGAATATTCCGTTCATGTTCCAGTGTTAGTATATGGCTCGAATAATTTGCATACGTCATTACGTCACCAAGCGATGCAATTCAATTACTTTTTTTTTTACAATTAAATTTTATTTGTATAGCGCTTTTCAAGATACAAATCGTTGCAAAGCAACTTTACAGAAAATGAATGTTTCTATAATATTTAGTAGTAGCTTATCAGTGGCGACAGCTTATGTACATATGCCAAAAATGTACGGGAAAATCAATTAAATATGTAATCAAACAGACGACGAACCATATTAACAGCAATTATTATGATACAGTCAAACTTATAGCAAAGTCTGGTAGTTATGTATGTTGTTTCAGGGTTGGCATCATCTAAGGTCCTCTGAGGGGTTGGTATCATCTTTTCTCAGGTGTTCTGGATCCAGACTGAACTATTATTACTAAACTATTATTGGCCTTATAGGTAACTAATAATATTTTGTAACTGATACAGAACTTAACAGGAAGCCATTGCAGAGACTGTAGAATTGGGGTAACATGATCATATTTTCTTGACCTGGTAAGGAACATCCGACATCCCCTCCAGAATTTCACATATAAAAATATAGTTAGTCTTTAAGATGCCATATAATATATATATTATATATATATATATATATATATATATATATATATATATATATATATATATATATATATATATATATATATATATATATATATATATATATGTGTGTGTGTGGTAGTTTTTTTGTTCAGGAATTTGAACAAGACATAATATTTACGTTTATGTGTTTAAATTGTAATATAAATAAATATAATATAATATATGTAATATAGTTGTATAAATAGTGCAGGTAGCGTGTACTCACTTAAAATTCCAACAAGAAAAAGTGCACTTCAAAGTGTCCAACAATGCACTTGTTTAATCAAAAATACAAATTTGGAATGTTGATCACTTCACACACTTAACTAGAAAGTATACATGTATGTAATTTGGTGCACAACTAATGACTCCAGCAAATGGGGTGTGTTCATTTGATCGATCCAACCAATGGTGTTGCTTCTTTACAGCCCATTCTCCGATGCTATTGGATTGCACTATAGTTATATAGTGCTATCCAATAGGCAGGAAAGCAGTTTTATGACACAAAAAAGGCAGATTTCAGTGAATGTAAAAAATAATAATAATAAAATGTAACTGGATGTTAAATAGAGCAGAAATTATTTGTTTGATTAAAATATTAATTCATGAAAAATCTTTAAAATATACAACAAATAATAAACACATGAGTATTCATTTGTAAGGTAAGCAGCAGTGGTGATGGTTGGGGGGTTGGGGAGCTAACAGAAAAATGAAAGACTAAGCACAGAGAGACAGCAACCCCCCATACAATCTCCATTACATTAGGCAGGTGGGGCCCATAAAGCAAGAGAGAGGGAAGACGAGTACAGAGAGGACCTGCCATGACCTGTTCCAGACTCAAGAGCATTGACTGATTTCCAGTAAGGCTCTAGAACACTTGTCTGTGTGTGTTTTAGTATGAACTGTGAACTAGCTCACTCACCTAAAAACCATTACAGTTTACTGGCACTTGTATCAAAGCAAATTAATCAGATATCAACATTTAAAGGAGGTTTGAGATGTCCTCATCCTCAAAAACCATCACCAAGGAAAATACAACCCTGTTCCTGACTACATTAAGCATTAACTATACGTGCTGTTTGGTTGTCACTTGCAAATCTGGGTCCTGAAGCAAAACCAGCTGACAGCCACTGTGCTAGAGTATGTTCAGCTGCAGATCTGAACCACATTCTAGAGCCGGATGTATTTGCTTTCTGCAAGAAGCCAGCAGACACTCTTGCATTGTTCTTTGTCCATTTTTATTGTCGCTTATCTCTCTCTGTCTCTCATGTGTTTTGTGACCTGCTATGCCTTTTCACATGTCTCTCACCTTAGAAGGGCAAAGGTTGATTTCTGATGAGCTGTTATTGTTTGTTATACAAGAGTACATGTGAACTTTGTCAGCTGAAACAGGATGGGTGGGTGTTTATGAGAGTGTGAAGGCAGGGGCAGTTCTCACTCAAGAGAAAGTATGGAGACCGTTTGCACAACGTTCAACGATGAATGCCGGTGTGCTGTAATTCCTGCCCTCCCTCTCCACTTTTCTTTATGACCAGGCCCTGCTTCTGGTTTTGCCAGTTTACTAATTGCTTTTCCACTTGGAGGAAGCATGCAGCAAAATGAATGTTATGGTTATCTGTGTCCAATAAGAGTAATTACAAGACTTAGCACCAGACCCAAGGATTATGGAGAGCTTAAATGACTAGTTTGAGGTTTAAATTGTATATTTCGGTTCAGTCCTGATGTTCCCTCTCTTAATCTTCTCTTTCTTTCTCACTCAAATGAACCGACAGCCTCTGACACTGCATTGTCAGTAGGTCTTCATTCTGTTACGTTATGGGATAGTTTGGAACTTTTCATGACATCATTGTTCTCCTTTCTCTGCATGAATAAGGCTGTGATTTGGCACTTCTGCTTAAATGCAAAAGGAAGTAAAATTTGTTGTGTATTTACCACATAGATGTACTCTTTACATGTCAAACGGTAAGGTCACTGGGGGATTAGCTTTGGCATCCAGCAAATGTATTCACAGCACTGCCCTTGACATTAAAATGATCTTGATAATGGCAATGGATATAGTATATGCATAATCTTGAAAGAAATGACAAAACTTTTTAAGTAATACTTGGTGTCCCTGTGAACTCTGACATATAATGAGGTGTTCATGGGGAAGGGTGACTAGATCTGGTGCACTTCTGAGTCATTCTTCAGTTTGGTGATGTCAGGGAGTGGGAGAGCTTGCTGACAGACATCTAGCTTGAGGAAGAGGTGTTAAAGTGTGAACACACAAGGATTACAGCAGCTCCTCCCACTAACAAACATACACTAAACCAGTCCAGCTGTCCCAGTCTGCCCTGAGGACTGATCTTCACACAGTACCACAGGACTCAAAGCAAGGGTGTATTTTTACACCTGGTTTTAAAGGGATTATGAAAATTGTTATCAGTCATGCTTTCAGACCTGTAAAATGCAAAGAAAGGTATTTTGATAAACTTTTTTCATCCATGCAAATCAAAACTAGACTCCATTGACTTTGTGTATAAACATTTTAATTAATATGTTCTTATAGTGATACAGCGTATGCTCTTCTGTGTCAGCTGCGCAACATGGATATGTTTTTTAAATGTATTTATGCTTTGATTTGAATGTAAACTGCCTGCGTTCAGCTCATATTCTCCAAAATGGCGGTACGATGATGTGGAGGAGGCAAATTGTTGAATAAAGTAGTTATTTTTATTTTCTTGGTGTACAAAAAGTACTCTCTAGGGATTCACAATAAGTATTGGATGATATTTTATGCGCATCTTGTCGGTAAAGCCAGATCTTTAATCGGCGGTAAATCTCTACATGTGATTTCACATGGAGCAGCATTTACTATACAGAGCCATTGTTCACAGATAAGCTGTGCAAAACATGCAGAAAATATGATTGTGGTGGTTTTGCGCAGCTTGTCAATGAACAACAGCTCTGTGTAGTAAATGCTGCTCCACAAGTATTACCGCACGTGTAGAGATTTACCACTGATTATAGAACTGGCTTTAGTTGCGCATTAAATATCTGCCAATATTTATTGTGCATCCCTAGTATTCTCGTCGCTTCATAAAATACTGATTGAACCACTAATGACAGATGGACTATTCTGATGATGTCTTTCATTATTTTCTGGACTTTGACAGTGTTTTTTCACTTGACATTGTATGGTACAGTCCCAAGCCTCCCGGTTTTCATCCAAAATATCTTAAATTGTGTTCCGAAGACGAACAAAGCTTTTACCACAGTTAGTGTTGAAGCAGCCATGTCAAGGAGATGCTGTGTGTATCTTGACAAAAGCACTTTATTTGGCCTTCTGAAAGTAGATGCATTTAGGAATTTAAATGCTTGAACTGATGGTAAAACTAAGGACACTATTAACTGTCTTTACATTTATTTTGAAAGATGAAGCTCGCGATTATGTAAAGGGTCATTACATTTCCGACGAGTGCTTGCGGTGTCCGGCCAATCACAGTGCACTGGGTCAGTTGGCCAATCAGAGCAGACTACGCCTGTCGGAATTAGGGACTTTATAGAAAAAAACTCATTTGAGAGAGGCATAGAGAACCTACAATAATGTACAGTATTTGAAAAATAATGTGCTTTTAGAAATGTCAGCATATTCTGTTACACCAAATTCACAAATTAATGATCTTCAAAAAAGCATCACATGACCCCTTTAGTACATCTTAATGTAAGCAGGGCCTGTAGAATTAGTTTTATACATTTAACCAAGACATTTATTTAATTTGTTGGTGACATTTGGGTTGTGTTTTTTTACATGAACAAATCTGCAAGTAGTCTGACTCTGAACTGTTCCTTGAAAACTTGCACACATGCGCATTGAATTTGTTTAGCACTAATTGGTTGTTCCACAAGGTGGCAACACTGGCCCAGGCTGATGTTTCAAAGTAGAAAATTGCATTGACAAGTGCTTGTGTGAGTGGGTTTGTGAGATACCACAACTTTAGTTTAAGAGTACAATGACATTTTGAAGAAAAATGGCGCATACACTGGACTAATTCTAAGAGTGTGTGTGTCTACTGCTTGCACGTATACAAAAAAATAATCTTAAGGCTTAAGGGAGAAAGAGTTAATTTTTTGGAAGTGGAAAGAGAAAAAGTGTGTCTGATGGTCTGCAATACAGGTTCCTGCAGGTCTAGTTGATGTCTTGTTGGAGTTTTTTGGCATATTGTCACCCAGACAAACATTCGCTATCATTCTGTCAACAGTCTTTGAATGTATATGTTTTTTTTTGTTTTTTTTTTTTATCTGAATAGATTTCAGTTCAGTTTTAAATGGGTGTGCATTGACATGCTACAATTTTTAGAATATTCTGTTTGCTGTGTGTATTGGCCAATGGTGACCCTTGTTTTAGGCATTGGCTATTAAAAAACCCACGCCACTTTTAGCATACAAGAACTCACAGCCGTTAAGTAATAAAGAGGCACACAGCCAGAACTGATATCCCAAGTACTGCACTGCGTCTGGGATATGCTGATTTGTGCTTGGATCTGCTCAGACCTGCTCCTTCTGTGATGTTTTGCATCATAGAAAATACTTGTGAGAAGGACTCATCAGATTCTCCAGTTCTAAGCACTCAAAGTCATCTGTAAAGGATGCCAAATGTCTTTTCTGCTCAAAAGCACCCCACCCTTTCGATTTCTCACCTGTGAACAAACACGCCCGTGTTTACATTTGAGCATGTGCACAGAATACAGAAGATTTAGTGTGCGTTAAAGAGAAAGTGTGTATTTATGTCATTTTTACACCTTAATCCGTGTCGGTGGTCAGCCGAGCCAGATCAATGTTCACACGTGTATATTGGTTTGCATCTCAAATGCTTGTCAGTCAGCAAATGAATCCTCATTGATTTTTGACCCTGTTTTTTTTTCCTCCCCCGTCATGTGTGACAGTATCCAGGCTGCTGTTGAGGAGTGTGAGTGCGAGAGTGGGAGTGTGTTTGAAGTATCTCTAAGGTCTCCTGAAATAGCTCAGCGGAACCGGAGGGATGCACTCATATAGCAGCCCGTGCACATGCTCTGTGATGGTGTAATGTTCTCTCAGTATCCGAGACGGCACACCGGACACAGCTGCAGCACTCTGCCCCTGGAGAACCAAATGGTTATATTTAAGTTCATTAGCTTCTGTGCGTGTTTGTATTGGGTGGAGATGGGGAATTCCATCAGGGATCTGGCTGATGGCTCTCAAGCATTCACTGTTTTGATTTCCTTCTACTGTGTTGTGAAGTCTAGTGTGCTACAGAGGGCTAATAAGCCTCTTGCAGAATTTTTCCACCTTTTAGTCTATGAATCACTAGGACTGGAGGAGGGGCTGGGTATTCCCAATATAAATGCCTTGATTTGTGTTGGCTATTTACAGTTAATTAGTGATTAGAATGCATTTTTTATGGACATTAAGAAAGAAACCTAATGGATGTTAATTGGGAAAGGTAATATCCAGGGTTGTGCTTCCCAAAAGCAGTTAGCTAACAATGGTCTTTAGTTTCATTGAACTCTATGGGTAATGTCGGAACTTACAACCATAGTGGCTTTTGGGAAACGCACCCCAGATAAATCGGTAAGACTGGTATTGTGATTCTTTCTTCTCTCTGGAAATGTCAAACAAGTGATGTTGAAATCATTTTTATGAATGTGTTCAGACTGCCCATTTCAATTCTGAACTCAAAGAATTCATTGATTCATTTGCGTCTCTCAAAAATGATCACATCTCTGTTTGACATCTCATTTTTAAAGTATTAAAATACTTGTTTGTCACCATATAATGTTATATTGGTGCATATAAATGAATATGATTAAATATAATTTTCCCTAAATTTTTTTCAATTTAGTGAAAAGCATTTTTGGACTATGAAATTAATTTTTGGGATAAATTGAATTAGGCCTAATCATTGTGAATCAAATTGCCTATAGCTGTTTGGTCAAGATGATGGCTTCTCTGATCGAAGATAAAATCACTTTTTTTTTATTAAACAATCATAGCGAATGTATGAATTTGAACACATGAAAAAGATTGAGAAATATTTCTACTATAAATTAATTTATATTCTATAAATTAATACTTCATTTATACTTTTAAAGCAATATCACCCAGCCCTGCAAATCACCTGGTTTTAGAACTATTTCACATTTCACCTCTTCGTTTACTGTTAGGCTGCTTTTTTAATTCTGCTCTGCACTGCCTATTTTTACCCTCCACATGGAAACACAAGCAGAGATTCTCGGGTCCATCGTTGACCTGATTTCCAGTCTAGCAAAGATGTTCAGGCATGGGCAGGGAAAGAGACTGCGCCCTTCCTCCCTGCACACTGTTTCTCACTGAGGCATGAACTCTAGTTTTAGCCGACGTTTTAGCCACGTTGCTGTTTACACACAGTGCTTAGCTTAACGTAAGTGTTATTGAATAAACATTGAATGAACACATTTGTCAATCATCTGACTTCTGAAAGATTTTTTGGCAAGTGAGCCATTGCTTTTGTAATACTTGTTTACTAGGGATGCACCGAAATGAAAATTCTTCGCCTAAGCTGAACAAAATGAAACTCTGGGCCAAAGGCCAAATACCGAACACACCTTTTCCCCCATTTTTGCCAATTATTATTATTATTATTCCACCATTACATAAATTAAATTTGCTTTAAAAATATATATCTAGCATTGAAATTTTTTAACATCCAGACATTATACCAATAAAAAAAATATTTAATTTAAAATTAATAAGTTAATAAAAATTTTTTTTTGAGACAACCTTCTTGAATCAGGCATTCATTTTTTTACTGTACAAATAAATGCAGCTTCGCTGAGCAGAAGATAATTCTTTTAAAACATAAGAAAATATTACAGATCCCAGTCTGAACACTATGTGTGAATGCTATAATTAATGCATTAATGGAGCTATTGTAACTATTGTTATCCTTATTATTTTCTTTTTTTATTTTATTTTACAGAACAACATTAAAATTACAATAATAACATTTAGATCTGTGGGATATGGGGAAAATATTGAATTGCGTTTATTTTTTATTTTTATTACAGATATTGCGGTTGCGATTTGATTTGCGATTTTAAATTAAAAAAAAAATCTGCTTCAGCTCAATATTGTCAGTAATGTGCACAGTATGAGTATCATTACCCTGCTGGAAAAACAAAAAAAAAATCTTACAGTTTCCATGAAACCATAACAAAATTCCTTTTTGTTTTTTGGCATTATTCCAATAGGAATTACTGTTGTTCTATCCAATAAAATTCCCATTATAACCCTGAAATCCTTTCAAATTTCAATTGTGCTTTGGGAGGGGTTCTATATATATATATAAATATATATATAAATATATATATTCACCTCTTCGTTTACTGTTAGGCCGTTGCTTTTTTAATTCTCTCTCTCTCTCTCTCTCTCTCTCTATATATATATATATATATTCATTTATTTATTTATTTATTCTTTTTGTTCCAGCAGACAAGATTATAATGGTATAACTAATTTTATAGAATTAACTTAGTTGCTGAATTTCACTGGAAATATTTATTTTTCTATATAAATGGTATAATAATATATAAAAACTGTATTTCTTTAGTCAATTATTAAAGTATTACGTTACACTGTATTTGGGATTTTAAGAACAAGTGGAAAATGTGCTGAATTTTTCATTTGATTCAAGTGAAATTAGCAAGCAGTTAGACTGAATTTACATTCGTTTTAAACGCGGAGCCAGGCGCGAGTCGACGCAGGTGTGCCTGCGTCAAGCCTCATCATACTGCCAGATGCGCTCGTGGAGATCTGCAGTGCAGTGTGAGCGTGAATATAACAGAGCGTTACTCCGTGAGTGCGGCAAGTGTGAATGGCTCGTCTGTGACGCGGGATTCGCGCTGTGTGGGGAAGAGAGGAGCGAGTATGAGAAGCATTCAGAGACACAGCAAATCGCAACATCTCAAATCGATTAATCGCACAGCCCTAATAACATTTATTAATGTTGATGGAGTTCTTGTTTAGCTTTTATTTTGGCAGAAACCCGCAGGACAACCCATGTGCTTTTTTTTGTTGTTGGCAACAGCAGATTTATAAATTATTCTCATTACGAATTTGGGAAGACGTTTAATGCATGTATCACATTGCCACATGCCTTGTAAAAATTTATAAAAATGTTACTAAGCAACTGATGAATAACACTGTTTTAGCACAGATTTTGTTTAAATAAATGCAATTCATCCGTGTATTAGAAAACAACATTGTACAGTTTATTTAATTGTTTAAGAGATTTTTGCGATTTCAATAATCACACAGTAACCAGCAACAAATACCATTCCTCTTCATTGAAGACATGCAGTGCAGTACTTAACAGTCTCTCGCTGTCTGTGCTTGAAATGATTTTGCGTCTTTCTCTGTCACTTTTAAATGTGTCCACACTGAAAACATGTTTGTTGCATTAGTTCGCGCCTCTATTTGATCAGGTCACGTCAATGTTTGGTACAATTTATTCCTTCTTTTTGCTTATTCTGTTTAATTTTGGTTGCCAAACATTTGGTGCATCCCTTGTGTTAACTGCAATCCGTGAGTAATGCAGCAAGGAGAATTTAGGAGAATCATCTTGAACATCTGCCACCACTAGAGATTTGTAACGATTCACTCAACTCACGATTCGATTTGATTAATTGTTTCTTTGTGAAATTGAAATATAACAAAAAAAGTAAGTAACACAAATAAAAGAAATCTCTTTATATGAACAAATTAAGGCTGTGTCTGTGCTCTTTCCATTTTTAATCTAAATTAGAGTGTATAATTTCGAAATTTGAAGCAAAAACAGAATGATCAGTTTTCAGTTCAGTTTTTTGAAACTATACTACATAAAACATATGAACGAAACCGCAGATGAGCTGAATGAGATGCAGATTCAGTCTCTGTCAGCAGGTGGCTTATGCTCTGCTAATGAACACCGATACAGCCTCTCCTGGGTTACCGCTGTAAACAAAGCAGAACTACGCTTATGAACAATACTTTAATTATCATTCAGAGGCAAGATGAAAAGAAAAGTATCACGTAAACCTTTCTAAAGATAGTCAGTTCCCCTCAGAGATACATTCATATAAATTACTACTCCAATTGTATCGCGATTTATTATGCATTTCAACCGATTTGAATAGTCACATATTTGAATATATTTTCAACCAGCTCGCGGTTAATCTTTGCATCCCTAGCCATCACCCATCATGTATTTATGCTCTATATAGAGGATAGCAACGTTAAAATGTTTGAGTGTACAAGAGCCTTGTCCTAAATACCACCTCAAGCCTTGCAGTATGCCTCCAAAGTCCAACCTTTGACATAATGCTGGTTAGTAGGTTAGTATTGGTCCTTCGCCAATATGACAGCCACAAGTTCACATCAAGTTCACCATTTGGGACATTATTTGTGCTAATGGTATGTGAGATGGAGTAATATAATTAAACTAGGGTCATTTGGCGTTAATGAGGCTTTCTTTTGTTAGTATTTCGGTTTCAGATCAGCTAAAAAAATAACTTGTCCCATTTTTAGGAAGAAAATGCCACCTTTCTCTTTTGTTGGTGGCCAAAATTTCAGTAGGCCCTTAATTTTTCAGTGGCCTACTCTGGAGAACCAATTATATTTTATGGCAATTATTAAAATAAATGCTTGATGTCTAATGACCCAAAACTTTCTTTCCCCCTCTATAGAATTCTAACCGTAATGGCACAAGGCTGATTCTAAAGTTATTCTACTTTGCTTTTGCACTACACGTCAAACGGACCTAAATGCTTTCCTTCCTACATCCTAACAACAAGCTTATTTTTGTAACCCCAAATATCAAGCTAATGAAAACATGTTAGCATTTGATTGGCATTTTAAAGTACCTCTTAGCATTAGGATAGAAGATTGAGAACTGTATCAGCTGTATCCCCTCACTGGTGATTATTCAGCATCATACTGTAAAACTATATATGTACACACCCGATTCCAAAAAAGTTGGGACACTGTACAAATTTTGAGTAAAAAAAGAATCGAAAAATTTACGAATCTCAAACTTATATTTTATTCACAATAGAATATAGATAACATTTTGAAATGTCATGCCAAATATTGTCTCATTTTGGATTTCATGAGAGCTACACATTCCAAAAAAGTTGGGACAGCTAGCAATAAGAGGCCTGAAAAGTTAAATGTACATATAAGGAACAGCTGGAGGACCAATTTGCAACTTATTAGGTCAATCGGCAACATGATTGGATATAAAAATAGCCTCTCAGAGTGGCAGTGTCTCTCAGAAGTCAAGATGAGCAGAAGATCACCAGTTCCCCCAATGCTGCGGCGAACAATAGTGGAGCAATATTAGAAAGGAGTTTCTCAGAAAAAAATTGCAAAGAGTTTGAAGTTATTATTATCTACTGTGCATAATATCATTCAAAGATTCAGAGAATCTGGAACAATCTCTGTGCATAAGGGTCAAAGCTGGAAAACCATACTGGATGCCCGTGATCAACTACAGGAATGCTACTGTAATGGAAATCACAACATGGGCTCAGGAATACTTCCAGAAAACATTGTTGGTGAACACAATCCACAATGCCATTCGCCGTTGGCATCTTAAACTCTATAGGTCAAAAAAGAAGCCATATCTAAACATGATCCAGAAGTGCAGGTGTTTTCACTGGGCCAAGGCTCATTTAAAATGGACTGTGGCAAAGTGGAAAACTGTTCTCTGGTCAGACGAATCAAAATTTGAAGTTCTTTTTGGAAAACTGGGACGCCATGTCATCCGGACTAAAGAGGACAAGGACAACTCAAGTTGTTATCAGTGCTCAGTTCAGAAGCCTGCATCTCTGATGGTATGGGGTTGCATGAGTGCGTGTGGCATGGGCAGCTTACACATCTGGAAATCAATGCTGAAAGGTATATCCAAATTCTAGAACAACACCTGCTCCCATCCACATGTCATCTCTTTCAGGGAAGACCTTGCATTTCCAACATGACAAGTCCAGATCACATACTGCATCAATTACAACATCATGGCTGCGTAGAAGAAGGACCTGGGTACTGAAATGGCCAGCCTGCAGTCCAGATCTTTCACCCATAGAAAAGACATTTGGCGCATCATAAAGAGGAAGATGCGATAAAGAAGACCTAAAACAGTTGAGCAACTAGAAGGCTGTACTAGACAAGAATGGGACATTCCTATTCCTAAACTTGAGCAACTTGTCTCCTCAGTCCCCAGACGTTTGCAGACTTTTATGAAAGAAGAGGGGATGCCACACAGTGATAAACATGGCCTTGTCCCAACTTTTTTGAGATGTGTTGATGTCATGAAATTTAAAATCTAAAAACATATTTTCTCTTAAAATTATACATTTTCTCAGTTTAAACATTTGATATGACATCATATGTCATCTTGTATTCTGAATAAAATATTGACATTTGAAACTTCCACATCATTGCATTCTGTTTTTATTCACAATTTGTACAGTGTCTTTTTTGGAATCGGGTTTCTAGGACAATTCCTTCTGAGTAACAACATAACATTCATAACATAAAACAACACATCTCGTTCTTGACTTTCGCACACACAGATGCACCAGAGCTAAATGCAAGGCATCTCTCTAGAGTGGTTTATCCGGGGAAAGTGGAGCTGCACTATCTTTTATTAGAGGCAGGATAGCTGTGACCTGTGAACTGTGCAAACACATTGAGAAAGTTAAACCGAAGCTGACGCACATTTGGTCTGTTCTGGTTTGTGGCCTATTCTCCCTTATCTCTGATAGAAAACATGTTTCTAATGTGACACTCGACTGTAAACATTTTCCTGAGTTCTGTAATGACTTACATATGGCTAGGAATGTTTGCTGCTTGAAAGGCCATTTCAAACATAAAAACTGAAAACTCTGCTCTCATTGTCGATTCCTGTCCTTCATGCATGATAAAACTTATTCTGCTTTTACTTTTACACCTAAAGTGATGTAAAAAATATATGCAGTGACCGTTATTAGTTGTAGACATTTTTCTGTCTAAAACATACTATGAATGATATAACTTGTAGACAAAGCCAAACATATTCAATACATTTTCCAAGAATGTTCTGCAAAAGCTCTTTTAAGGCAATATAATTCTATAAAATAGAAATTACTTCTATGAATGGTGCACATTGTGTGCAGATGTTCAGACTATTGTTTTTCCTTTTCTGAAGAACATTTATTTGAAAAATGGATGAAATGTGAACAATAGGAATAACTAGATGGAAAAAGACTTCCTCCTTTCACAGTCAAAATAAATTATTTTCTCCATCTGGATTGGTTTATTTATTATTAATTGAATACTAAGTTTCACTAGTACAGCTTTCAAAAGTTTCTTAAAACGCAGCATAAAGAAGATTGTTAGGCAAAAAAGGGAGCAAGATGGCACCTAAAACGTGAATTCAAAACATTAAAAAAAGTTCAACAGTGTCGACTCCTGGGCAGGAATCATTAAACTTGTGCTGGAGAAGGAGAAAAAGGTTCAAATGTCTTTCATATAAATTCCTGTCACATTACCTTTTTGAGTTCGAATCCTCTAGACTGTCTCATATATGTATGTCTTAGGCCTCTGTGGACTTTTATCAGGTCGATTCAAATCTGTAAGGGCTGTTCTCTCTCTCTTCTAGTCATCAAAACCAGGAGATGTCAGCTCAAACTGGGCAGTGCAATGATTTCTCTTCCCTTCACTCGTTCTCTGTGTTTTTGAGGTATTTTTGGAACTTAATGAAAAGAGAAATCTGAACTGTGTGGCCTTAAAAGAGATGTTTGGGTCAGCTGAGTGGAAAGTTGTGTTATTAATGTGTTTGACGTTGCTCTCAAACTGTGTTTTGTTAAAGGGGCTGGAGAACACAGGAATGCTCTGGGTTGGATGGTTAAGTTGGGCTGGACTCAGTCTTTGGGGAGGGAGAGGGGAAAAGGGGCATAGTTAGCATTTTTTAGAAGCATTCCCAGCTCGCTTCAAGGTCCACTTTTTGCCCACTGGGACATTCTATAGAAGAGGCTCGTGTAACACGGAGGACTTGAAAGTAATTTAAAAGAGCATTTACAAGAGAAAAACAGCATGAGTTTTGCCCATTAAATGAGTCTCTCTGTCTCAGCAGAAACTTTGGGTTTTAACAGCTCATCATGTGGATACTGATCTCTTTCTTGTGTCTTTCCATGTATGATCCCCTATTATTCTGGAAATTGTACTGAGTTCATTTTAACTGGGTGACTCTGTTACAGGCCATTTGCATGCTTATTAAAGAATGGATGAAGGAAAGATTGTTGTTGAGATTGGAGCATATTGGTGGTTTTCCATTATTATTATCTATAATTGTGATGAATTATAGTATGGGAGTTGCAGAAATGAGTCTGTTTGTTTGAGGTTGATTTTGGTTGCTGCCTTTGTCTGTAGCAAAGAGAAAAACCAAATGATTCTGATTTGGCAGTTTAGATCTTTCAAATATTTGTAAGCATTGAAGCAGTTTTATTTCATTCAGAAGTTAGAAACATCATAACAGGTGTTTTCAAGACATTATATAATTTCTTTAAAAATTATTTAAAATACATACAATTTGAATGCATAAATAGTTTTTAATGATTTTTAAAAATAAATTAAAACATCCAGACAAAATGACCATGTCATTGACTCAATAAAGTAGTGTTAGTGAATGTTCTTCTGTGTGGTTTAGATGCTGTATTCTGCTGTTTAGTTAATGTCTGGCGGTCTTCATGCGTCACTGCAGCAAGACTGAACTTTGCTGCTTCCCCTGAATAAAATGATTTAAAAAAAGTGATCACTGATGTCATGATCCCCCTGACAACACACAAGATCAGACCAAGCTCTCAAAGCCTTTGGCTATGCCATGTGAGCTGCATTTCCTTAGGAATGGCTGCCACACATATTCTGACCATCCCACTTTCTGTCGATTGGTGACAAGGTGATTGGTTTTAGAGCTGTCAGTCTGTCTGTGTACCTACAGGCCTGAATATAGAGACTTTATATTGTACTTCTTTCTGCCTTTTTGATCTTTACTTACAGTATTACGAATAGGTAGATGAGACAGTTTCTTTGTAAAATCATTTTATTATATCTTATTTTGTGATTCAAAACAGTTGTGATGCTTAATATTTTTGAGGAAACCGTGTTAACTCTTTGATGATTTTCGATAATTATGTAAATCAAAAAGATTAGATTTGTATTGTTACCATATAAAAGTTCTTACTGCCACTTTTAAACAATTTATATTTTGTCCTTACTGAAACATATTAATCAGAAAATCTTATTGTATTGTATCCAGTCTGCAAAGGCTGGTCTCTCTACAGCAAAGACACATGTGAAACACGACTAGATGAAGAGATAGAAATCAAATGGGTAGAAAGAGGGTAAGAGTGTCTGGAGAGAGAGGGAGAATTAGGGGCAGTGCATGCACCTGTATCAACATCCTGAAGCTGACTTTCATAAATCCTGTGCTGTGGTTGGTGGGATTGATTGAGGGGGAGGGGGGTATCAGTGCAGACGCACTGAAACAGGAAACAGAAACATATGGGGAAATTCAGTTCTAGATGCTCTCCTCCCCTCTGAACAAGAAAAATGCTTTAGTAGCTATGTCTCTAACAACAAAGAGACTGAATGAGAAAGAAAAAGTGAATATAAATGTAAAGAGGAAAAATAAAGCAGTGCGTGAATAATAAGAGAAATCGGAGCTGAAACTTGGCCTGTGTTTTACTCAGCGGTTGAATTCCAGCTCCGCTGTCAGTCCTTGTTATGTCATCATCCGTCATCAACTCTCTGTCCAAGAGTGGGACAATAACTCCATGTCCGTTTCTCACGTCCAACTTTCCATCTGTCAATGGTTGCTCTTTGATTAAAAACCTCATTAGACACACAATGTTCAGCCGATTTGTTTTGATTCGCCTGATTGAGTGTCAGCAGCGCTTTTGTGAAGTATTTCAGCATTTGTTAGCATGTATAGAGCAACATGTTCACGTTGATTTAAGAGCTTATTAACTTCATGAGTAATTGTAAGCAAGAGCTGGAGGCACTCGTGCTTGTGTTCGCCACAAAAATAAGAGCTTGTTGTCACTCTTGTACTCCAGTTTCACCAACCCAGAAGAAAAAAAGTGGTCCTGGGAGATTGGCTTCATTAAAATAAATTGGCTTCGTTCTTGGTCCCTTATACATGCTCAAACCAAAAATGGTGGAAAACGTGAATGAGAGGTGTAATTTTACCATACATTTTACATACATTCTGAAGTCCGGAAAGCTTCTCAGATCTTTCAAGATGAGTCTCTGCCTTTGAAGCTTTCCTTTTGTCTACAGCCTGGGCTTATACACTGAGGTCCACAATAACCTGGTCTTCTATAAATCTGGAAAGAAATAAAACCGTTTTATTGGATAACATGATCAGGTTTTACATATATATTTGGATTTCTTGATGGCAAAAGATACTAAAAAATGAAGACATTGGAAATTCACGTTTTTATATATATATATATATATATATATATATATATATATATATATATATATATATATATATATATATATATATATATATATATATATATATATATATATATAAATTTAAACTTAAACATTTCACATATTATTTTATTTGATTTTATAAAAAAAAAAAAAAAAAAAAGCAAAATAGATCAATTGTTCTAATATGTGCAGACCCCAATGTATATTATTACCATTTTCATATTTCTTGTATAGTAGAAAAGCTGTGGTTTGGTTCACTTCTTCCTCTGTTTCTCTCTCTCCAAGCATGCGATCTCATGGCCCTTCTGTGCTGGATTGTTTTTCTCTGTGATCAGAGAAAATATACATGTTCTCAGAGAGAGGAATGTACAGGCTAACATGTTGCAGGTCTTCGTCCTCTTCTTTTTTTTTCTCTGTTTTTCTTTTAAAGTATAAAGCAGCATGGACTTAGCAGACCTTCTACTCAGTTTGATAAATGTGGTGGTTTAGGCCCTTGTGATGAGGCGTTTGGCTTGTGAATAGTTTGAGGGGCTTTTGGCACCGCTGATGCTCCTAAAAGAAGGACGTTGTTGATTTTGGCTTGTGTTGAGTGGGGTTTGCTGTGTCTGCGCACACACTGATTCATAAACACATGTGAATCTTCATGGTCTGACTATCTGGACGACGATGCATCTCATTTTCAACATTCCTCTTCCTCTGTTAAGCACTCATTCTTTATCAGGCTTTTTCTCTCCTCCACAACACACTCATCATTTCCTCTTCATTCCTTTTTATGACTGGATCTTCTCAATCCTTTTAAAGTAGTTCATTAATTTTCTTTATGCCTGACGTCACTGTGGCTAAATCAAAGTCTGTCTTGTCTAGCCGATTAAAAGTGTTCTACATCTTCTTCCCTGTCATTAGTTGCTTCTTGATATTTATAACCAAAAAAATACCTGTGTTCAGTTGGTTGAATTCCATACCGCATTATGTCATTTAGAACTGTGGAAAGCCTTGGTTAAGCTGTCGGAATATCAGTGCATATAATTATCTTGTGCAATACATATCTTTTAGATTTTATATAAATTACATATGTCTTAATTAGAGAGAAACCTGTAGACAATTATGTATTATTCAAATAAGGAAGCTTCTTAATGTATTGAAACGGAATTTTAACAATTTTCTGTTGCTTATTAAATGAATAGTTCAACCAAAAAAGAAAATTATGTCACTATTTACTTATTTCCAAACAAATATGACTTACCTTCTTCTGTGAAACACAGATGGAGATTTTTCTCCCTTTCAGTGCTGTTGCATCATTGAGCTAAGCTTGAAAACTTGGATCAGTCCAATTTTTGAATCATTCAGAGTAGTTTTGAATTATTTATGAATGTGTGTCAGCTGGTTTATTAAAGGTCTGACTCAAAAGAACAATTCATTCACTAATCGGGCATCTCAGGAATGCTAATAAACCTGCCAAGGAGAGTTTAAGCAAATGGCAATATTTTAAGTGAATAGCAACTTAAACTTAAGTTTGACAGACCTAGTCCTAATGGACAGAGTAAATAATGAAAAGAATGTGTAATTTCTTAAGAATTTTTGTTGTATTTTGTACAGACACAACACTCACTCTGTCTCATCATGCCAAACTCTGGTCATATGACAAATAGAGCAGTCATCAGTCTCCCATAAATGGTGCAATCAGTCAGTTAACGATTATTACTTCAGTTTCTACCCACGGCCCCAAAGCTGTCAGTCTGTCGGCCGTGCTGCCTGGAACTATGTCAACATGACTATGACCTGACTCATTCCCACCCATAATAGGATATGGACATGGCCTCCTGCTGCGGCATCGGTGCCTTATGCAGAAGTCTCTGTCTTTGTCCTACGAGACGCACATGTTAACAAACATAATCAGGAATACTTAAGGTGAGAGTGGAGGCCCAAGTCAAGATGGAAATCAGAATTCCCAGACTGTTTCCAAATGTCCAGCTACTTCAAGATTATGAGGCAGTTTTCGGCGCAGGAATTCCCTTCATCTGCAGGCATGTGTGTGGGTAGTGTTACCATGTCAATATTTTTGTGAAAGCCAATCTGTGTTTTTTTTCCCCCTTTTTTTTTTTTTTAAACTGTATTCCACATATTCTGTCACTGAATAGAGGCTCTCAGTGTTGGGGGTAACGCAATTACTTAATAATTTTCAAGTAACTAACAAGTAAAGTAGACATTACTTTTAACAACAAAATATCGGAGTAACATTTTTTTAATAAGTATTTACTTTTTTTGTTTTCCCCCAATTTATACACTGGCACATATCATGTCCATTAAAAAAACTGGAAGTGAGGTGCAAAGGCCGAGGTACTTCCTTCAGCCGTAGACTTATTAATTTCAGTTTTGGTGCGAAAGGGCCTTTACAGTTGCCAAAAAATATAACTTTTGGGTTTTTTGTTATTTAATTGTTAGTTCACCAAAAATTCTGTCATTGATTTCTCATCCTCATGTCATTCCAGACCAGTAAGGCCTTTGTTCATCTTCTTCAGTACACAAATTAAGATATCTTTGATGAAATCCAAGAGCCTTCTGACCTCCATAGACAGCAAGGGTACTTCCACGATCAAGGCACAGAAATGTAATCAGGACATTGTTAAAATTGTCTATGTGACATCAGTGGTTCATCCGTAATTTTATGAAGCTATGAGAATACTTTTTTATGTGAAAAAAAAAAAAATATATATTTTATATATATATATATATATATATATATATATATATATATATATATATATATATATATATATATATATATATATATATATATATATATATTCTTGTAATATTATGATTGAACACACACTGATTATAATGTCACACTAACTATTTTGTTGATTTTCTTGGTACCTTTCTGGCCCTTGAACATGGTAGGACTCTTGCTGTCTATGGAGGGACAAAAAGCTCTTGGATTTCATAAAAATATCTTAATTTTTGTTCTGAAGATGAATGAAGGTATTATTAGTTTGGAACGACATGAGGGAGAGTAATTAATGACAAATGAGCAAGCGAAGGCCAGGTGACAAAGTTAAGATAAAACATTACTTTCCATAAAAAAGTAACTAATTAGTACAATTAGTTTTTTAAAGAGTAACACAATATTGTAATTAGGGCTGTGCAAAAATCGAATGTGATTTTCATGTGCATCTAATCAGTAAAGACGCTCCTGTAATTAGAAGTATATCTCCAGCCCGTGCGAACCCTGCCCAGTTGCTTCTCAAAACTAGTCCAAAACTAGTCCAAAACTAGCCCAAGCACATTTCCAGGAGGTTCCCCGATAAAAATTGCTTCCCGAGGTAAAAATATAAGTTTTTTGGCAGGGTTGCCATGGTAAAATTCACATTTTAGTGGCTAAATATCACGTTATTAGTAAAAACGCAATTGGGTATATACTTCTAATTACAGGAGCGTCTTTACTGATGAGATGCGCATGAAAATCGCATTAGATTTTTTGCACAGCCCTAATTGTAATGCATTACTTTTAAAAGTAACTCTCCCCAACATTTTCCCTAATATTTGTGCATGTTTTCAGTGTGCATGTGTGTTTACCCAATTGTTGAGGGGAGTTTGGAGAGGTCTGCACAAACATAACACACATACAAGCCATTCTTTTTTTTTTTCAGTTCATTTGCTTTCCGTCTGTTTTCTACCCCAAAGTCAAGACAGAAAACGGTGCAAGGTCAAGCATATTAAACGCCCACCCACTTTGATATATTCATCCCACTCTCTTTTTCATTCTTGCTCTGGAGAATGCAGTGTAAATGATGTCGTTTTATCATTTTGGTCTTCTGGTATTGTGTTTGTATGTCATGCCAACCAGATGGATTTAGAAGGAAAAGGCTCTTTATTCAGGCCTTATAAGGACATGATGTAGTCAAATCTCACATTTACCATTTGCTCTTGGCATCTCTCTTTCTCTCTGTTTTCATCCACTCTCCTTCTACAGCCAAGCACTTCACATGGATTATATAAGCCTGCTTGACACTTGTGCAAAAACTATTCCTCAATTTATTTGGAGAAAAAAAAGTAGTTCTTAGCAGTGTACTCCTGGAATTCATCTTGGTTTCTCATGCTTTTGAAAACCAAAAACAAACATTTGGTAACACTTTACTTAAAGCCTTCATGTATAATGCATTATAAATAGTTATTAAATGGTATTATATAGGGTTGTGCCGGTTTCAGAATTGGTGATGACGGTTATGACGTGAGTCAAATGTGACGGTTCATAACATAACCGTCGGGGGGGGGGGTTAGTGGATCTACCGTAGAGTCAATTGGTTGTTCTTGGAGATAGCGGGTTAACTCCGTGTCAGCGCGCGCTCTGATCGGTAAAGGGGCAGAGATTTCAGACCTCCATTTATTAAGGAGATCGGTCACAAAACTCATCATCCGAGCCAACGTTTTTGGAGCAAATTTCAAAGCCGCAGCCGCCCGCCATCCGCTGATTGTTTTGCGGTCTATGGCCATGCAATGCTTTGCTGATGCGAGTCGCAAAAAAAATGCCATTGTCTGTTCTAGAAAGGATGCAGCAAAGATATTTAATGCTATTGTATGAGGCATAGGCCTACGCTGAGTTTCATTTGCGATGAGATGCGCTCTAGTTCACAGTGCAGTGCAAGTGAACGCGGCGCGCTGGTGCTTCCATGTCGGTTATCATTGTCTGCTATATTTGCTTTTTATTTATTAAAATACACGCAATTGGTTGATGAAACAGTTATTAAAATTAAGACAAAATTTGTACAAAACGAAATTCGTTTTTAAGAAAGGTTTTCTACAAAGCAACATTTTATGAAGTGGTAAATATCATGTCTGACGATTTACAAAACTTCATTAAGTGGTAAAAACCATGTCTCCCGATATATTGCGCATCTTATGATCCTATCTAAAAAATGTTTGTAAAAAATATTTTAATGACACGGTTTTGGCGGTTATAGAGTTCTAATGACGGTGTTCAACTATAACCGCCGGTCTCACGGTTATATACGAACCGTCACACCCCTAGTGTGTGTGTGTGTGTGTGTGTTTGTATATGTATATAATGTATATGTGTATCAAGTCCATGCTGCACCACATACGTAACGCACACGGACTGGATACGCACTGCAGATGGAGTATGTGTGGAACAGGCGTTAGTCTTGTCGAGGGAAGCTTCGTGATGTGCTAACATGGATGCAGCTGAAAAAAATCCCTGAAGCAAACCCGGCGGAATTTTAGCTGCATCCATGTTAGCACATCACGTTTGGTGTGGTAATTTCACAGTAGGCATACACCAAGGTGCGAAGACGTTCTCGCCCCCTACAGTGCAATTCGGCAAGGTATACATTTGCGCTAAAATATCAAGGTGAAAGTCATCATAGCTTGCTTAGTATGGACCCAGCTCCCAACCCAACTTTGAGAATAGATTAACGGCTATATTTTTTTTTTATCGCCCGATAAGAGTCTCATGTTAACGCAGCACGTTAACACCGATAACGGCCCACCATATATATATATATATATATATATATATATATATATATATATATATATATATATATATATATATATATATCACAAAACATCTTGTATTAATAACTCATAAATATAATTAGTTTTGGGGTGTCGCTTGACTTGCTGTTGTTAACAGACATGCTGTGCAAATCCACGTTCATTATAAGCTTGCATTTGCGCAGTTTGTCAGTTAACAACGGCTCCGTGTAATAACAGCTACTCTATGTGAAATCACGCACCTGATGGAGTTTACCGCTGATTAGATAACCGACTTTACTCACTATATGCGCATTGATCATCGGCCGATATATATCATGCACCCCTATTTATTTAAAAAAATATATTCATCTGGTGAGGCTTTTTACATTATGATGTCGGGACAGTTGTATTACCCTGTCATTTTTGACCAAAAATGACCCAGGGTTTTGTTTTGTTTTTCTTTACCTTCATCAGTCTTCTGTAATTGCTCATCCAGTTGTGAATGTGGCATGTCATTTGAAATTACGCTCAGGTTAATTCCTCAGGAGGTGGGTGTGAGTGTTTTGCATACTGCACAGAATTTGTGTGTGTTTAATAACGCATTGGAGAACACGTTCTTCAGGTCGGACTCAGGAATTTATTTAACTTTCCTGCCTGTCAGAAAATACAAAACATGAACACAAAACATTGAGCTGCCAGCCTAATGGACCATCAGACAATAAAAAATGGATTCCAAAGACGTTACAAGGTTTTTCTTTTCTTCTCTTAAATCACCTATCCACTCACTCTTCTTTTTCTTTTCTTCCCTTTAATCACCTATCCACTCACTCTTCTTTTTCTTTTCTTCCCTTTAATCACCTATCCACTCACTCTTCCTTCCCCCCTCAATTCTCTTGCACTCTTTCTTTCTCTCTCCTTCGCTCTCTCACACACACACTTTGTCGTTCGTGCCATCTTTTGAACCTCGTACCTCTTTGGGTGTCCTGAATTCCATTTGTTTAATTTGGGCATTCCTTCCCCTTGCTCACAGACAAAACAACAACAACAAAGAGAGAAAATTCTCTGGACCGTGATCTCCCCCCTTCTAATCACCACTAAATGGTCTCCTGTACAGGATGAGAGAAAGAGGGAAAAACAAGCTTTGGATATATTGTGTGGTAGTTTATGAAGATGATTGTTTGTGCTCTGGTAGGTTTTGTGAGTAGTAAGTTTGCTTTAAAGTTTCTGTTAGTGTCTAATTTAGAGTCCTTTTACACAACGTTTTCTAACAAAAACTGGAAACTTTTTTTGGGGACTGAAAATGTATATTTTTGAAAACAGGTTTCAAAGTGCATGTTTTTGAAAATGCCACCGTTACTGATTCCATGTAAACCCCCAATATGGGAATCTTTGGAAACGGTGATGTCGATGAAACGGACGATGACATGTGCGTTTCGATTTTAAAGGCAAGTGCAAACAAACATACATAACAATGGCAGAGTACGTGGTACTGTTGTTGCTGCTCAAGAGTTTGCTAAAGCTTCTTTAGCAAAGTGTGGATTTACTTCACCATTACTAAAACAAACAGCGGAGACGCATCATATGCAACATATAATCGTCACTTCCCCACAGGTACTGTTTACTTACAAGGTGACAGCGCCAACTACTGGCCTGGCATACGTAATACAGCGTTTTTGGCAGTTTTTGCCAGTATGTGTAAAAGCAAATCATTTTGAAAATGTTGTTGTGTATGCGCAAAACTTTTTAAAAAATGCAATGGAAAAACTTTTCAGTTTTTGTCTATTTCTTTGTTGTGTAAATTTAGCCTTAGTTTAGTTTGTGTAGTTTTTGAATCTGGTTACAGAATGTGATTCTTAGTAGCTGTTCCTAATAGGTTTGTTTTTGTTCCAATCAGCTCATTTGTTGTTGGCACACTAAACTGGGTTTGCTAATATATGCATGTCCATAATCTGCATTTAGGCTTCCAATTCTTCTTACACAGTTGGACACATTAATGAACACATAGTTATGAAAGTCTTTGGTTAAATAATTGTTGTGGTTCAATTGTGGTTTTGCAACGCTCCCTGGAGTACTCTATTCTCAATGGTCATTTGTCGCTTACTGTGGTCCTCTTTTGTTGTAAGGTGACAAACAGAAATACCAGTGGTAGTCAACTGATAGTCACTTAGGTCTTTAAGTTAATTCTGTATGAACTGTACATGATCTTGTTACTTTATGTTGATGGTGTGGTTTTCTTCTTTGGCTTTACCTCATTTCTCATGTGTAATTACAGGTCTTCACTATTAATAATTAATGATCTGTGTATTCCTGTTTGTGAGTGAGAGTGATATGGAATTGAAATGAGAACATGATACATGTTCTCTAGAGAAAGAAAGAATTACAACAAAGCAGCACAAGTAGTGTGTGTGTGTGTATGCGTGCTCTTGTTTTTGTGGCATATCAGGACACAGCTGTGTATAATGAAATGGGTATGACACAGATATTACAAGGAGAGGGTGACTTATGACTACATAACCCATGTCCCCATTTTTCAAAACGCTTATAAACCATACAGAAATATATATATATTTTTTTTAAAGTAAAAATACACTATGTTTCCTGTGAGGGTTAGGTGTAGGGTTGGTGTAGGGCCATAGAATATACAGTTTGTACAGTATAAAAACCATTACGCTTATGGCACTTTTCACAAAAACAAATGTATGTGTGTGTTTGTGTGTGTTTGACAGACTTCTGTTTACCTTGGCAAGCATCTTGCAAACTGTTTACTCGTGCAAGTATGAAGGAGAGCAACACTACCACACACACACTTACAGAGATATCTAAATAAGAACATGCTGCATACTTAGGTTATTTATTTATAATAAGATAATCAGATTACTTTTCTATCTGGTTAACCGATCGGATTTGTATTTCCTCGCGCAATATTTAAATAAGTCTGCAGAGAATGGCCTGGTGCAAAGTTAACCTGAGGTGGTGGGTTTTCTTTTGAAAAGTGATTTCAATCTTAGGACATTTTAAAATTACGAATAATGTAGGAGTCCTACTAGCGCTCCACATGGGTGTTCTACGTATTGTATTAGACCGTTTGGGAGAGAGGGGGTGGCATTTTGTGGGTTTCTACCTGCGAAGACACGATGTCTGGATTGCATTTAAATTACACTGAGAGTCATTTAATCTGGAGTTATCTGGAGTTACCATATATTAAGACATGCCGTATTTTAAGACATGCAAATCAATTTTACAATAGATTCAATGAACACTTGTCTCTCAAATCAAACATGATTTTTTTCACAAAAGTGACAACCCAAGAAAGCAAAGTAAACGGTCTCTCATTTGTAGGTTGCATTGACACCTACTGGTGGATGCAAGTAAAACAGTATAACAGCACCTTATTTTGTTAACTGAGAAGATGCGCAAATCCAACGGCTCTGTGTAGTAACAGCTGCTCGATGTGAAATCACGCACCTGAGGGAATTAACCGCTGATTAGAGAACTGGCTTTACTGACGAGATGCGCATAACGATCGGCCGATCGTGATCGGAGCAGTCCTAATCAAAAGCAAGACAAATGTAACCCCCATTTTCATATTCGGCTGGATGTCTCCGTTTCAGGTGTTGGAATAGGTTTGTGGTGCTGCTGCCTTTGACTGCGATGGGCTTTCGGAAAATGTTGCAGCGTGGGGGTCTCTTGCTCCACGTCTGTCGCAGCAAAGCCATACCAGTTCCAAACAACAGATTTCTTGGGAACAAACTTCCAACTCTCACCGGTAGCCATGTTGTCGCTTGCTGTTTCGTGTGTGCTATGATGTTGTTGTTGTCGCTTGCCATAATGCCATGTGAAACTAACGCCATGGAATCTCCGGGGAGCCAAAAATGCACCATTACACACAAACTCGATTTACATATTTTTTTAAATCACCTGTAAAAAAAAACATTCGAATTAATTCATTCAATCGATTTTTCGCCCAGGCCTATTTTCAACCCTTTAAAAAGTTTAAAAGCCTCTTAATTTAGCAAGCATATGTGGTTAGTTGCTTTTATTTATTAGCGTTTTTCTTCCCTGCCCATAGTCCTATCAGAACAGGTTAATTTTTAGGTTGTGACCTAGTTAAAAGCCACTAGTTAATGATATAACAGACATCGTTTCATTTAGTTCCTTTCTTTTCCTGTTCACACTGCCAAAATGAATAACAATTAATCTCTCTCTGATGTCTTTTATTTTAAACAGACAGACACCTTCTCTTACAGCTGTTATATGGCACAGAAACATGTTCTACAGACACCATTTTGTAGCCCTTTGGATGATTGTAAACTGCAATTATGCATGGTTTTCACTAATGCGTCTGTGGCGTTAAATCTGCTGATCCCAAGGACAAATGCTATAGAGTTTAGTTAAGCGTCTTGAAATACACTGACACAGCATGCAGCGCTTCAGAAACGCCAGGGTAATTTTGTATTTCTGCTTTATAGGGAGCTAAACTGGTATTCTCAGAAATGCACACAAAATCAAAAGACAATTGCAAACATACACTTAGTGAGTTTAGACCTCACTTGAAATCTCTAAAGAAACTCAAATAACAGAATAAATTCTGCTCAAGTACCTGAGTTTATAACAAATATATGTGGCTGATCTCTCTCTTGCTCTCTCCGGCCTTTTCTGTTTGTTAAGAGTCTATGTTGGCTGAAAACAGTTTGTTTTTTGTCAGCTGGGGTCAGTGATGGTGACGATTTGTCTCTTTACTAAATCAAAATTGACGTATAATGTTTGCTTGCTGTAAGTCAGGAGCTATAAACCTCAAAATACTGAGGTAAATAATTTTTTTTCTACTGTTTGTTGTTTAATTTATTTGTACCTGTTGTCCAGGAGATGGCAGAGAGTGTGTTTGTAATTTTATTCTGATACAAGAAAGATACAGGAAATACAATGAAAGATTATTAAAGAGTAGAGCAGCTCTGTGTATGTTTAAGATACTGCTCCTGATCACCATTAGCACAGTAATGCCACATATATTTTGCACCAATTTAAACTAACATACACAAGATGTGGCTTCTGCCAATAATTGAAAATCTTTACCCTTCATTCTCTCACTACCTTTCAGTTCTCATGTAGACTATTTATCATTTCTGTATTACAGTTGTAGCTAGTTAAGGAAAACGTTGAAATTTTAAGTGTGATTTGAAATGTCTAATTTTCCATAATGAATTGTGTGATTAATAAAAAAAAAAACTAAAATCATTTTGTGTTCTGGCCCCAATTATATACATTTTGACATAAAAGCTAAAATGAAAATATATGCCTTTTATATGATAAAATAAAATAAAAAATAGTCAAAAGAAAAATAAAATAATCATTTTTCAAAGCATTTTTAGCAAGTTGTAGCTTGTTAGATATGGAATGATAAAATACAGATACATTGTTTCAAATTATTCAGAATATTGTGACAGTATGGTTGTTCGATTTTCGTTAAAAAAAATGAACCTATTAAAGAGAGAGTCCTACCAACAACAACAACAAAAAAACCAAATACACACCCTCATGTCATTCCAAATGACTGACTTCTGTAAAACATAAAAGAAGATATTTTGACTTCCACTGTATGGACAAAAACACACTGGAAGCCAGTGGCAAATGAAGCTGTTTGGTTACCAATATTATTTACAGTATGTTTAGCAGAGGAAAAAAATGCAATCAGGTTTAGAACAACATGAGGAGTAAATAAAAAAAATGGGGGTATACTGTACCTTTAAGTTAATGTTGTAAACTACACCTGTGGTTACTCCGACATTTAATTTAACTGTAACAGGAAAAACATGTCTTAAAGTTAGTTCTGAGAAAAGCTCTAGCATCACGTGATGCCACTTTGTTTGATATGTTTTTTATCTAAAGCAATAACATTCAGATATTTTCAAGTGTGTCTCAAGTGTCCAGATATTTTTGAACTGACTGTATATTCATGCTTGATAAAATTGGGTAATCGTTTTCTTATTTAGACTGCAGATAAACTTTACGTCTTGGTATTTTGGCATTATAAAGCTGTTGCATAAACCAAATTATCTAAGTTTTTATGATGAAGGGTTTGTTTGCTTCTATAGTCATTTGTGTCTTCCTTTGGTCTGATGGGTCTTAAATAAGCTCTTTGAGTTATTATTATTTATATATATATATATATATATATATATATATATATATATATATATATATATATATATATATATCTTTAACTCTTCTGAAAGACCAAACAAATCTGAATCCAAAATGTCTTTATTTTAAACACTAGACCGTTCTTTTCTCACCAGAGTCTTTTTGTAGCCCTGCTGTTTGCTCGGCCGTTTAGACGTACATTAGACTTCCTGTCCTTACTTTTCCATTTCTCCAAATGCGGTAAAGAGAGGGAGAAGAAAATGACATGACTGCACAGGAAACAACAAACTGAACATTATAGGCTGGTTTTTGCTTTCATGGAAAAATGCAAAAAAATTGCTGCTTCAAGATTCAGGTTGCCCCTATTTTGTGGCTTGTCAGTTTCTGCCAGAACTGCACGAGTTCAGAGGAGGCCAAACACACACTCATCATCTATTTCTCTCTCTCTTGCTCTCTCTGTATTGTGCTGTATTGGCATTACAGTACAATATTAACAAAGAATATTGACTCAAGTCATTCTTTTTACTGCAAATTAGTCAAGAGCAACGACTGGTAGCGACCTGATAAGAAAAGTCGCAAAGATGCAATGACTTCCAATAAAAAGGAAGTTACATGACCACATGTTGGCAGACGGAGGATAAATTGTTGTGACTATAAATCATTTCACAATTCTATGTGGTTTCTTTCCACATATAGAAACAATGCTGCAAATTATTCCCATAAAATTAAATATTTTAGGTTAGATTTTCAAAGAAATTTTATTTTTATTATATAAATCTGTTTATTTTTTCATGTTAATTTTCTATAAAAAAAAAATAATAATAATGTAACTTGACATTTGTGTGGCTTTAAACCACACCTTGTAGTGATCACAGAAAAATTACATCTGGAAGCCATGTTTGTAAAATGTGCACTCCCTCTTGTCTCTTGCTGGTTGTGATTGGCATGATTTTTGGGTTTGAGGGATTATTAAGGGATGTTTATAAAGAATAAAGAGCTTCAGGCTGGCCGGCCAAATTGATGTCAAGTGCAGGGGAAAGTCTTTTCCCCCCTTTCCTCCGGGGGAACAGAATGTTCAGGAGGCCGACGAATTGCTTAGCGTGGCTTGGACTAATGATATGGTGCATGATTGCATGTGTGCCGCTCTTAAGGAGGAAAGAGAAAGTGTGTGCATGAGAAAATAGAGGCTAAGAAGCAAGAATTAAGTATTTCATTTCTCTATCAGCACTACTGTGGCCTCGAGATATTCAAGGACTTTTATTTTATTTGTACAGTAGCTTGAGCTTTAAAGATATTACATGAGACAATACATTTTATGCTCCTTGTTTGCTCCTCAATCTTTGGTGCAAGGCAAACCTCAGAGTTCAAGGCAGTGCAAAATTTGAGCCCAGTTCTTGATCCACCATAAAGTTCTTTCAATTTGACTTTTCTTCTTAATAGCTTGAATAGGTCAAGTCATGTTTGTTAATTTGTAGCAGTTTCAAGGGGAAAGAGTTTCTTATTACCATCCTTTAGATTTCCATATGTTCAAGGACCTTTTCATATTTTCTTGACACATTTATAAATTTCACATTTTTTGCTTGTCTCCACACTTTAATAAATTTTTTTCTTACAATTCATAGTTTACACTATTAGTCACTGGTTTTCTTTTTTCTGTTAGATTCCCAGTATCTAGAGTTCCTGTGATAACTTCCTCTCACTCACGTCACCACTACTGATTTTAGTGTCCTTCATTACAAAGTTACAAATGGTATGAAAAGCCAAAGGTTAAGTCACAAACTTGACCCATACTACCATCATTGTGTGTTTTGTATCCCTGTGTAGATGGCTTCAGTTATGTGACACATGCGTACCTAAACTTCCTTTAGTGATTAAAAAAATGCAGGTTGCATGTTGACAAATTAGTTTTTAGGTCATGTTGGAAAAATACATCAGTCCTTAAGAGATCTCAGGATCATATTGAAATATCAAAATGCAGAAAGTAAAACTTTAATTGCAGACTGGATTTAGGGATGTTACACTTGACAGACCCTTGAGCTGGTAGTTTGACACCCATGTTGTAGATTCATACTGTGCATATTATAGTTTGCTCTTGTGTGCATGCAAACCATTGTGTGTGCAATCCTGACCTTAGATGCCCCTTCACAGAGAGATCTTGCCAGAGTAATTATGAATGTCATGTGTCATGGAAATCTGTCTTAGATGTGTTTCCTGCTTGGCTGGTACATTTACTGGATGACTCGTTTCCTTTCTAAACCCAGGAGTACTGCTGCTTGTGCCTCACACACCATAAAATTATGGGATTATGAAAGTATTATGACAGAATTTCTGCAATCCACACACAGCAGCTCATTCATTTGGGCCAGTCTCCATCTTGGTGGGCCTGCCAGTTATATTGAAATTCACTTTGGATTAAGTTGTATAAAATGCTCTGTTACCTCTGGACCTGCTGTTGCTGTGAGTGCTTTCTCTGTATTAAGTGGAATATTTAATAAGGCTTGGGGTTTTTCCAAACAACTGGTGACTACATGGATAACTACTATGACATGTTGCATTATGCTTAATAAGTCATTTGAATATACATGAGATTTTGATTGGTAAATACTGTATTTTTCGGACTATAAGTCGCCCCTGAGTAAAAGTGGCATCAATCCAAAAAAAACGTCATGACGATAAAAAAAAACATAAGTCGCACCGGACTATAAGCCGCATTTATTTAGACCCAAAAACCAGGAGAAAACATTACCGTCTACAGCCGCGAGAGGGCGGTAATGTTTTCTGTTAGTTCCTTTTATCTCTGTTCATGTTAAATTAATTTAGATAAATAAGTCGAACCTGACTATAAGTCGCAGGACCAGCCAAACTATGAAAAAAAAGTGCGACTTATAGTCTGGAAAATATGGTAAAAAAGTGATAGTAGCTCACAACCTCAAATTTATAATTAAAAATGGCTACACAAGTTTTATTTTTATTTTTAATTTAAGTAGCACTGACCTGTTGGCTACTTATAGTGTGCGTTGCTGTAGCCAGAACTGTCTGCAACAAATTATTATTTTGATAAACTACTAATCTAACAATTATTAGAATGATTAATCGACAAATCATCAATTATTTAACTGATTAATCATTTGACATTTATTGATTATTCAGCTTTTGCATATAGCAATATTACAATATTACAATGTTACAATATTGATACATAGTCTAACAAATAAATTAAGGTAATTACTTCAGCTTTTGAAAGTCATATTAATTAATTACAATTAATTTATACAAAAATATATTTGGTATACAAAATAGATGAAAGAAACCCACTTATTCGCCATTTAATTAACTATATGAAAAACTAACTGAATGACACATCATTCTGCTAAACATCTCTTTTTGTAAGTCATATTTATAAGAAACAAAATTAAGGTAAGTGATAGGAAATTTTATTTTTGGATAAACTATTTTATTCACAACGTAATCTCTCTTAAAATACCTTAGGGTTATGATAATCAAAACAGTCCAGAGTAGGGCTGCACGATATTGGGAAAAAATGACATTGTGAAGTGAAATGAAGTGACATTCAGCCAAGTATGGTGACCCATACTCAGAATTTGTGCTCTGCATTTAACCCATCCGAAATGCACACACACAGAGCAGTGAACACACACACACACTGTGAGCACACACCCGGAGCAGTGGGCAGCCATTTATGCTGCGGCAACCGGGGAGCAGTTGGGGGTTCGATGCCTTGCTCAAGGACGCCTATGTCATGGGATTGAAGGTGGAGAGAGAACTGTACATGCACTCCCCCCACCCACAATTCCGTCTAGCCCGAGACTAGAACCCACAACCCTTTGATTGGGAGTCCAACCCTCTAATCATTAGGCCACGACTTCCCCACAAAGGGAATATTTTTGTGATATTTTATTTTTCTGTGATATATGTGTGATATGAAATCTAATCAAATTTTTTCTTAAAAACAAAAATGGGGTGAGCACACTTACATTCTAATTTTAAATGATTTAAACATCGACACCATCATGTCAATTGATTAATATGCGCGAGGGAGAGAGAGCAAGACGTGTTAATAATAAAATATTGTATCATTAGCTAGCTCCACACTGGAGAGCTGCGTTATAACATAAAATTAAGTTATAATTCTAAATGAAAGCGACACTGACTCTGGTATTTCATCTTTAATACTGTAAAGCTGCTTGACTTTAAGGCTATCTATTGCACAAAGTACTGTTATATAAAAAATTAAAAAAAACATGTCGTGACTGGGCACTGGAGTGCCTAACTTCAGAGTTTGTGGAAACATCCACATTGCTGTAATCAAATGTGTTCTTAAGTGCTGCTTTCACACTGCGGTAAGTTTTTGTTGTTTGTATTTTGTTATTAAGAGGAAAAGCACGCAGCATATATTAAAACATTCATCCAAACGCCGCTCAGCAGCCTCGGGTTCAGAAGCATTTGTGATCACTCCGCAATTCTCTTGAATTGCATCTGAGAGGACTGAATTAAAGTCTTGCGGGCTCACACATTAAGTCTGCTGTCAGCAAATGTGCAGCAAGAAATCGATGCTGTAATTATCATTGGTGGTGGTGAGGTCCAACAAAGCAGTGCATGTCCGTCCTTCTTTGTCATCCACTTCCCCCTTCCAATGTCTTCCTTATCTTAGTGGCCAAATCTTTCCATTGGCTTATTAATGTGTGCTCTGATTTTTAAAAAGCACATAAACATTTTTAGGGTGAAGGTTGAAACTGAGATTTGTGAATGTAAAATCATGCACAGATACAGTACGTATTAAGGATTTTGTCATTAACTAAACACTCATTGATTTGTGAATCTGAAAACAAATTCAACAGACATGTATCGTATTGTTTTTATAATAAATATGCTTGTATTTGTTTTACAACAGGCACTTCAGCTTTGTGTTCTTTTTTTCTGTCTTGCAGGTGGTCAGAACTCACTTGGATCATCAGTGATAGTGGTGACAAGACTGAAAGAAAAAGCATTCGAAACATCCTCCTGAAGGTAGGAAGGAAACAGGAACCTGTCCTTTATCATTTCTTCTTAAGAGTCCCGGAACCACTTAGAAAACAACACCATACAAATATGTACCCCTCCATCAAACAATCATAAAGACCTCACAGTAAATTAGGATAAGAAAGAAAAAAATGACAGAAACAACAAGTCGCCATCTGAGGCACAAGTTGCAGAGCTTCGGAAGACGTCTGGATGAGCTTGAAGAGGCCAGAGGCAAACTACAGAAAGCTGAAGATGAACTTCTTGACATTCAGGACAAAATCATTCAGGCTGAGGGAAGCAATTCGTCACTGTTTGCCGATGTGGAGACAATGCGGAAGAGATTGCTCAAAATTGAAGGTAAAGATGAAGAGGTCAGGAAAGCAGAGGATCTTTGTCGTGAGGTTCGGGAGAAATTAGATCAGGAAGAGAAACTTACCAATAATCTTAAAGCAGAGATTGAGCGTCTTCAGCGTAGAATGACTGAACTTGAGAAGCTTGAAGAGGCTTTTGGTAAAAGCAAGTCAGACAGTACCCAGTTGTGCCTTAGTCTTAATGAAGAGAGAAACCTGACCAAAAAGCTTGCAGCAGAGCTTGATACCTTGAAGGCCCGTGTCAAGGAAGTGGATACTTCTGAAGCTCGACTTGACAGGACAGAAAAATCCCTTACTGGAGAGATGGAGAAACTAAAGAGTCTCACTCAGACCTTTGTGACTGAACGCAAAAGACTACTGGAAAGGCAGAGAGAGGATGAGAAAATCATACTCAAGCTGACCGAGAAGCTTGAACGTCAGAAAAACAAACTAGACCCAGCAGACCACAGACGATTTGATTCCAGAAATCTTCGAATTGAGGATGAGTTTTCAGCAAGCCTAACAAGCAAACTGGCCAGGAAGAAGAGTCTTGACTCCTTGAAGCTTTCAGGTGACCTAGATTTAAGAAATGAGTCAGAGAATGAGAAAAATAGCTTAGAGGGGCAAGAAGATAATAAAGTTAAAGACCTCAGCCAGGAAGTGGAAAGACTGAAGAATCGTTTGAAACAGATGGAGTTAGTGGAGGAGGATTTGAAAAACATGGAATCCAAGAATGCTGAATTGATCGAAAAGTACCAGCAGGAGAGAAACCGTAGTCAAGCTCTCAATGACCAGGTTGAGCAGCTGAAAATGCAGCTCAATGGTTGCAGCAGTAGTAATGGAAATTCTGCAATTACCAGCACTACAAAGGTCCTAGAAAATGGCAAGGCAGAAAATGAAGAGATCCATGTACGAAGCTTCAGACAGGAGAAACCTAAAATGCTAAATAGGACTCCTGCTGCTTCTGAACCAGTCACCTCAAAGTACAAAAGCAGACAGGCATCTCCTCAGCAGAGACGAGAAACTAAGCAGAGGAATAAAGACCTGTGTCACTCCACAGAAAGCTCCCCAAAGACTGTACGAAGGACTCTTAGTCCAGCACATGGTATCAGGAAAGGTGCGAGGACTGGTGCGTCAAGTACTACTACTGATAATGAGACAAAAGATGGAAAGAAAGATGAAAAAATTGGAAGTGCCTCATCAAGTACTCTCAGTGAAAGCAAGAAAGTTTCAGTCCTTAGTCGCTATCCTCCAGCTGCTAATGACCAAAAGTCTTGGAAGCCATCGGTCAAGCAAATCGACAGTGATAGCAATAAGAGTCGAACAGAGAAGTTGTCCAGGTACCCTGGAAATGATAGTGAATCAAACAACTCTGATGGGTCACTCCTAATTTCAGCCAGTGCTGCTGTCATTGCTTCATCTGAGAAGGGACTAACTGAACCTGAGAATCTAGATCAGGATGCTTCTGCAATGTTGAGTAGGTCCAAGGCAAATGGATCCTATACTGCTTACAGATCCTATGTATCTCCATCTGTTCTGAGTGAGCATGGTTCTGATGGTCACTCCTCAGCCTCTGAAACAGAATCCACTGGCTCCAGACGATCGGTAGGTGAGCAAAATGACCCCCTGATGTCAAGTGGAAGAAAATACACTCGATACTCACGATTGCAAGAATCTTACTCTGATGGTTCCTCAAAGGTCCCCTTCAGCGAGGAGCAACACAGGCCTCTTACGGTGGAAGGGGATAACCAGGAAACTATGCATTCTACCTCAGGTATTGAGGTCCGCAGGTTATGCAGCCCTCGTGAAGCCCTCCGGTCAAAAGCTATCATCAAGCAAGCCATTGTTGAGATTGATAGAAAGGAAATGTTGTCAGGGGGAGTCACAGAGCCTTTGACCACCAGTGGGAAACCCAAGATCTCCACTAAGCCAGTATTGACTAGCAAGATGACCAGCAGTATCACCTTCTATCCCAATGACCCCAGTTCCTCTCGAACAAGCAGTCGGAGCAGTAGTTTATCAAGCGAACCCCCTTCCAAGGAAAGGCACACTTCCACAAGTAATATTGTTATCAGCCCCAGTATTGAGCACAGAGGAAGCATCTCTATACCTTATGAAATATCCATCCCAAAGAGTGAGATCACTCTACGTCAAAGTGAGGTTGATGCTGAATATTCTGAAACTCACAGTTGCCTTGAGACTTCTCCTGTGGAAACAGCTCTCATATCTCAAAGCAGCTTCAGCCTCCAGTCTTCAGAAGCTTCAGACTTGAACAATGACATTGAGTCTGGCTTTGAGAGCAGCAGTAGCAGCACCACCATGACCAGCTGGAGAAGCTACCACAACCACAACTCATATGATGACAGTTTGTCAGAAATGAGAAATGTCACTGTCAGGAGCACTTGGAGAAGCCGTGGGGCAGCTTCTGTGGATGATTCTGCTCGAGCACTAAGGCAAGATGGCACAGAGGATGAGGGCGAGTCTGCAACCACCTGGAGAGCATATAGGGCAACTACAGTGATGGAAACTCCATCAAACTCCAACTCTGCAAATTGTGGAGGTAAAGCAAGCCCAGTCGAAGTATACATGCGTAGGATCAACAATGCAGCACCATCAGTCCCTGATCTGGGACGACGGAACAAGAAGAGTCCTTCTCCAGAGAGAGCTATTGCACATGAGCCTGTCAGTGCTCAGCAACTTCAGCCAAGAGGCCGTAAACACCCCATAGTGAGTACTGACTTTTTACTTTTTGGCCATATTCAAGAAAAATTTAATTAGATTTCATTAACAGACTGGACAAGCATAGCCCTGCTAAGATAATTGTATTAATTAATTTAACCTTTAAATACATTTTATAAATTTAAAATTTGTAAAGATACATTTTTTTTTAGCATAATTTCACATTTAATTTGAACATCATGATATATGCTAGTTTGTTAGTATGAAAATTAAGGGAGCTCCGATTTTTTACAATGGGGCAATTGTTGCACAATAGTTTACATCCAGCACAATCCTGATTTCTTGAGCTGAAAGAGAGTGAGTGTACATTGATTTATACTTGCTGTTTGAAATTACGTTTCAGAGAAACTTTGTTACTTTTGTTCAAGTTACTTTGTAAGTTATTCAGTTAAAGTTATTAAACAAACTGCTCATGCCAGGCACGTGGTCAGCTTGAGATCGGCCTTTATGGAGATTATCATATTTCTCAAAGAATTATTGTCCAATAGCAATCAGTAGCCAATCAATTGGAGCAACCCTACATAAAATATCCTGGTAAAATTGAGGTTAGGTCAGCAGTATGCCTTTGCAAATTATCTGATTATCCAAATCCAATCTTGCTTATTTTTTTTCTTGGTAGTTTGTGTTCTGCCCCCTGGTGAGACCTGGTGAGGTCAACTGGGTCAACTTAAGCATGCAGTAAGTTAGTAAAATAAAGATGATGGAATTGCGAAAATATTTGCGAAAATGCGAGCAAAAAAGATACATATACATATAATAATAATGATAATGATGATGATGATGATGATAATAATAATAATATATGGTGTGACGTGCCCTGCCCACTAGTGTTCACGTGCATGTTTCACTCTCCTTGTCACTACGCAGTTTGATGCTCCGCTCAATATTCCGCTCTATGAATGTGCGTTTCACTCAACTACCACTAATCCTCCACGGAGAAGAAAAGTCCACTCAAATAACGCACCGACTTAAAACTTATATGCTGTATACTTGCTCATGTTTGCAGTGGTGCTACTCTGCTGTAACATGGTGTACAGCTGTACTGGGCAACACTAGTAAAATGATGCTACCTTTCCATGGTCCTATGCTTATATGCTCTAAAAAAATAGCTTTGTAGGACTATAATTACTTGGATAATTAACGTTTGTCAAAAAATAAATAAATAAATCCAACAACATATCTGATTCTGTTACATTGAAGTGAAAAATATTAATATATTGATATTTAATATTTAGGTAACATTTTGCAGTAAGGTTCCATTAATGTTAATGTATTAACTAACATGAACGAACAGTGAACAATACATTGTCAACGGTCTCCTATGTGTCTCTCTCTTGACAAAGGAATTATAAATTAAAGTTGTTATTTTTGTTTTCTTTGCTTACAAAAATTCTTCCCGTCGCTTCATGTTACCCAGATTGCACGTCTGATGGCAAATGGAGTATTCTGACGACGAATTTCATACCTTTTCTGGACCTTGACAGTATTATTTACTTGCCAGTCTATGGGACAGTCTCAAGCCTCAAAGTTTTCATCCAAAATATCTTAAATTGTGTTTCCGAAGACAAACATAGCTTTTATGAGTTTGGAACGACATGGGGTTAAGTGATTAATGACAAAATGTTCATTCTGGGGTGGAGTAACCCTTTAATATAATATTAATATGTATTAATATTTAGCCATGGAATATAAAACTTTTTTTATTTATTTATTTTTTGATTTGGAAGTTTTTCTTGTAATAGGTTAAGAGGGCAGATATTTTGTAAACATGGAGTATTTTTAGATCACTCTCTGTCTGCTGAAAGAAAAAAAAAGGCCCTTGAGAAATCTTTTTCTTCTGTTTTTCTTGATATGGAATCCTAACCAGGAAACTGTTTTCCAGTTGTAGCCAGTCTATGTCTTCAGTCATTTGAATACATTGTAAGTACACGCAAGACTAAGCTGAAGTGAGAATTAATAAACAAGGATCTTATTGTTTATATTAGTTTGGATGTATGGAACTTTCTGATCAGGTTGACATCTTCGAGTTAATATTTTTGCTTCCTTTTAAAGTGGCATAATACTCCACATGAATGGCGAACAGTATGTGGACACCTCCTAATTAATTGGTTTAGATAGTTTTATGTAGGTCTCTACACAGATATATATATATATATATATATATATATATATATATATATATATATATATATATATATATATATATATATATATATATGGAAGTAATATTTCTTTGTAAGATATTGATACATGTAAAAAGCTAATAATGGATGAGTAACAGGCCATGCCTTTGTCTTCAGCAAAACTGTTAGTCAGGTCAGTGGGCAGGTTTTGTCTCAGCAGCTAAACCAATTTGAGTCTGGTGTCACCCCAGCAGTCAAAACAAAACTGGGAAAGCAGGCCCTTTTCACTGGCTTTCATCCTTTTTCACTGACTGAGAATACAAGTAAGAGAATAGAGCTGCATCCTATCAGCTCACCAATTACTATCATCCTCTCATTAAACATCTCAAACAGCCCAGACCTAATTAAACTATTGAGATGGCCTTTGAGACATAAACATGGCCCCTTCTTGGCACAAGACTTCAAAAACTGCCCCTTTTTCTTCAATCTGTCTTTCTCACGTTCAGGTACCCACATTTCATGCCATGTTAGATTTTTTGTTTTGTTTTTTAGTCTGTTGCTCTGATGAATGGTAAATGTCTGTTCGTTTATCTGAGAAAGCTGAAAGATTAATGCACAAGTGAATTCTAACACTTGCATAACCAGAGGTCAGATCATTTGTCTTACTCTCTTCTCTCTGTCACTCAGTGAAGGTTGGTTTTCTTTGTGCTAGCTATGGTTCTTCATGTTGTCATTGCAGCTGTAAGTTAATATACTGCTATTGTGATCACACAATCATTCATTCACTCTTATTTCTCTCTGTCGGGGATGCTCTGTCATTAATCTTTTATCTCTTTCAGCTTTAAAGCGTCTTTCCATCTGTAGAAGTTAACATGATTTGTGCCATAAACTTTTAAGTTGAAAGGGGTAAAAAATGGATACAGATATGTATTCCAGGTCTTTTCTTCAAATGTGTGCATTTTTTGCCTTATGGTAAAACATAAACTCCAAAACACTCTCTCAGGAGTCTACTACATCCAACAGTGTTTACTTATACGTCAAAGAAGAATTCTTTGAGTTCAGTCGTTTTCATTCCACTACAATGTAATTTTTGCCATGATGGTGATGGCAAATTTTTAATAGTAAATAACATTTTTTTTAAATAATAAAATAACTCACTCTTTTGTCTTTATAATGCTAATTTCATAGCTAGAATTTGTATGTATACTAAATACACTTTACAGAATTATATTTTCATACTTTTTTGAGTATAGAGTGACTTTTTTTTTTTTTATACAACTATATCACTTTTTGTTTAGATAATAAGATTGAGATTGGAAGTCTGGGTCTGGGTCTAGTCTAAAACGATCAAATCTACACATTAAATTGAAAAGTAGCATAAATATAGCCTTAGGCAAAAAAGTTTGTTTAGTTTGAATACAAGTCAACTCCAAGGATGTAAAAATGGCAATAGTCAAAGTAGTAACTACATATTCTCAGTTTTGCAACTGATTGAAAGCAAATTTTGTCCATTCCCACTCAATCTGGAATCCATTAGGAAGGATTTATCTAATCAGCCCTGGTCAGGCATGCATTCATCTCCAACTCATGTGATTTTCCTTTTTTTTTTTTTTTTTTTTTTACTCTGAATGTATACTAAACATCTCAATAAATGCCTCACTCAGGGTTTTCACTATGATTGTGACACAACATGATCAGTGTTTAAATGAAGTAATCCTATGAACTGAGAATTTGTTCCATTTTTCTTTTTAGCTGTTTGTAGATAATTACGAGTTGCATTGTAAAACTCCTCAGACTTCAGCTAGTAAAACAGATCTTCTAAATGAATTGTGGTCACAGCTGTGGATGCAGGATTGAATTGTTGATTCCATTATTTCTATTTATTTCTCTGGACCTGTATCACATGGCATGGTTCCTTTTTTTATCTCAATGTATCTACAGTGGAATAGTTTGACCGTGGATGTCTTTATTTAAACCTTCAGACAGATTTCCAGACTGTGTCTTGTATAAGATCAATACCACAGTGATTAGAGGGAGATTCAATCTGTCCATCAGTGATGTGGTGTTGTTGTGCTGATGGGGCAGAGGTATTATCTCCTCCATTATTAATGAAGGCACGTGTCCAAGACTGTCCTCACAGATCAAGGTCATCCGTTTCATATCTCTGACACAAAGCCTATGTGAGTCAAATATATGTGCTAAAGTCATTAATACTCCTGCTGTGTGGAGAGCAGTATAAAAGTAAAGTAATCTTGGTTGGCCAGATGTCGTGTTATGTTTAGAGCTGGAATGACTTTTCATCCCTGCATATAAAAATACACAAATCTGGAGTGATTTATGGAGGAATTTTGATCACCCTTTTCTTTTTTTCTTTTTTTACTGGAAATTAATATGGGACAGTTGTGCTTAGACAGGCAACCATTAACTACTTATTTATATAACACTTTGCTTACATAATATAACAACAACACTTTGGTTAATGGCATCTGTGTAGTGTAAATTTTCGTTCTTTCTTTGTTTTTCTTTTTTATCAGCTTGAACAGAATCTCCTTATATCTTATTTCATGTTTTTTAATGAAGACACTTCCAACTAAGAGTAGAAAAAAGTAGCACTAAATAGAATTGGTAATTCGTTTTCAATCATTTGTAGTGTTCATAAAAAATATTTCATACACAAATAAATGTGTTGAGTAAGAATATCAGAAGGTAATACTGTAGTACTTTGATATCCAATATAGTTTTGAATGATAATGTTAGGTATTAGGAAATTCACATGGTATAAAAGAATACCATGTTATTACCTTTATGTCTGTTTTTCCATTACATTTTAAAATTATCTAGCTAATGTATTTTTGTAAACTAACTATTAATTTAGTTAAAACTGAATCGTCGATTTAAAAAATAAATTTAATGCTTTCAAAAGGATACTTAACTCACATAATCAGACTTACATACTTGAATCACTTAAATCACACTGGATATAAAATTATGGAATATATTTTATTATTATTATTATTATTTTAAAAGATAGAATTTCAAAAATTTTCGTAAAAGACCACATGTTCGGTTCTTGATATTAAGTACATTAACACTTGATCTTTGTTTGTATATATATATATATATATATATATATATATATATATATATATATATAACAATATATATGTCAAAATACATTTGTCACTTCAGGACAATCACTAGGAGCAAGTTACAGTTATAAGCTGTAACTTCACATTATTCACATAAATGGCTTTTCTGTGCCATGGATCTACATGGAACCCATTCCGTCATGAAATCTTTCTTTAAGATTGTGCTTGGGTCATTTCCACCCATTGCCCCTTCCTGAGTGACACAGGAAGTTGCAAGGTTGCGCCTGCCCATTTGGCAGCCGATGCATCGTAACTGGTTTCCTGTACACCCACCTCTCGTATCCCAGCAGGCCTCAAGCCCTATTATGGACAATTAGCATCTGTCTGCTGTGTACGAAATTCCACAGCAGTGTGTGGCATATCCTGCTGCCTCATTTGGGAACTTTTTATAACTGACGTCATGAACCATTTGGTTGGCTGTGTGAAGTCTCCACCTTCATGGTAAAGAAAAGAGACAATCAGCATTCTATATTTGGACTTGTTCTGTGCGGTCTGAGCAATTTCTCTCCTCTGACGTGTCTAATAAATGTTTGGTCTGATACTTATACCTTTGTTGGAATTGGCAACACATATTTTAATTAAACATCTAGGACTGTTTAAATGTTATGTTTAAAATAGTTATCTTTAGGTCCTTGCTCAGTTGTTCACACAGTTTCTTTCTTTTCTTTTCTTTTTTCTTTTATAACCCAAACTTGCATTATATATGTGACCCTGGACCACAAAACTGGTCATAAGGGTACTTTAAAAAAAAAATATATATATATATATACAGTAGAAAATGTACAAAATATCTTCATGAAACATGAACTTTACTTAAAGGTGCTGTAGGGAACTTTTGTAAAAAAATATATTTTTTATATATTTATTAAACCTGTCATTATGTCCTGACAGTAGAATATGAGACAGATAATCTGTGAAAAAAATCAAGCTCCTCTGGCTCCTCCCAATGGTCCTATTGCCATTTGCAGAAAGTCATGCGCTCCCGGTAAAAAACAACCAATCAGAGCTGCGGTCCGTAACTTTGTTTGTGTTCAAAATGTAGAAAAATGAACATAATAAGCGAGTACACCATGAATCCATTTTCCAAACCGTGTTTTTAGTTTGTCCTGAATCACTAGGGTACACCTATAATAAGTGCTTATTTTCGGACTATTTTAGATTGATTCGGGGTACCGCGGCGGAGTAACCCAGTACCTTTGTGATTCTTCATAGACATAAACAGAGAGAAGTAGTTCCGGCTACAATGTTCTTCCGCAAGACGCAAGCAGTTCTGTTTATTAACCGCTAGAGCGTCAAAAGTTCCCTGCTGCAGCTTTAATATCCTAATGATTTTTGGCATTAAAGAAAAAGTAATGATTTTGACCCATAAAAAGTATTGTTTGCTATTGTTACAAATATACCTGTGCTACTTATGACTGGTTTTGTGGTCCAGGGTCACATTATATGCCGTTGTGGAAATCCTGTAAATATCAGCCTGGAATATTTGTGGAAATTGATAATATATCAAAAAGTCACAGAAAGTCTTAAACATTTCCATTAATGTATTTATTATATCCATTAGAAAATGCTCTTTGACAGTCTGTATTTTATTTTTTTTATGTACAATAATCTCAATTGAGTGGAAATTGTAATATTTTATAATATATATTACTGAACACTGAAGAGAGAAAAAAAAAATGAATTTCATGGCATTTCTTTATTTGCTTTAAATTGCCATTCAAATAAAGGGATTTAATTTTCACACTATTTCCTAATCAGAGATATTTAGGGTTTGGTATCGATTGGGTTTTATTCAATACCGGTGCCATTTCGATACTTTTAAAATGGTACCGGTGCCTAAGTGGTGCCTGAATCATTTTAAAAAAGCCTAAAAGGGACATTTAAGAAAATTTTAAAAGATTTAAAATAAATCCATAGCTTTCACATGCTCCTTGGATGCTCTCATTTCCCAAGCTTCCCTTACTCTTAGGCTAATAAATGTATTTCACGATCTGGGTCATTATTTAATACAAAATCACACATAGTGTTTCTATTGTATCTCTGTCAATCATTCTGATATTTACTTAAAATGAGTGCTGTCTGTCACTGTCTTTAATCAGTTCTGTGAATGACTGTATGGTCAGTCTTTATAAAATAGCAACAATGTCATTTGTAAAGTACAGTCTTAGGCACATTAGTATTTTCTCCCCAAAAAGAGTTTTAAGCCAGTTATTTTAGATATTTTGCTTTAGCATGTCAGTAGGAAATATCAGTTTACATTTCCAAACATTCATTTTCCATTCATTTTAATAATAATCTTGTGAGGTTGTTGCCTAAGACTAAGACTTTTGCACAGTAGCGTATGTATAAAGTACGTATAATTAGATTAAGTATATTAAAATAAGTGTAATTAAAGTATGCATTCATATGTGTTAAAGGCTAGAAACAGCTGCGGTGTGATGAGAGAAAACGTTACAGTAGATCAGAAACCAATTGCTCTCTCGTTACATTTTGTAAACTGTATTTATGACAAAGAACTGCACAGATATTCAAACAATCTGTCGATAAACACACACCTTGTCATCTCTGTTTGTGTTTGAGTCCGCTCACGTTGCTCCGCCGCGGTCTGAGGATTGAAGAGCGTGCTGAAAGAAGGGAAGAAGACAGGTCTGCCTCTGGAGTCATATGACATTTAAGCGGACTGACTCTGAGGCGATCGCGAATATGTGTACAGTTTATTGAGATAAATGCTATAGCCCCGCTAAAAAAAGGCTAGCGATGCCCGTGCTTCTTGCGTACATTTCAGAGAACCAGGACAAATGTTTCAACTGATCACTCAGGCATTTAAGAGCCATGAAATTAGGCACCAAATCTTCGTTCTGATTCGGTTCGGTGCATACCGGTTCCATAGCTACAGGTTCCAGATTGGTACCAGGTTTCGGTACCCAACCCTAGTGATATTGCATATAATAAAATTACAATTTTACAGTCAGGCAATTATGTGATTGTCACAGGCCTTTATCCCTTCCAAACATGACAGAATTTGGGGGATATAGAAATCAATTGAAATCATTAGTATATTTAATCACATCTGTTGTATGTTTGTTCTCTTCCCAGTCTGCAGATGATCGAGAAAGCCCACCGTCCTTATGGCGAAGGCAGCCTGCAGGTGACGTGGACCTGTACGAAAAGTCTGGGAGTCGTGGAGCGTGGTCTAGCAGAAACCGAGCAGCTGATGGAAGCCGGTCGTGGTCAAATCGTCATCTGGACAATTGACCCAGATTACCCACATTTCCAACTAGTGGTATGCATTTTTCTTAGAAACTCATTGAGTTACACTTAAATCTAGATACCATATAGGATTCTAGGTTATACTTAATTAAAGCAAGCTAAAAGCTAATTACTCACATGTTAATGAGTCTTGACCTAAAGTATCCTCATGTGTTTTTATTGCCTCAGTTCTTACATCTCAAAGTGGCTCTTGTGCGCAAGGAATGAAGCTCATCTCATCTCTTCAGTTACACCATATCTTTAAAGACCATCAGATGAACAGATTTCCAGACAGTGACTCCTGGGAACCACCTCATTGAGCTCTGACATCAATCACACCTGTATGAATTCACCATCTTCCAGCTGTCGTTTGGGAACAGCAGTCACATGCTCCTACAGCGATGAATCCTCTTCTGCTCCCCGTAGTGTATTAAAGTCTTCAGATGTGACAAGGGAGAGGCGCAGACATGTGACTGTGTTTGAAGGATGTGAAAGGGGCTTTGGATCAGCACTTTGAGAACCCCACACAGTCCTCCCTGGTGCCACAGGTCCTGGTAGATGTCCAAACCTGAGTTTCATGTGTTTTCACAAGGAGCAGGTTACATCTTGTGGCTTTGTAAGTAGTCTGACAATCTCACTTGTTTCTGGATGGTGTTTAATTCAGGAATCAATTGGGATTATTGCACACATCTAAAATTAATTGAAGGCGTTCACACATAGAGCCAGTAGTCAACCACATGCTAAGTCTTAAGTGTGCATTAATGTACATATACCCAGTTTTTCATGCCTGGTGCCCAAGTTTATTTAATCTTATTTGTAATTTGCTCCTTGTATCTGATAATGTCTATTGAATTGTATTATTTTACTAGTACTATTCCTTCATCTTCATCTCTTTAACTGGATTTGATGGTCTCACAATCAGCATAGCGAATACACAGGACCACCGACACTAAGAAGCTGGGAAACACATCTGCATGTTGACTCTTTCCTGTCTAAGTAGCTCTGAAGGGATGTTTGCTTTGGATTCCAAACCAGCTAGAGAAGAATCCAGTCATCTAGAGCTCATCTCGATGTGACCTCGTCCATTTGGGTAGCTAACTGGGATTAACCCAAATGTTGAAATTTATGGAGGATTTTCAGAGCGGACTCCACAGCTGCTCTGTGACTCTACTTGCAAACTTTGCACAGAAAGACATTGGTCCGAACTCTCAGTGTGTCTTGGGAAACCAGCGTTAGGAATTCTGCTGGTCTTAGCCAGTCTTAAAAAAAACCCTAGATGGGTTGTGTTTTCAGTTATTTCAGCTGTACAGCTTCAGCTTGTTGAGCCTTGAGGGTGGCTAGCATGACACCACAGAGGATCCAGAATGCTTAAGTTAGGAATGCCTGTGCTTGGATAAATGGCCTCACCATTGAAAACATCTGAATGCCCATCACTTTGTCCTCATGTGGAAATATTATTGAATAGAGCTGCTGCAGTTGAAAAGTCTTGTACTGTTTCTATTAGGTTTTAAACTCTGGTGCCACCAATGATTTATTTTCTCATTCAGGCTTAGATTCCTATTGTCCTTGAATACTCTAAAGTGTCTGTGTGTATTAATATCTCTCTTATACAATACTGTGTCTCGATTGAACCCGACGATGACGACGAAGGGTCCATTATCCCTCGGCCCGCCAGATGATCTCAGTCTCCAATGTCACTGGAATGTGGGATGTTTTATTTTTGTGTTTGTTTTAATCTAATGCTGTACATGTAAAGTTCTGGGAGTTGATGTTCAGGTGGGCAGTTTGCTTTCTTCGCAGCATCTTACTTGCTTATTACTGCTTTAAAAAGATCCACACCTCACCATCAGTCAGTTTTTCTTCGTTCTGGTTATGTGTGCTTCTGTGTCCTGTATTCATCCCTCTGCTTGGGCTGGAAGGAGTCTTTGAAACACAAGTGGATTTTTTTTTTTTATTTCATTTGGTCTATCGATTGATCCATTTTAAGTCATTCTAATGAATTTGTATTTGCACTTAAATCATTAAAACAGTTTTATAAAGTACAAAATCAGACTAGATCCTTCTGAAAATCAGTTATTTCTGATGTATAAATAATGTTTTTACAGCTTTGGTTTGGATTATACCTCAGAAATGGAGACACTACACATAATTGATGTGGTTTAGCAGCAAAAAGATTTACGTGTAACGAATAATATAATGATTTTACCAACAAACATCAAACCAAGACTTCATTTTCTACACCATACCGCATTTATAGTATATATTTGTCATGCATTTCTGAAAGTTTTTCAATTACTTATTAGACTTCGGTCGGTAGTTTGGCTTTGTACCAAACATGTCTTTCCAAATGCATTCCCCAGACTTCACCTCGGCTTCCTGTTCAGGGGTCTTGGGTTGAAGCGAACATGCTGGTTCCTGTATCTCATGCCCTTGCTTTCCCAGAATACTTCTGCTGTAATCCAAGCTGCCGGTCCCTAAAGCCATTTTATTAGCTGGCTAAAGCAAAGGCAGCAGTCATGATATACAACTCCTGTGTTGGTTGCAGGTCGTAGGTCAGTGCTGCATTTGATGGGCGTATAACTTGTGAGGGAGGAAGTGAGACCAGCTGGCAGCAAAAGAGAAGGCAGAAAGGGTGAACTGTTTGGGATGGTGTCCACGTGTGGTACCAAGAAGGACAAGGAGGGTCAGCCTGGATTCTGTAGAGTTTTAGCCATTTCTCATCTTCCACAAATAGTTTCAGGCATTATGAATTGTAAATCCCTCTATAATAAAATTGTACCCGCTCAAAGCTTGCAAACATGATCCTAAAACTGCAGCATGAGCCGGATGGATGTGATGATATAGTGCGAGTCTGTACTGGAAATCCCAGCAGACTCTTCCCTCCCACCCCCCCGGCCAGGCAAAGGTTTCTAGGCTGCTTTGTGGCTTCAACGCGCAACCGCAGCTGTCGGAAACCGTCATTTTTATGTGCTCACAAGTCAGTCCAAGTTTCTGAAGGAGGCCGACTGAATCCACAATTGTCAAGGAATTCTTCCTCAGTTCTCAACCCCATTAACTAATGTGTCAGTAAACCGTTCGCCCTCAGAAGTCATCGAACACATGTCTTTGATTTTCATTCCTCCACTTCTGTCTTTAGCTCTCGGTGGAAATAATGGCTGTGAGCTTCGATTACACGTCTCAGAACAGATCAAAGGTTATATAGTTTCACATACTGTTCGTTTAAAAGAACTAAATATCTTAAAAATATCTCCCTACATCAAGGTTTTCCTATCTACATCACTTTTGTGTACATTAATGAGGTCAGTCTTAACCTAGTTATGACACCAGTCAGAAAGCATTACCATGTTAAGCTTCTGACAGATGTTGATTGATTACTCAGAATGGTTTTTAATCATTTTTAGTTACAATTTTCTATGCCTTATTGAAGAGAGTAGTAGTAAATTTGTTCTAAATGTCATTTATAAGCAATAAAGTAATATTGAATGTACAGAAGATAAAGTTTGAAGGCCGCATTGTGAGCCGGCATTGGTCCTGAAAGGTCAAAAATAGGTCACGGTGAGAATCTGCACTTAACCAGCACTTAACCTAAATGATTATTTTAAGCCTTTCCTTAACCTTTATGGATTTCATTTTCTAATATGCCTATTTTGTTTTCCCCCAATGAATTTCCCCCTTATCATTTGAATGTACAGCCATCAAAGATGTGTGTGTGTGTGTGTATATATATATACGTGTGTTTGTGCACTGGCCAAAATGAAAGAATAAGTTCACCTACAAACAACTGTGAGGCAGATCTTGTATTGTTGGTGTTGACAAATGGACTGTCCACATTATTTGTATAGACTGCAAAGTGTTTTATTTTAATTGGTCTTCTTTTTTTCCTGTACGGCCAAGTGCTTTGTTCTGCTTTTTTAAACTGACACGTAATGTGCCAAAAATCATTCCAAGATGTTGTAGTTTACAAGGAAACTTAACAGCTTCTTAAGCATTACTGAAATTAAAAGGGTAAATATTTCTGCCGTCAAGCTTTTCCTTCTTTATCTGCTTTTTTCTCCCCTCCTCAAACTACAATAGGATAAGTTTTATTTAAAAGTATCCTGTAATATTGTAAAGTGGGCCATTCATTTTTTCCCTTTTTTTGTTTGTGTAGATGTGTACCTTTATTGGGCTCCTGGAGAGTGTTTTTTGGCTTATTAATTTCAATGTTTTATTTGTAATTTGTATGAACTATTAAATTTAGCAGACTCCGTTCACCAGCTTTTCAAACGTTGCTTTTTTTCTTTCATTCTAAGGGAAGTGTTTAGGTAAAGTAAGATTAATATGTTGAGCCAGAGGCTCAGTATGGTTCAGTTCTGTACTGTTCTCATCTTTTATTAACCGCTCAGACTGTGGGTTTCCCTTCTGTTCATTCAGGGTTCATTCATCTCCTGTGCCGTATTAAAAGCGCTGCCAAAGACAGATTTCAGGCCTTAAACACACTTACGCAAACACGCTGTAACACAGAGTAACTGAATTTAAGTTCACTGATATTTGCTTACGCTGTCTCTCAAAGACACTGCACATATAAATCCAGGCCTGCATCATTAAAGAACGGACAGAATGGTTATCAAGCAGGTGTTGGTACGGTGTGAACCTGTGGTGAGGAAACAGTTGAACATGCTCATTGTATTAAACCTCTCAGTGTCAGCAATAACACACACTGTGTTTCAGTCTTACACCTTTGTACTGTAACATCTGTGCATTTTTCAGCATTGTGCATGGAGCTAGACATCTCTTTAGGCTTAACTGCAGACTATATGTATTCCAGCTAATATAATAAAAGCAACTTGTTTGTAACAGGTTTGGGTTTGTGTTTTTATCTAGTTTCTTTCGATAGTTACTAGACATGATGGACAATGTATAGCCAAGAAGCTCTGTTCTCATTCAATACATATATTGGTGATAACGGTGCAATAAAACAATAAACCAAAGGAATTTGCTAGATAATCAGTATATTTGATTCACACCCCTTTGGCTTTAGCTGGCGGAACATATTCTTTGTGTTGTGCCAGATAGATCAATCTAAATACAACTCCTCAGAATATTGTATTCCAGTCAAGACAGTAAAAATTAGGTGTATGCCTAAAAATGAGGGGTTAGCCCGTGTATTTTGGTCATTTTGAAGCTTAAAGAAGAAAAAAAAAAATCCTGGATATTAATCAAAAATTCACTGGGAATTTGAAGGCCCGTATACTCCAAGAACAAGAAGTGTAATGAGAAACGTTAAATCCAAACCACAACTATACTGATAATGACACAGCAGCAACATTATTACTGGAATCCGAACATTGGTTTAGATTTTTGTTCCAGCTGATGAATCATTAAAACATTTACAGCCAATCAAGACAAGAAAAGTGAGCATTTCTTTAGAGGTACACATACTTAATAGAATCTTATCGTCTGTTGGTGTGAACACTAATATAGTTATTGTTTTGGTGTGAACAGTTTGGAACGCCACGGGGGGACGAGTAAATGACTTGTGAACTGTTCCTTTAAGGCATCAGTACATTGTAAAGTAAACATGTGATTTTATGGCTTGGTACTGATAAGTAATGTTGACTTTTCAGTGAGTTCATAAAGCAACAAACTATTTAAAGAGACACCATAAATCTGACCGGATGCTACAAAGACCTCTAAAACCAGACTTGGAGAGTTCACTCAGCATCCGAATTCACTATTATTTCTCTTCCTTGAAACGGCTCCTAAAGCTTTAATCCTGTTCGGAGAAAAGTCTAGACAGTGAAGTCAGTCTTGTTCCCGCCTTTTCTTCCAGTGTAGAACATTCATCAGCATTACCGAAGAGTTTAAAAGCATCTTAATGGAGCGTTAACATTAACTTGACTAGTGATTTAAAAAAATGAAATATTAGAAGGCCTATCTAAGTGTGAAGGTGTTTGAGTATGAGTGTTTTAGTCCATGGGAAGTATATTTCTGCACTCTGGGCTGCTGGGTGTGTGGGGGCTTCTGTGTTTGAAGGGCACATTGTGAAGTTGTTGTAGTGCGTGGGTGATTAGTAGCATCTGCCTGTGAACAGAATGAGTCAGGTTTGAGTTCTGACACACTCGTGTACCCATGACTGCAATGCCTGTGCATCAGAAATCACATTCATAAACAGACACCGACTCTAGACTCTAATGCGATGAAATATTGATCAGAGATCCCAGAGGGCATCCATGTCTCGGAGAATATTGCAGTATGTCAAAAGGTGTTAAAATAAGAGTTGAATTTGTCAATCAATTTTTATATTATGCAACAAGATTAAGGTGTCTGTCCTGAGGTGGTGCAGCTAGCGCATCATTTCCTGCTACCGGCTAAGGTTGTGGCTTTAGAAAAGTTAATAAATCTAGAGGGACTGGTCTTGAAGTTGCCTGCAGTTAACAGTTCAACATAAAAGCATCCACAAAATACCGTAATATCTAATAGACATGATTTGAGGGCAATTCGGCCCTGTGGTCAATGAGCAGAATGTACTCACATTATCAAAACCACTGGACGACTGCAGTATTATGAATTAAAGTACGGTTGTGGCATCGTGGTGCAGGCTGCTCAAGGCTCTAATCATGAACCAAACTGCTGGGGCCAATATCAGCTCGGGTCCCTCAGACTCCCACAATGCAGTGCAGCTGCCAGGGCCCACACCACACAAACTGGGGTTGAGGCCAGAGGCCTGGAGGGTTATAGCAAGAATAGACAGCGCCAAAAGAGAGGCCAAAAAAGCCTCTGGGCAACATTACATGCGAAGAGGCTGGATAAACTAAGAATAAAAAAAGCAAAGCAGACAGAAATGGGAAGGAAATGGCCAGAACCAAAAGAAAAAGAAAAATTAGACCATGAAAAGGGGCTAAAGAAGCAGGTTAAGAGAACGTTTGACCAAAATATTGTGGATTCTATATGTGGATTTCTATAATTATGGATTACGCACACAAACTTTTACAAAACAGTGGTAAATGGAATTCACCACAGGGAACAGAAAAGATTGAATGGGTCGAGATGCTTTTTTTTTTTAAATGTTGTGATTCAACAAAGTAGTGAAAGATTTTCAAAAGAGCATACTGTGACATACAACCTAGGGAATGTCTCATCAAAAAAGAAAAAAATGTGTAATGGGGACTTTTGTTGATTGGCTGGAGAATGATTATGATTATATATATTGCCATGATTATATATATTGCCAGATGGAAGGCTTTCAGTTTACATCAAGATCCAGTTATTACATTTTGATTTAAAATTAAACATGCATAGATGAATCATTTACAGCAAGAGCAAGAACATTTATTTAGAATTTCCATTTTACGCAAACTTAAACATCTAAGGCGGCAAACTTGTGAGGTTGTTCACAGACAATGTGCACAGAAAAAAAATAAAATAATAATAATCATCCAATTAAGAAAAGTTTGGGTAATGATTCACATCTATATTTTTTTTTAACTTGAGCCAATGAAAAGTTGGCTCAAAAATATAGATGTGAATCATTACCCCAAATTTATTTTAATTGGAGGAATTAAATTTTTTTTTTTTTCAGTGTGAGATGGAGCACTGAAAAATGGAAAAGAACTGGAAGTTCTCAACATGTTTTAAAGGACAATGTGAAAATTTACATTTAACGTTTACATAAAATTATTTATAAAAGCATCAGAGTGGAACACAAAGTATGCATTCATTCTGAACCAGCTCTATAAGGCAAACCTGATACTGAAATGAATAAATAGAAAGAAAAAAAGAAAAATCCACGAAGAACCATAAACTACCAGAAAGCTTGGGTATGAAGCACATTTCATATTTATTTTTACTAACAAAAAACACAAAATATAAAAGATCACAATGAAAATAATTAAATAAAACTTAAGAAAAACATGAGCTGCTCAAGAAAGATACAAAGCTATAACTGATATTCTATTTTAACAGAAACAGACCAATTTGCAACACTTCATGTGCATTCCACTAATAAGCAATTTTTCCTATCAAAAACAATCAAGCTACAAAGTGAAGAACATAGCAAAGTCATAACATTTGCTTTAAATTTTCTTTTTTTTATCTATTCTGGAAAAATAAAAAGGAATGGGTTGGGTAGGCAGTTGGATTTCAACTAATGCATCCATATCCATCTCCTATCTGGTTTTTACAATTGTGACTTTAATGCTTTGCCTTGAAACATCTGATAGGTCGTGTTCGAGGACTTGTGACTTATTACACGTGAATAACAGTCCCAGTTCTTATATATGCCTCAGTGGAGAACAAACCATTTCAGGTAAATTCCAAAACGCCTAGGAATTCTTCTAGAACTATCCACCTGTCCTTTTAGTTGACTTACACGTTAGCCAGAAAAGCCACAGCAGCAGAAGGTGAATGAGTGAAGGGTTGCTTTAAATCTCCAGCTCCCAGACTAGTGAATGATTTCCCTAAAGGCATGTTCTAACACGCAGACACACTCTCCCATAAACACACACACATTCCCAGTCTAAGGAGTCACCCGGTGTCCTTACTTGACCTGCCCGCTCTTTATCTAACAAGACATTCTTTCGCTGAAAATCCCCAACTCACATTCTCTCTGAGTTTAGATGTTTATTGGACGCTGGGGGATGGCTGTGGGTTTGGATTGGCAGTGGCTTGGCGTGGCATCGTGTACATGGCTCCCAGGAACTGATCAGCGATCCTTCCTGCCTCCCTCAGCCCGCTCAGCAGAGCGCCGTGGACCGTAGCAGGATAGTTTCTGATCGTGTGTTCACCCGCGAAGAACAGACGTGGAACAGGCTGCGAAACGCACACAGTCAGCATGACATCTGCTTCTGCGGACACGAGCATCTCAGAGGAAATGAGCAATACGTTCTGACACTCACCTGTGAGGCTCCAGGTATGGCAGGTCCAGGTGTGATGGGCTGGGCCATGAGGTCATAGTCGTTACCAGATGAACCGGCTGCAACGTACGAGTAAGACCCGCGGGCCCAAGGGTCTGCACGCCAGCGACTCACCACCGTCTCCTTTGGCTGCCATGACGACAGACACAGAACACATAGTTGGTTTGTTGTCGCTGGAGCAGAGCCAGACGCTCCATACCGCGGGAAAGAGCTGCAGAGTCTCAGTGTGTGATATATTAAGAGAACTGAACTCCTTTCATTAGATTTAGGTTGACGTTTCCTCTCACAGCTGCTATTCACACAAGCTTTTGTTGCACAGTGAAGAACTACAAATGAAGTAAGTTATTCTGGCACATCCGAGCTCACCTGAGGTACTGCGCTGCTTCCAAAGATGCCCTTGAGGATCGCCAGACAACGGCCAACAATGACATCATCACTGATATTCTCCATGATGCCTGCGGCCTCTCCCGCCATCAGAGCCAGCAGTATGGGAGCTGAGAAGACAAAAGGTCAATTTCAAAGTGAGCTCTGAATGACAGATTTATGAAACCAATATTTTTATTACTGATATATGGTAATTAATGGAAGCCGAATCCAGTCATGGATTGAGCTAATCAAAATCAACAGTTTGGCATCACTGATCTTCGATGGCAAGTTTTTAATCAATTAACATTTTTTATGTTTTATTCTTTTAATTGCCACTCATTACATTTTACAGTGCTGCCGGTAACGATTTTAATAATATGTCAACCACAACAAAAACTTCAACTCAGGGTCATCACAATAGCCCGACGTTTAATACTAAATCATCCCTAAACTAAAGGATGATTACCTTTGTAGAGATTCCAGAATAGAAACAGTTCCCCTCGACTGGCCGTGGTGCTTCCCACATGTCCAAAGAGGTTAACACTGGGGTCCCAGAACACTCTATCAAAACACAACACCACCTAGGACAAGGACAACAAAGATTAGGACAGAATAGGCCTTTTTAAATACAGCTGACTGACATTCTTCTGTGGAACTAAAGATTTTCCTGTGCAAATGTCCTTATTTCTTTTGCCTATTCATTGGAATTTAATGGGCACCAGAACTGTTTGGTTACCAGCGGTCTTCAAAGTGTCTTCTGTGTCCCACAAAAGACAGCAAGTCACACAGGTTTGCAATGGCATGAGGGTGAAGAAATGACAATTGTCATTTTGGGGTAAACTAACCCTTTAATTAAACCCCATTCAAACACTAGCATTCCAAATTTTTTTTAACCACATGCACATATTTTAGCAGATGCTTACGAAACCAATTTACAATGCAAAACTGCCACAAAGAAGCACAAAGCTACTAACAAGAGACTATTTTTGTCACTAAAATTATACAAAATGATAAAATGAAATAAGTACATGCAATCCTAAATGATGCATGTTTTCAATGAAGTCAATGGAATTGTGTTTCAGTGAACATTTCTGACATCCTGCTGTGTTTTGCAGACAGATGTTTCTGATATAGCAGAACCATGAATGAATTTGGTACAACACTGTGCCCTCTTGTGACAAAAACAGAGAAAAGGAGCGGGACAATTGCATAATACTGCAGTATTTTTCTGCTGCAGCTGAACTAGGAGATGAAGTGAGGAGAGAGAGAGAGAGAGAGAGAGAGAGAGAGAAAGAGAGAGAGAGAGAGAGAGTGCAGAGGAGCAGGAGGAGGATGACGCATCCTGGACACTCAATATGTGAGGGGGTAAATTCATTATGAATACACACCTATATCTATCATATTAAAATGACCTGCCCTAACCAGCCAAACCTTAAGCTTCACTCTGTTTTAGCCAAACTGAATTAGTTAGATATACACATAAAATGTCCCATGCTGATACAGGCCAGCAATGTCATTACATCACCACCCTCCCGTCTGCAAAGGAATAAACAGGAATTATTCACACCTTGTTGAGGTTCCCAAAGCCCATTCTCTGGATGGCGGCCGTCTTCCATTCTGGCAGAGGAGGCACAAACTGCACGGCTGGCGGCTGTTGCTTCAGCACTCCCAAAGGAAGAGTACACAACACGGCGTCACACTTATAAATGAACGTCTGGGTAGTGGAGCGGGTATTCACCGCAATCACCTCACAACCTGAGACAGGGAGGAAATGATGGTCATAAATGTAATGACACAAACACACCAAAATACAGTGCCAAGCAGCAGGGGCTGGACTGACTGACTCACTCACCAGATGATGTGTATCGGACCTGTCTCACTGCAGTGTTGAGTTTGATATCCAAACCCTCTGCAAGTGCCACTGGGACACACGAGTATCCATTTCGCACCGTTAGGTGACTGCCGGTGAACTCAAAATCATCGTCCTACTCAAACACAGAAGGAAAAGGGAATTCGGAATCAAACCCATGACATTTCCATATTGAGCACCATTCTCTACAATTTGAGTTAAACAAACACTATTAAGGCATGAAAGATGAAAAAAGTGGCCATGCTGTACCTGATCCCAGTGTTTGAGCGAGAGTGTTGAAAGAGGTGTAGCGTTGGCAAACTCAAGGTTTGCAAAGTGCCAGTCAAGAATCTGTCGGTCTCTCGAAGACAGATAAACATCACTGAAATAGAGATCCAGAATGACATTACTTTTGACTCCATTTGGAAGGACAGACAGGAATGTTAATGTGACTTTAGTGGGGCTGATTACTTTCATAGGCTGTATTTGATTACCTTGGTGGGTTGGCCTCTAGCTCTTGCAGTCTCTCCTCTAATTTGACCTGCATCTCCACCAGCTCATCATACTCCTGCAGCAATAGGACAGGACCACAAATCAGCACACATCTGGGTTTTTAAATGAAAGATGGTGATACCTTTATCAAAACAGCAGGCTGGCCAATAACTTACACAATGCAAATTTAAAAAGCATATATATATATATATATATATATATATATATATATATATATATATATATATATATATATAGCTAATAATAATAATGATAATATTGAATAATATCTGAAAATAGCTTCAAATTTACATTTATTTCAAATGTAGTTAAAATATAAATAAATTTTGAACACTTTATTTTAACTTTATTATTATATATATAAACCAAATTTATAAAAACATTTAAAATTTAGCACATAAAAGGCTATATCTACATGAGAGCCATGGACTAAAAGTATCCCGAAAATTTCCAATGAAGTCAAACCCCAGTGCAAGCAAACAGGCGTCAAAATTCATGTTTCAACCATAAATGGTCTGAAGGACTCTAATGGGCTACAATTGAGAGTGATTATGTGAATTAAAATGCTAAAATTTCCCATTTAAGACCATTTAAGTTAGGAATTTAACTTTTGGCTCTGTGGGCACTAAAGGGAGTATGACAGGGTTAGACTTCGGTTTGGAAAAAGCACTAAAACAACCCAACTGAAACAGCAGGCTGCAATGGTATTATGCTCCATTACCAAGCACAGAGGTGTCTGGCATAACTGGAAAACACTGCTGTGCAGAAAAAAGATATTAAGATTAAGCATGATGGATCCAGAGGTGTCGGCAGTCGCTACCCGAGGAGACATCGTGAGAGATGCTTGGCTGTTGAATAAGAAATCAGCATTGCTGGCCAGTTTGTCAGTTTCTAGGACAACGAATGAGTTTAAGGCTTCAGACTTTTGTATAAATTACACTTTCGCTTTAATTTGACAAAAAAGGATAAGATAAAAGGAACAGCTATACAGTTTTTACAAACCATTTTTAAAAAAATTGTTGACCACTGGAATGGGATCGGGATATTAACTAAGGGTGCTTTCACATCTCTAGTTCGATTCATTTGGTCCGAACCAAGGGCAAACAATTACACATTGTAGCATTTTTCAGCTTTTTTGGTTCCTTTTCACACCACACTGATTGCTTTGGTCAGTACCAGTTGAAACGAACCAAAATGCAGTCACATGACAACATCTGCATCACTCATTGGCCATGATGTATTTCCTAAACTGTTTTTCGACTGGTCAGAATTTATGTTTGGGAAAATCGAACCGCACCAAAGGGGGAAACGAACTCTGGTACGATTCAACCGAACTAAATGAGGCAGGTGAGAAAGCACCCAAAGCCAGAATCTGAATTTGTCATTGACCTGGTTTCCTATATGAGTTTCTATTTGTGTAAGCGTGCACAATGTTTATATGGTCAGTGTGGGGTGAGGTCATGTGGATTCGGTCAATGTGGTGAGTTTGTCAGTTTCTCTGACAACAAATGAGTTTAAGGCTTCTGACTTTTATATAAATTAGATTTCTGCTTTAATTTGACAAAAAAGGATAGGATGAAAGAAACAGAAATACAGTTTTCACAAACCATTTAAAAAAAAAATATGGCCGCTGGAATGGGATCGGGAAATGAACCAAGCCAGAATCTGAATTTGTCATTGACGTGGTTTCCTATATGAGTTTCTATATGTGTAAGCGTGGACAATGTTTATATGGTCAGTGTGGGGTGAGGTCATGTGGATTCGGTCAATGTGGCGAGCTTGGTCTACAACCTTGCAAAGTGCTGTGAGGTCTCTTTGTTTGCTCTTCACCAGGAACTCCGCTGTGATGTCTCTGGGTGGTTTCACCTCACTGGCCTCTTTATACTGCTGATGCAGCTCCTTCACTTTCTCCTTAGTAGCCACCATCTGAACAAGAGTAGGCACAATCAAATTAATTTGGTGCGATTAGTAAGCTGTAACAGAGGGAGTTAGTACATGCATGTATTACCTTGTTCAGAAGGTCTCTAAGCTCCTCTTGAGTCTTCACAATCTTCTTCCAGTGTTCAATCTGTTCATCTTTCACATGTTTCTCCTGCAACCTGAACATAGATGAGCAATGTCAATGTCATGCTATTATCTTTTTACTTTTAAATAACGGGGCTCGATTCTTAATGTTGAGAAACAAAATCTGAAGCAAATAAACACAGAGTTCACTCACTGTATGACTACTTCCAGTGCTTGTCCCAGAGACACGGGTTTGTTGTTAAGAAAGTTGAAGTCAAGCTGGTGGCTGAGGTATGATGTCGCCTCTAACAGGCGATTGAACTCTTGCTCAACCATCTCGTCCTTCTCTTTTGGGACCTTCAGCAGTTACAACCATTAAATCAGCATTAATCAAACTCCGAACACTTGACATCATGGAGAATAATCTATCCATAAATACATTGTCTTGGTTTTTAAACGTGATGTATATATCTGTGTGTGTGTTACATGCATGTGATGAGCACAAAAATAAAAAAATATATCCGAAAAAAAAAAAAAAATTGGAGAAATGTTAGTTTTTGGTATGTATAGAAACAAACTGTGTCATTTTATTAACGGAGAACCGTTGTCCATTAGGGATTCCACTGACCTTAAATGACACACAGAGCTTAATAAATCATAATTTCTGATGTTTCACTGAACAATTCAGATAATTAACTTGACGCATTTAGAGGATAAGAATATATTATAAAAACAGGACGTCTACTATTAAAAAGGTGTATTTTTGGTAGCAAACTGTACTAAACAGGAAGTTGTTCATAAATTATACACCTGTATTGAATATGCAGTTACCACTGGGTGTTGTCTCCAAGTGTGCAAGTAAATCCATTAGAACAGTTCCTCTTATTACATATGTTGTGTGGTATTATAAACAGAAATACTTACACTTGTGCAGCGCTCTCCCTGTATAACCAGGGCAATCCATCAGTTTAAGAAATGAAAATGGAGTGAAATTGAGTGAGAGATAAAAACAAAAGGAAGGATGGGATGTAACAAAGAGAAAATGTTCGGGGGTTAAGAGGGAGCAGAGAGTGAGAGAGAGAAAAAGGCCGTTAGATTGTTCTTTTGTACTAGATAGAGTCTGAGTGCTTGACTTTAAACATAGTTAAGATGCCAATTAGAAGAGAATGGGAGGAGCACCGACTCTTCATGTTTGATATAAACAAGTTTAACTAGTCGATAAATGAAAAATGACTGCACTATAACACTGTAAAAGCTTTTACTCTTATAAAATAACTTCACACATTTCTACCTAAGATCAGAATATTAATGTACATGTCATGTTATAATAATGTCTAAACCCTAATATTACACTCACAGCTTGTCCATTGGCCTCATAGAGCGGACACTTCTGCTTGATCTTGGCCAGCTCCATGTTGACCTGTTTGCTGACTACAGCCATAGGGTTTCCACCTAAAAGAGATGTGCATTTCCATTTCAAACGGTTGCAAAACCTCAGAGATATCTGCCTGAACATATGACTCTGTTCCATGATCAACAGTGCCACCTCCTGGAGAGTATTTGATCATTCTTACCCAATCCAGTCACCACCATGGCACCCAAATCAGCTACATAGTTCCCTTTCCTGAATGTAGCCACTCGCCCTCCTACTCGATCCTACCAAGAACAATTAAGGTTTGTAAAATTAAAAAAACTGTCTCAAGTGTAAAACACTTTTACACTGAGCTCAGTGTAAAATGCTGTAGAGTTTAAAAGTAGCATGTACTTACTCTTGCTTCCAGAACAGTCACATCCATCCCAAAGCTCTGCAGTTGTTTTGCTGCTGCCAGCCCTGACACCCCACCTCCAATCACTATGACTTTCCCAGTTTTCTTTGCTACAAGAACAATTAGAGAGTATAATTAAAACAACACTTGAGAACAGAGTGCTTTCTGTGTTGTGGTTTGTTACCCTGTCAGTCTTTGCATTAGTACCATTTGTCTGTTTAAATGCCTGCTGCAAACAAGCTGTTATTGTTCTCTACACCAGACACATTAAATGTGATTGTGGAAAAAGCCTTGTACTGTTGTCATTCTGTTTGTTTGCACATTATCATCTGTAGATCTGCTCTGTTGGAACATCGAGTCACAATTACTTGGCAGAGGCTTTACTCTCTTGTAGACACCAAAGTTGATGAACCCGTGCCTCTCCAGGTAGCTGTGGATCCGGTGCACCAGGACAGCATCACCTGCAGAGAGGAACCAAAGACAAATGAAAAAGATACAAAGAAAATGTTAAAACACACACAATATAGCCTAAGTGTAATAACATCAGAATTCTCAGAGAAAGGAGATTGGAATCGGAGTAATGTCAGGTGAAGTAGACCCACTGTTGTATGGAGCTTCTAGCTGCTGCACAGTGGCCTCAAAGGTCAGCTGGATTTTGGGGTTGTCCAACCATAGCTGAAGCTGAATATTCGAGAAAAGACATTTTCACAACTGACTGGAAAACACATGATTCTTGTTTATTCTGAAACGCTTGTGCTGCAACAACTTTGAATATATTCTACACTATAATTTCAAAGTTGGGCGTCAGTAAGACTGTCTAATGCAGGGGTCTATAAACTCAGTCCTGGAGGGCCGGTGTCCTGCAGAGTTTAGCTCTCAACACACCAGCCTGGAAGTTTCTAGAGTCCCTAGTAAGACTTTTATTAGCTGGTTCTGGAGCATTTAATTAGGGTTAAAGGTAAATTCAACAGGACATTCAGGACAAGCTTGGAGACCCCTTGTTCTAATGCTTTTGAAAAAAAAAAGTGTTTAATGCTCATCAAGGCTGTTTGATTTGTTTGATCAGAAATACCATAAAAACACATTTATTTCAATTTAAAACTTCTTTCTATTTTAAAATGTAATTTATGTGATATCAAAGCTGAATTTTCAGTCACATTTTTTTAGTGTCACATGATCTGTCAGAAATCATTTTAACAAGCTGATGTTTTTCAAGAAACATGAGTTTATTGTGCTGCTTAACATGATACATTTTTTCATCATCTTTGATGAACTGAAAGTTCAAAAGAACAGCATTTTTGAATCAGACAACTTTTTTAACGTTAATGTCACTTCTGATCAATTTAATGCAGTCATGCTATATACAAGTATTAATAAAAAAAATTAAAAAAGTATTGATCTCAAACTTTAGAAAAGTGTATTAATAGTCAATTAGACTTCTAGAAGAGTTTCTTTTTCTCCTGGCTCCTGCTTTTCAGCTTTAAAAATCTAAGTTCAAATGTTTTAATTATCATAAATTAATTACCTTTCTCCAGCTGTGAACTCACCGTTCGATTCCTAACGTACAAGAACACTTTCTGAGTATGCTGTGGTCCACCAATAATGTCAGGAAAGCATGCAGCTTCCTGTGATGTCATACGGTCATGTGGGAGTCGGCTCTGGAAGGCGGCCCCCTCTACACCTGAAAAGTCACAACACTGATGACAGAAAGCATTCTGAAATATTTTTAAATGTTTTTTTTAAATTCTGTAAAAAGGTGCAAAATATGTATTAATCCAACCTCTTTCCATACCTGATGGTTCCTCAGGTTCACTGTCATTCTCCTCCTCTATTGGTGGGGCTGGTGGAGGAATCACCTGCTTCCTTTCTTTCTCCGCTTTAGCGTTCCTCTCTTCCTCCGAATAATACTCATCCTCCGACAGATTAGCGAGACTCTCGTCCATCTCCCTGTACTCCACCTGCAGCAGGAGGCACAATAAAAGCTTCATTAAAACCTAGCTCTGCTTCCCCTAGGGTGAAACATGACAATTATTCTCTACTCAGACAAAAAAAAAATCACAATTGTTTTTTTTGTGTGTATGCGTGTGTGTGTAGTAATGCAGTGTTTCGCATACATTGGTCAAAACTGACCGCCACAAATAGATTTTCCCAGAGACTTTGCTGAATAAACATGAGCGCTGCACATTTCAAAATCGAAACCTGCTGTGGGTGTTTTTATATCAATGTATTTCTGAAGGAATCCCACTGTCTTCAGACAATTTTGGATGTCTATCATTTCATCTTGCATGTACTGCTTGATAAAGCAGTGTTTGTGAGCTCAGTGCTGCTTTGAAGCCATTACCAGGGAAACCTCTTCCTCTCCCGCTCTAAGCGCCTCTTGCTGGCAGAGAATAAACTTGCATATAGATGCCAGCACAAACAGAGTGCAAGTTTGTGGGAAACACTATAGTGGTCTACCCAGTTTTTACTATTATGCTGTATTTCTTTTTTTAAATATATAATTACTATATAGTATGTATTTAGATTAGATGTAATAATTAGAATGATTTAAAGTTTCAGAGCAATACAAATTAGTGTATACTTGGTGACATATTAATTATTTAATGAGTCTCAGTTCGACTTGGCTCAATATATATGCCTGGCTCAATTATCCCTGTTCAAAGAACAGAAAGGGTCAATATAGATGTTTACCTTTGCTCTTTTACGGCGACTGGTCCTGCGTACTTCTGCAGAGTCTTGATCAACCCCTCCTGGTCCAGGAGGGTGCGAGAGAGGAGGTCCACCTGGTTCTCCACTTGGAGAGGCTCTCTCTTTCTTCTTCACATCTGTTATACCTGGGCCAGAAGGACCAGCTGGACCAGCCTGAGGAGCAGAAAGGGTTTCAGGAGCATGGTCTCCACCATTACCTCCTGAGGAAGAGGAGGAACCTGGGTCTGACTTCTTACTGGACAGCATTACAGATGAAAGAAGCCTCTCCTAAAATGAAGAAACAAGAGTGAATGTAGGTTTACAAACAGAACATAGACAATACAACATGCTCGCTACATATACATCTACATAAATATTAATAATGAACATCTCAGATTCCTTCCACAGTTTGGTCCTATAACTATTATAATGAATGTGCTGTTTTCTATCACAGAGCACATGAACCAATGACTTTGAATGCTCAAAACAACATGAGGTCTGCAGAAGTTGAACGTCGCACTTTTGCACCTGCTCTGAAAAAAACTGGCATTGCTGGATAGACAAAAGCTTTTCGGGTATGAGAGAATATTAGATTTAAAATTGTATTTGAGGCAACCAAAGCAATAAATAAAATATAATTTTAACCAGATTAGCTTTGTCAATGAAGCTAACATTAGCAGATAAACGCTAAATCGCACATATTTAGGATCACAACACCAAATCGCAGCTCTAAAGACGGGCTAACCTTTTAAAAAATATATATTTACCAAACGTTTACAAATATTTTGAAACTATGAAGAAATAAGAAAACTTGTGCGCTCATGCACTGTTTATCGTTAGCTAATATGCTATTGCTAGCGATACGAGCTGTTTTCTCTCTGCTTATCAGACTCCAGGAAAACCGCAGTTCTTCATTACAGTTTATTCATTCTAATTGTTATATGAAGTATTACACATTTATAAATTATATGCATTAGTCTCATCTGCCGTCTTCTGTTGTGTTTATAAAATATTATTCATATTTACCTCCTCGCGGCTGTGGGGAGTCTAGCACAAAGAAACAGAAGCCTGTCCCTACCGGGATCGCTCAACCAATCCGAGTAGACGAAGAGGGTACAGAAGGCGGGATCTAAATTTCCCAGTGTTGTAATTGGGTAGAAGAGCGATCGATCAAACGTTTCATAAAGTCGTTTCATAAAGTCAGGTTCATTTTATTCAAATTTAGCATGCAAAGTTCACCTGTATGCACATTAATGTCCTAAATCAATTACATAAAAAGTCCCATGCCCTTAATTAATTTTTGCTGAATCAGAGGCATCTCAGGACCTACTAGACTAGAGGACCTCGGTAAATTTGCAAGGGACACACATATTATCTTGTCTTAAGGTTATTTACAATAAAGTATATTTACATAACTCTATAATTCAAATCATAAATATCTGCTAAACAATATATAAGTGCAACATGGAAACCATAATTACAATCTAGAAAACTTTGTAAAACTTGTAAATAGTAAAAATGTTTTTGTTTCTTTTTTAGTTATATTAATGTTAAGTTATATTAATTTGAGTTACATTAAAAAGTGTGAGACTTAACCAATGAATAACAAGGTTTAAAACTTAAAAACAATATGTTTTCTGTAACAAACCATCATATCAAGCGGACTGAAGTGGAACTGGGAGGAGTCAGGTATGTGACGTAGGCGCGGTGGGAGGTGCGAACGCGAAGCGGAAAAGCTCATGTAGGCGCGGCGGGACTCCAGGTAAAACAGGTAGGGGATTGTCAAAAAGTGTGTCTCACGTCGATGTACAAATCTTTCTGATTTTGAAAAGCAGGCACCTATAATACATACGCCAAATTGAACGCGCTGATCTTTTTCTTAAAGGTGAGTTTTGATATGAAGCTTTAAAGTTTCTACACTCAGAGTAAGTGATCGAGATTTATGAAGCACGCTTCTGTTTTTCTGCGTCGTCATCCGTTGTTGTTGTAGTCAAACATTCTTTTTTGTCTTTTTCGTGTTAGCTAAACTTTTGAACTGTTTTTATTACTATGGCTGGAGAGTTCATAGATTTTTCAGGGTCCAGTAATATTAAATTGATTAATACACGTCAAATGTATTAAATGTATCAAGATTGTTTATGTTATCATTGTACATTTAATAGGTATTGTCAGTAGACATGCAGCACAGAATAATTGTCATCTTAAGTAATATTCACCACATCTCAAATAATGTATTAATCATTAATTTAGTAATATTCTGTAATGGTAATGACATTTTAAACGTTTTTTGAATAAAATGACAAACATCATTTTCTTGCTTTATTTATCCTGAACACACATACAGTAATTAAACTGGCCTGTATTTTTACTTCTTTTTTTTCCCCATAATGTGTCAGAAATCTTTAATTAGATATTATGCTTTATGCATGTGAATTTGTTAAATTTTTAAGTATATATATTTTTAGCTTTTTTGTTTGTTTTCATCACACATCACGTGGCACATTTTATCTAAAGCATGCTTTTGACTGTTATTGTTCTGTGAGGTGGAAATATTATTATTTTAGTATTGAAACTAAAAGTATTAAAGTATTGAAAAGTAGTTTTAAAACTAACTACTGCAGAAGGAATTTTTTTTGTATTTTTTATAACTGTATATAAATGATTTTCATGCAATTAATATTAAAATAGTTTATGGTAGTAGTCGATAGTTAGCATTAATTCATCTTTTTATGATGAATTTTCATATTTCAAGATTCAAGATATTGGGACAAAGCTAAAATAAAATCTATATATTAAAAGTTATTTGAAAAGTCATCAATGGTGAAAGCAAAGTAAAAAAGTTTCTAATACATCTTCAGATAACCTTCATATTACAAAAAGGTAAAGGGTTTTAAAAAAAATATATAAACCCCTGGGTTATGAAAGTTCTCAAATTTGAAGAAAGATCCAGTGTCTGATGTATTGTTTGTTGCATTGCACTCTGATTGGGCTTTTTAGTATTGTTTATTTTATCTATGAAATTGTGGTGCACACAGTAAGCTTGTCCTTTCTTTCAGAGGACATCAGGATGAAGAACGAGGAAGAGGCGAGTGAACGGCCTGACAACACGGCATTCACTCAGCAGCAGCTCCCGGCATGGCAGCCTGTACTCTCTGCTGGCATCATCATTCCTGGCTTTCTTATTATTGGTTTGGCTTTCCTAGGCATCGGAATTGGCCTCTTTCTGACCTCACAGACCATCCAAGTGCTGGAGGTAAATGTTTCCTGTGGGACGACAGTAGAAAAAATCTTCACTGGGTGGTTGACATGGCTTTTTACAGTAGAGTCTGTTCATCCTTTGGTTAAGTAGCATATCTAATAGTTTAAACAAATGTACTGAGGTCAGATATTGCTTGTTTGTTAAAGAACAGACAACACTATTTAACATTCAAGTCTTTGGGTTTTAGAGATAATGAACCCCTTGACTACACATTACTGCCTAGTAGTTGAGTTAGTTTGGAGGTGTTGATATACCTAGGTGTTTTGTGCAAGGTGAGAGACATTAATTATACATGAATGCTCTCTTTTCTCACTGTCACAGATGGATTACACAGGCGTTGAGAAGGATTCACCCTGTTTCCGCTGTACGAGCCCAAGTAACCAAACCTGCACCTGTGAAGTAACATTCTCCCTTAGCACATTGTTCACGGTAAAGTCTTTGACTTCTCTGTTTTAAAGCCTGATATTTCTCTCTCAATGTTAGAAAGTGACTAATATTGTCTGTGATGCTTACAGGGCCCTGTCTTCTTTTATTATGGCCTGTCTAATTACTTCCAGAACTTCAGAAAATATGGCGTGTCGAAAGACGATTATCAGCTCACTGGCGATACACAATATTTCAAGGTTTGCGGTTGGCATGGACGACCTTTTAAATGTTGTTTCAACTCTAGGATCTTTTCGTTTAATGTATTGAATCCCACTTTCTTTGCTTTTATTTTCATCTGACTTTTCAGAGTCCACGAGATGTTTGCTTTCCATATGCGCATGACTCCAAAAATAACCCCATTGTCCCTTGTGGAGCTATAGCGAGTAGCATGTTCAATGGTATCATTTCACATTTGTAGATTTAACTTTATTTGTGTATCTATTAAGTTCTGAAATGGGTTGCTAATCCTTTATTTGTGTGTCTTGTGCAAAGACACATTTGAGCTCTACCAGATAATCAATGGAACCAAGAAGAAGGTTCCATTAGATGGTAAAGGAATCTCCTGGTGGACTGATTACAACATAAAGTACAGGAACCCTTTGCCTGTGAATGGCTCCTTTGCAAGCGCGTTTGATGGTAATTTGTCTTAAGGTTGTAATGTAATAGTAGCTTTGGGATTTGAGATTTGGACTAGAAGTTTAATTCTTTCTGAATGCTGGTTAACAGGTACAGTGAAGCCCATAAACTGGCCTAAGGCAGCATATGAGCTGGACCTCACAGACCCAAACAACAACGGTTTCCTGAACCAGGACTTTCTAGTGTGGATGAGGAGAGCGGCACTACCTCAGTTCAGGAAGCTGTACCGGCGAATCACGGAGGGTGATTACGCCACGGGGCTCCCTGCTGGAAACTACTCTCTGACAGTCTATTACAGTATCCTTCTCATGAAAGTCAAAACTCACTCATAGAAGGGATTAATAATAGGTTTTTCATGTTTTATTCATATCACCAAGTTCGGAAGCTTGTAGGAATTTGAAGCCTCATCATGCCTTTATGTGGCGTCAGTCCTGTTTCGCAGATGTCTTTTGACCGTGTTTGCCTGTGAGCCAGGCCAAAAGGTTTTACAGGTTAGGTGTGGCTTTTAGCTGGTACAGAGCAGATTGCAGAAGCAACAAACAGAGGGTTTTGAATATGTAAACTGATGAAAAGGCATGACAGTCAAAAGAGTAGAAGAAATTTGACTTAAAGGTGCGCTTTGGTAAAATTTCCCCCCTTATACACAAGTTTTTACACAAAAAGAAATTAAATGTATACTACCCTGAATAAGTTTAGGGTTTGTAGGATTCTCAAAAAATGTTTTTAAGAGTAGTTTCTTATGCTTTTTTTGCAAAAAAATAAATAATAAAATACAGTAAAAATAGTAATATTGTGAAATATTATTGCAATATAAAGTAACTCTTTTCTATGTTATTATATTTAAAAATGTAATTTATTCCTGTAATGGAAAAGTCTTCAGTATCACACGATCCTTTAGAAATCATTCTGATATGCTGATTTAGTGCAACGTTTCTAATTTTCAATGACAGTTGAGCAGCTTAATATTTTTATGATCCAAGATTCTTTGATGAATTAAAAAAAACTAACTTTCAAAAGAACTGTTTTTTTTTTTTTTTATGACTCTTGTAAAAAATCAATCTACAACTTTTGATCAGTTTAATTCATCGTTGCTGAGTAAAGTATTAATTTCTTTTAAAAGGGACCATATGACCAGCTGAAGTCTTGTTTTATCTTTTTAACCCTCCTGTATTGTCATTTTTGAATATGGAATCAAATATTTATGGCTGATAATGAATAGAGGATTTCTAAAATGGTATTGGTGATTGAAAACACTGATTTCAAATCTTGTAATTTCTTTATTTGAAAGGGGACAGTGTACATTAATAAACATTAAAACAATGTAAATGTACCCGAGTTAGCTCAAAAGTGCTAATTTTCATCGGTAGTCCCCCAGCCAGATTTAAACAAGGCAACCTTTAAAAATAATCACAAGTACGAAATCACACACAATAATAAAAATAAAATTGCATACAACACATTATGGTTAATAAGTACAATTCATATAAAAATTATATAATATTTAAATACACACATAAAATGTTTTTTTTTTAAGTGTCTATATCTAGTGTCCAAAATGTCTGCATGCACAATGTAAACACATCGCTTAGTGCACCTTTTAAGGCAAAGTTTTCAGAAGCACTTGTCCTTTCAGAAAAATTTACTTATTTTTAAATATGCAGTAGAAATGTTCATATGCTGCATGAATGAACCATGTTTGTTCCTTAACCACCTCTTTTCCAGACTACCCAGTACTGAGTTTTGATGGACGTAAGAAGGTGGTCTTCAGCAACGTGTCTTGGATGGGAGGGAAGAACGACTTCTTGGGCATTGCTTATTTAGTAGTTGGCTCCTTGTGTGTGGTCATGTCAGTGGTTATGCTAATAGTTTATGCCAAATTCAAATTCTCAGATGATGATGATGCATGATGATGCAAGGCGGCTGTGCTTATAAAGACCACCTCATACATGAATCTTAAAAACAAGAAAGAAAAGAAATAAGGGGTTCATTAAGATGGAGCTAATTGTTGTTTTCAGACCAAAACATCATGGTCTAGATCAATAATTTTGCATTCACTTGCTAGAAAGTTTTAACTTCAGGTCATTTTATTTTTAACAGGAATTATTTGTTTACTAAAAGATCACAGGATATGCTTTAGGCTTAAAAAAAACTGATATTAAACTAATATTCTAAGAATTTGTTCAAAGGTCGTAGAATCAGAAGATCATTCAGGCAATGTTACAGGTTTCTTTTATTCTACTTTGTCTCAGGTATGAAATATGGATTAGCGGTTACTTTTAGTTTCTGGAAAATACAGATAAAACAGAGCTAAAAATGATTTTTAAATTTGCTTACGACTTCTTGACTAGTCAAGAAATGTTTAGCAGATATATGGACAGAGACAGTCTCAGGTGCCACATCTACCTGTTAGATGCATAGCTTTGTCAAAGCTTTGTGTATGTGTAGTTTAATCTATTGAAAATTAAAATGTATTGCTGCTTGTATATTTTCTGAAATAAACTTTAAAATGCTGTTTTATAATGTGTTTTTGTTGTGAGCTTTTGTTTCAAGCATGAAAGATTTTATTTCCAAGCAAGGGAAATTGTGTGCTTTTTCAATGCAATTTGTACTGGGCAAGTTAAATGAAAGTGAAGGGCGAATCTAGACTTTGTTTGCACGCATCGGTGATATTGATCCCTGTTAGTGAAGCAGATCTTATTTGGGAGCAGTATTCTGTGCAGAGTTTCACTCTAATTCTGCTCTCTGGTTCAGTGTCTTTTGAAGTAAAATGTTTGAAGAGTTGGGAAAGAACTGTATTTAGATTAAATCTGCTCATAAATATTGCTTTGTTTATATTTTAAAATGCACAACTTTTGTCTGGACTAGACCTGAGTTTTTATGTAACTAGAAGGCTATTGTCTGCACATGGGTTTGGCAAGTAAAGATGACATAATCAAGATTTGTGAGAAATTCAAAAGAAGCATTAGTGAATTACTGAAACCCATCACCTTTGTACACATCATTTAACATTATGATGCTTCGGAAACAACCTACACCCTATTCCCCAAAAAAGTTTAGGGCTGGTAATTTGTCAATAAATTTGAACTGTCATGCTCATCACTGCTTTATTTACTTGATTAAAAAAATACACTAAAAATTGTATTACAGTAAAATATGAAATTTTAAGGCTAGCCTGCCCTTCATTAATCACCAATCATTAATCAATATGCTGCTGCTTGAGAAACATTTATTATTATGTTGAAAACATTATTTTTCTGGATTGCTTGTAGCAGATCGCTTCTACTTTGTAAGTCGCTTAGGATAAAAACGTGCTAAATGAATAGAATATTCAACGACTGTATTTATTTGAAATAGAAATGTTTTGTACCTTTCTTAATTTCTTTACTGCATCACTTTAAAGCATCTTTTCTGAATTACAGTATTAATTTCTTTTTTTGTTGTTGTTGTTTATCTTGCTGACCCCAAACCTTGGAACAGTACTTTATAGTAAGAGAACTGTAAATGCATTTAGATGAATAGCTGCTAAATAATAAAGCAAATGAGATGACGTAACACCGCTGCATGTGCACTAGGTGGCATGGTTGGGTCAAGGTTATGTGTTATATGTACACCTGTTGCAAAGATAGGCTACTTCCATCTCTCACGTCTTTTACACTTCTTTCTAAACTTCTAACTGTGGTTTCAGTATCCTATCTTAACTAATTAGCCATTTAACCTTACAAGATGGCTTTATTATTAAAGCTAGAGTAAGCTATATATTCAAATCTCTTTATTTCGATTTTTAACCTTAGTGGAAGGATTGAAAGCCTCACTTTGCTCGGTTGTTCGGTTTGTATATGTGAGGTGCACTAGGATGGATATAGTGGCGGTTCTCCCGATGATGACTCTGTACCGTCTGCACAGACTGTTTTGGCCGGTGCTGCTATCACTGTTTTTGTGTTATTAGCCTGTGATATGGGTGCCTTCATTTCCTGTTCTTTCAGATGGTTGAAGCAGGCCTGATATTGGAAAAGCTTAGAAGAGAGAGCAAAAAAACAACAACAAGGCCAGAGGTGGATCTCTCTCTCTCTATCTTTCATTTCTTGCCCGCTCTCTTCTTAATATTGGCTTTGCATTATAAGTGCAAGCGATGATGGTTCATGTGTCGGTGTTCTTTTTACTCTTGAGAGCGAGGATCTTTATGAACAGAACAGATATTTATTAGACATTATGCTACTGGTTCCACCCTTCTTGACAGCTCCATATTGTTTTATTCTCCATAGCCATTTCATTTGTCAGAGCCCTACCAATAATGCAAACCACTGTGTTAACGACAGATCATCATGTAATGACCAGTTTCATGACCGTCACATGCACGGAAGGTTTTTATTACCAAGTGAGGTAGAGCGGACAACTTAAATGAAAGTGAAGAGTCGAATGTTTACTGACTCACAGTGATTCAGTCCTGCAGTGTTTGCAAAGTGTTGATAAAACAAACATCAATTCTAATGAATTCAAGCACAGCCTACTGCGACAACACCGTTATTTAAATGAGCGCACAACTTCACTCAGGCTCTAATAATAGATTGATTCCACATTATCAAGCAATTATGAACCCATGTTATGGTTTCTGAGGTGACGACAATGCCTGTGACTTTTAGAGAGGGTTTTTAGAGCGGATTCTGTATCACAGAATGCAGAATGTTGAACAATTAGACAGCCAACGTGACTGCAGGCATTTTATGCAAAATAGACATGAGCAGATGAATTCAGGATGGTCTGGGTGTCTGGAAGCACCCATCAGTTTCACACCGAAAACAGCTTGCTCTTTTTTTACTCGTGTTTTTTTTTTTATATAACAATGATGGATGTCAGATAGTAGAGAAACATCAACACTCATCTAAAGATTTGAGAATTGACAGGAATGTCTGTCACGATTAAAAAAAAGAAAAGAAAAAGTAATCAGCAATTGATTCTTGTTCTTCAATAGAAATATTTAAACATTTGAAGAGTTCAAATGCAATAGTCTTTAAGTGCCCTCTGACATTTTCTTCTAAAATTAGCATTGTTCTCAGCCTCCTATGTTTATGCTCAGTCATTTCAGTTTAATGGGAATGAAATGAACCTATTCATTGCCATTAAAGTGAAATTACTGAACCTACACATAGGAGCCAGATAAAGATGCTAATTTTAGAAGGAAATATCAAATGGCACTTACAGGTTTTTGCATCTGAACTCTTTATTTGTAAAATGTACAATTAAACTGACCAAAATACTGAGATCCTTGGAAGAGCTTAAAAAAAGCATAACCATGTCTACATTTTGTAAATCATTTTTCAGAACTGACCATTCATTATACGGCATAGAAAAATATTACATACAACAGTTTATTTTTTTAATAATTAATAATAATGTTGATTTCTAAAGGATAAATCACGTTTTGAAATATATTTAACTGAAAAGTTTTAATTAATCTTGACACACTTCCAACATTGAGTATTTTTAAAGGTCTTTTGTATAATGTTTTAAAGAAACATTGTAATTGCTTTTCTTGATCTGAATTTATTCATGAATTGTGATCTGTAGTACTGTCTCTGTGATTCTTTTTGTATGAAACTTTATGTGCTGCCGTCTTGACCAGGTCTCACTGGAAGAAGAGACAGCAATATCTCAATGTGATTTCCTGGTTAAATAAAGGAATAATGATGAAATACTATAAATATTTAATAATATTTCAGTTTTTATTGTATTTTGGATCAAACGAATGCAGCTTTGGTAAACATAAGTAACTTCATTCAAAACATGAAAAAAATAAATACAAACTCATCTTTCATCTGCAGTGTAAGATTAAAATACGAAACGGTTATATACATTGCCTTCCCGTTTGAACTGGGGGTTGAGTGTGACAAAGTATTTGCATTTCATGCATATATAATGTAATTATAAACTGAAAATGTGAAGTAAATAAAGCTCAGTTTATTCATGAATTGGATTAGATATTGTGGCATTCCAGTTAGCATTGATTCATTTGCATGTTCAATGGTGATTCATAGCTTCAAAGGGACAATCAGCGTTAAAGTGAAGTTACAAAAATGATAAATACCCTAAAATACGCATAATACCCTGAAGTATTAAAAGATTCCATTTAATGGCTTTCCATTACTATAAAATGAAATGTCTGAGATGTGCACCCTGCAGCTGAGTTTTGCCAGTGATAGCCTAATCAATCTTGACGTTAATTAGAAAAAGATTCCCACACAAGTGGACTCTGGTCCTCAGTCCCTCTGGCCACCTACATTTGGAAAAGAACTCCTCTCTCTGGTCGTCCCTTTGGGAGAGACATTTTCCATAATGTCATAAAACATTATAAATGCCCCAAAATTATTCTAAACTGAACAGAAGGGTCTTAATTGTGAGACATTATAACAAAGTAGCCAAATTTATGATGTACACATAAATATGTGAACTTGATCTGGAAGAGATGTGACAGATACAGTAGGAAAGACAGGCTTAAACTGGGAGAGGGATAATACATTTTAAACAGTGGGAATCAAAAAGATTGAGAGCCTTGACCTCAGGCGTCAATTTAAGCAGATCTGGATTCTGTCTTAAACTTGCATTAATATTCACGATTTGTATCATCTTTCTACATTGTCTCTCTCATTAAACCCTGATTTGCCTCTAATTGGAAGTAAATGGCTGGCAGTTCAATGCTAATCACTGTAATTGTGGTCTCATTTGGTGCGCTTGATAACTGGCCTGCTCTGACTTCATCAGCCACCCAAATGCAGAGGAGAGGTTGAGTTATATTCAGTCAGTTGACCGTGTGTGTGTGCGCGCGTGTGTTTAAAATTAATATTGATTTAAAGTAGGGCACAATTCATGCGTTTTACAACACACTGTCAGAAAGATTCGGAGGGCATCGCAGAAACGCTGTTACAGTGCTGCAGTGGCCCTAAATTCAATTATTTGAATTGGCCTTGCGTTTGTATGTTGAGTTGCTTGATTTGAATTTGTTATTTTTTTCTCCCGAGTGAGTGTAAGTAAACCTACACAAGAGATTTGAGGGAGTGCCTTGCTGCGTTGCTCTGTGTGACAGTAATGAGAATTGGCATCTTTATTTTGGATCCTGTGAGAACCCAACGGTTACCCCTCATCGCATGACTGAGAGACACAAAAGTTTGTTCTAAAATAAGGGGCCGATCGTTGTGTCTGTTTGCGTTCTGTTTCTTTCATGTCACATAGAGCCAGAGAGATGGGCTGACTTTATGCAAAGCAGGGTGTTAGTTGCGAGTCCGCATGGATAAATTTAGCTTCTTCGTGTCACCTCACTGTCTCCGATATAGACATAAACTCACTGGCTGAGTTTGGGATTCAGGCCATTGTGGTTTCTAGGTTGCCTCATGACTTTGTCTGTTTTTGTGGCAGTCCTCCTGAGATTTTGTGCTGTTTTTATGCACTTATCAAATCTTTAAGAGAGTAGCGTTAAATTCCATGTCATTGTGTCAATCAGGCCATAGCACAAATGCAGCCACCAAGCTTCACTATCCTTTGAAACTGAGTTGTTTCAAAAGTATTCATATTGTTAAATATAATAAAAGTTGCATTGGAAATTTTACTTTTAGTTATTACTTACCCAGTGGTATATGATGCAATGTCATACTTTGCATACAAAATGTCATACAAAACAATGTCATACAAAACAAAAAACATATTTTTTGTTTTGTTTCTTTCTTTTTCAGACCCGAAGATTAACGCAGTTCAGAGCAGTAATCATTCTGGACAGACAGCTTCACTTCAGGGCTAAATTGTTTTTCATATTTGTCAACTTTGGCTGTTTCTCCCAAGGTTTCTTTCTGGCACTTCTAGATTTTTTATTGCAGTGACCTTGTGTTTGGTCACCGGGGGGCTTAGGGTTGACATCCTAAGCTGGTTTATGGAAGTCTCTATTATTGAAAGCCAATTTACAATTTGAAATCTTTAAGTAGAAAATACATTTCTCTTATGTGCGTTTATCTCTCGTTCACACTGCTTTTAATCTACTACGTGACTGATATTTATCTTCCACTCTGATGCTGCCTTCTTTTTCTATAGCGTGCCTCAATAAGTGTGTTACGATAACATCGGTAATGACTTCAGGTCTACAAGTATTTTCTGAACACAAACAGGGAAGACAAGAAACTGGCCAAAGGTTTCCACTGTCTGAACCTTAATTTGTGCATCACAGTTTCCCACACTCAACAAGGTACTGATATTTACATTTACCTTTTGAAAAGGTACTGCCCCGTGACAACTCTTGTATCTTTTTTTCTGAGAGTGCAGGAGAAAATGTTACTCTTGCAAAAGCTCAGGAGTTGTAAAGAAGGTCTTGAGATTTTCTACTTAATGTTTATTTTTCTTTCTTTTTTTTTAGGATGAAGGGATTTTTTTTGGATTTCAATCTATGCACACATGCATATAAAATGCTACGCAATGGGTAAGATTAGTGTTGTGGGATAGATTCATATATGTATGCGGAAACTGTGTATCATATGCACAGCAACAAATTTCGTATAATATGCACGTGAAATCTGTGTATTATATTCACGCCAAACACATGCCTATCATTTACACGCCAAAGTCCATTTTTGTGTATCAATACCACACGTTTTTGTTTTTATTTGGTGTACTATTTACAGTGGGGAAAATATTTCCACCATAATTTGCAAATAAATTCATTAAAATTCCTACAATGTGATTTTCTGGATTTTCTTTTTACATTTTGTCTCTCATCGTTGAAGTGTACCTATGATGAAAATTAAAAGCCTCTCTCATCTTTTTAAATGGGAGAACTTACACAATCGGGGGCTGACTAAATACTTATTTTCCCAACTGTATATTCATTTTCATGAGACCGGGCTTGCCATTCCTCACAAAGCTGCCATATAGCTTCATACAGTCATACAGACTTTTTGGGTCCCTTTAGAGCATGACAACAGAAGATAAATTGTACTTGTGAGCCCAAATGTCTCTTGCTCCACACAAAAAAATAACAGCATATGGGTTTGGAATAACATGACGGTGACTCAAATGATGATAGAATTTGGGAGAACTGTTCTAAGTCTCTCTTATTTTGTCCTCCTTTTGATGTCATTGCTGTCTAGGAGAAACAATTCAGATATTACAGAGATCTCATTTGGGAATTTTATTACTTATGTGATGAAGCAACCTTGAATAGATTCTCTCGTCTTTCCACATTTTGCAATTTCCACACCTCTCATGTATTTCTGTGCCTCATAAGTGTAGTTTAATATTTATGTGCCAGTGTTTGATGGTGTGCAGCATAGAAGTGCTGAACAGGAATGCGCTGTTTCACACTGCCACATCCACTCAGAGCTAAGCAGATGACACTGCCCTTCACACACTTCCTCTGCCCATCAACCCTGAGGCGGTCTCGCTCTCAAACAATCCCGCTGGACTGACAGAGCAGTGTGCATGTTGTTGCATTGTGGGGAATGACTGTAGTGCTATAGGGAGTCACAGCAAAGAGAGAAATGCTGTGACATTACATGAAATGTATGATACTGTGAAACCACATCAGTTGGCATTGAGGGGAACATTGTATTTGATGGATTAGTTCAGCCAGAGTTATTTATCCTCATGACTTTCTTACTTCTTGGGGGGAAAAAATGTGTTGTGTTGTGTGCTTTTTTTTGAATATGCAATGAATGGAGACTTCAAAAAAGGCATAAAAGGCCCATAAAACTAACATAAAGGTGTTCCAAACGAATTGTTCAATGTGTTCATAAGAAATACGGTCGTTTTGACATGCAAGTTGTTGTTCACTCATAATCTTTCCCTACAGGGGCTGTTCATTGCTGCAACTATCATTGAGTTACTGAGTTAAGTTAACTTAAGAACTATATAAGTCCAATCCGTGAACATATCATACTTTAAGGGAAACAGGCCAATTTAGTGCAATGTGAATTATTTTTTATTTAATGGGGAATTTGAACAGAATCACTGTTTTACGGATGATCAACTGAATCAGCCAGCAATTCATTGAATGGGCTGTATAACATCAACTCTGCAATGGATATTAAAATCCAAAATATAGAGAAATCAATAGAGAAAACAATATTAATCAGCACAGTAACACCATCAGCAGTTTAAGATATTAACTTGCAAGCACAAAACACAAGAAAGATACTTCTTTTTTTCAATATAAATAAGACTTTATTGGATAATTCTAAGACAATATAAACTAATATAAACACACAGATTCACACAAGTTACAGGAAGAGAAAAAGTGAGAAAAGAATGAGTTTAAGAGAATGAAAATGTGAAATCCCAACTTCTGAACAACCATCAATCACTTAATTAAATGTTGTAATTGTTGCAGTATGTGACCTGGCATTGTCATGCTGGAAAATGCAAGGTCTTCCCTGAAAGAGATGACATCTGGATGGGAGCATGTGTTGTTCTAGAACTTGGATATACCTTTCAGCATTGATTTCCAGATGTGTAAGCTGCCCATGCCACACACACTCATGCAACCCCATACTATCAGAGATGCAGGCTTCTGAACTGAGCGCTGATAACAACTTGGGTTGTCCTTGTCCTCTTTAGTCCGAATCAAATGGTGTCCCAGTTTTCCAAAAAGAACTTCAAATTTTGATTCGTCTGACCAGAGAACAGTTTTCCACAGTCCATTTTAAATGAGCCTTGGCCCAGAGAAAAAGCCTGCGCTTCTGGATCATGTTTAGATATCGTCCCCTTGGAAATATAAGGTTCTATCTGCATTCTGAGTAGTTTTGAGATATTGAGCTTCAAAGTTTTTGCATTCCATTCGAATGTGTAGATAGAACCTTATTGTTTTTTAAATTAAAAATCCCATAATGTATACAACATAAAACTATTTTATCACATAATGTAAATAAAGCTGTCACAGAACAACAATTTAGGAATAACTCAATTTTGTCATAAATGACAGATAGAACCTTATAATTCCAAGGGGACGATATGGCTTCTTTTTTGACCTATAGAGTTTTAGCCGGCAATGGCGAATGGCACAGTGGATTGTGTTCACCAACAATGTTTTCTGGAAGTATTCCTGAGCCCATGTTGTGATTTCCATTACACTACCGATTTTTCACTGTATGGGAAACAGTGCCGTCTATGGGTCTGAAGATCATGGGCATCCATTATGGTTTTCTGACCTTGAATCTTACGCATAGAGATTGTTCCAGATTCTCTAAATGCAACTATTGCAATTTTTCTCTGAGAAACTCCTTTCTGATATTGCTCCACTATTTTTCACCGCAGCATTGGGGGAATTAGTGATCCTCTACTCATCTTGACTTCTGAGAGACACTGCCACTCTGAGAGGCTCTTTTTATATCCAATCATGTTGCCAATTGACCTAATAAGTTGTGAATTGGTCCTCCAGCTGTTCCTTATATGTACATTTAACTTTTCTGGCCTCTTATTGTAACCTGTCCCAACTCTCACGAAATCCAAAATGAGCCAATATTTGGCATGACATTTCAAAATGTCTCACTTTCAAAAATTTTACTCACAATTAGTACAGTGTCCCAACTTTTTTGGAATTGGGTTTATACATACCGAACATGAATATAAACCTATAAACTATTCGATAGTTATTCAAAACACATACATAATGTGTGATTAGGACATGAAAGTCAAATGCGTGGGTAAAATACATATTATGGAGTTAAGCGTAGAAATGATTAGTTGCTCATAATTCATTTTAGCATCATTTAGGTGCATATATACATGTGAAGTCAGTTTCTGTGCCATTCTGTACATGTGGGGACATGTTCTGTGAACATGATGATGTGCTTTGTAAGGAACAAAAGGTTAAAAGGTCTCGAAGGAGCCTGGTGTTTGTCCTGAGTGGGGGAAACCACCCAACAAAGTCTTTAGCTCATGATTTCTCTAACGGATTTACATGTGATGGTAATGCTGTGCTCCTCTTTGACCATTAATCTTGGTTACTTGCCCCCAAATTGACAATCTCCTTCCTAAATTAAGATTATGAATAACTGTACTTTTGTTTTAATTTTACAAGCTGTTATGTGAAAGAGTTGGTTGGTTGGTTAGGTTTGCTTTAGACTGGTGCTAGGGTATCGTGGACAGATTTATGACATTGTCTTGTGAATACACACTGGCTTTGTAAACTGGATTAAATGGATTTAAAGATGGTTTGATTGATTCGGTCACTAGTCAGACTGTGCTACTTCTCTCATGACTGATTTTTAAGGAATAGTGACTATTGGTCTGTATAACTTTAGATGACTTGAAATATTGTATAAAACCTTTATGGTGTCTTTTTGTTATTTCTGAGTTTGACAGTTCCAGTGCTCATTGACTTTCATTATATTGAAAAGAATGACCATACTCTTTAAAACAAGAAAGACATTCATACAAGTTTAGAATGTCATGAGGGTGATTATATGACGACAGAATTGCAATTTTTGGGTGAACTATCCTTTTAAAGCATTTTTAGCCCAGAGCTTTTGATGAACCACCAGTGTCTGTACATGAGCCTGAAGAGCTGTCCAACTGTTTTTCTGTGGGTAGCAGGTGTATTGCCTTATACTCCTTTTTATTAAATAAAGAATCTTCCTCCCTACACTTAAAAAATGTATGCAGTGTTCTTTTGTTTTTGTTGCTATATTAAGTTTGAAAGTTTAAATGGGATCACTGTACACAGCTGTATAATGGTGTGTACATCAGCTCTGCCCCCTGGCAGGTTTCTACTATAACCAAAAATACAGGATAGTCACTTTCCTGCAAAATAATACAGATATTTCCAAATCTGGATAATTAATGTTTAGTTTAAAGCCAAACGCCATGTCCAAATTTGCAGGGAAATGCAACAAGTGATAAATTGATAACATTTCTTACATATACACTACCAGTCAAATTTGAAATCAGTAGGATTTTTTTATGTTTTGTAAAAAATAAAAATAATAATAAATAAAATAAAGTTGCATTTATTTGATCAAGGAAAACAGTATAACAGTAATATAAGATAAATATATTTCAAGTTAAAATAACTATTTTCCATTTTAATAGTTCTTTATGTAATTAAAATGCTAGCAAAGCTGAATTTTCAGCAGCCATTACTCCAGTCTCCAATGTCACATGATCCATCAAAAATTATTCTAATATGCTGATTTGGTACATCTTGTTTTTATCAAATTGGAAAACAGAAATCTGCTGCTTAATATTTTTATATAAACCATGTTAGTTTTTTTCAGGATCCTTTGATGAATAGAAAGTTCAAAAGAACAATATTTATTTGAAAGATGAATCTTTTTCAAATGTCTTTACTGTGACCTTGCAAGATAAAAGTATTAATTTCTTTCACAAACTGTAGTTTAAAACTGCACTATACATTGTTATGTACTAAGTTGCCATAGCCATGACAAATAATGCAAGGCTGGACATTTTACCAATTGATATCCTTCTATTTCCATGATGTCATGCTGAGAAGCTCCACCAGCTATATAAAATGTAATTTGTTAAAAATTAATTATACATTAAACAGCAAATATATTCAGATGGACTGTGAGAGTAAACGCAATTCTATAATGTGGTGTAAGTGCTTTAGTCTGACTGAAATCACACTAGCCCGATGCAATATTTTATGCACAATGTGTATTTAATTTTTCAAATATTTAATTGTGCATTGTGACATGTATATTTAAACAGGCATGTGAAACTTAAATATGCAAAACCCACCGCAGCTTGATTAAAGCTGCGCATGTAAATGTACTCTGTGTCATGCATTAGTTTTGCATTCGGTGTCCAGATAAATTGCTTGTCACTGGAAATGTATCATGCCTGGTTAGGGCATGGAGTAACATTCATATTCTCGTACCCAAGAGCCTCTGTGGGACGTCCCTACTAACCAGTAGACATAGTTAAAGAGGCCACAGCTACCTTGGATAAGTCATGAAAGAATGCTGAGCAGTGTCTGTCGAATTTCCACATTACCTGAGGCTTTGACCCGAGTCTATTAATACTGTTTTCACACAAATGTAAACATCATGTAAAACTCTCAGCAGTCCATGTAATCCCGACTGTGGCAGGAATGCTGGACAGGCGTATGTCCTCCATGCTGACAACAGTGTCACAAAGGGTCAGGCTTTCCCTCGTTCTGGTTAAGGGCTCGGATTTGGGAGGAGCTCATCACAATGAGCGTGACATCAGTCTTTTATCAGCGTTATGACAGCTTCTCTTCTTTACTGGGTAAGAACTGTCAAGCATCAATCCCCCGGACTCCCAAGCAGGAAGGCATGCATGTGTGTCTTACTTACTCTTCTAGGACTCCATCTTTATTCACTTGTCACACTGAAGACCTTAGAGAGAGAGAGAGAGAGAGAGAGAGAGAGAGAGAGAGAGAGAGAGGTTTATTGTTGTATTGTGCTCCGTTTGAGCTCAGAAGAGATAAAAAATGATAGCTCTTTCCTGAGAAAATACAGGTGTGCTGGCTTGCTCTGACAGCAGGGATTATATCGACCCTAAATGCAAATATTACAACTGTAGGTAGGATAGCTATATAAATAGGTTTATTATAACACACACTGGAATATTTGATGAAACTCTGAATTTTCAAAGTTGGGGTGTGTCTATGAAAAAACATGGTGGGTGTAAGTGAATACAGCTCTTGTAGTAAATATAATAGTAATGTACAATAACGATTGCAACTGCAGAATAAATCTCACTTACAATCTCAACTAAAATCTTGATCTGAATCTTCACTTTCAAAAAACAAGCAGAAGGTCTGACCAGGACTAAAGGCCTGTTTACACAAAGGATGACAAGTATAAAGATAATGGTAAAGATAAAGACCTAGCTCTAAAAACCATTCTCAATATTAAAGAATAGCAGAGTCCACACTACATCTAATACAATAAAGGCACTGAGAAATGCTATTGTTGGATTCACTTTCAAAACTATTTTCAAGCTGATGAATGACAAAAACATTCCTCCTATTAAGCTTGAGAATTTAAAGCGGCAGATGAGTGTGCGGTTAGAATAAACAGACAATATAGTTATCTTTATAGTTAGCATTCTTGGTAGGCCCGGTTCTATGGGGGTGCTAGAGTGTGCTAAGCAAATGAAATCAATAGCACCCAGAGTTAAAGCTGTAATAATGGCATTTCATTGCAGATTTGGCAAACTATCAAGTGCATTTTTGCTTTGGAGATCGGTTTCAGTTTTAACAAATTTTTGCACCATTGAGCAGTGTAGCCAATCACAGACATATCTGTTGATTTCTTGAACCCAACAGCTAATCAGAGGCGTTTAAGTTTTGGTTCAGGTGTTGTGTTCAGCACATCATCTCATTATAACAAAGCACTGATGCAATGTAAATTAGAGATTCATTGTGCAGTGATCTATCTATCTATTTATCAAAATTATAGTGTGACGAGTGGGGCGGGGCGAGAGACATGGGAACAGAGCGAGGCCGGTGGAGTGATTGGAGTTGAGCGACACCTGCTCGTCCCACCGGTCACGATTCCCACGGAGGAGATGGAAGGATATAAAACTGGAGCGACGACAGTGAAGGACGAGAGAGGACCAGGCCTGGGTTTTAGTTTGTGTTTGCTTTTTATTTGTGTTTTGTGTTTATTTTGATTATTAAAGTTTCAGTTTGATTGTCTGCCGGTTCCCGCCTCCTTCGTCCCGATGATTATGGAGTTTCAATTCGTTACATATAGATTTTTCTTTTATGACAAATATATTAAGTAAAAGATATTAAGTAAAGATCTTGTTATATTAAGATATTTGGTACATTTCCTACTGTAAATATATCGAAACTTAATTTTTGATAAGTAATATTCATTGCTAAGAACTTTTCTCAATATTTAGATTTTTTGCAACTTCAGATTCCAGATTTTCAAATAGTGGTATCTCTGCCAAATATTGTCCTATCATAACAATCCAACCAGCTTTTAGATTATTTATGAATCTCAATTTCTAAAAAATGGACTGTTTTTGTAGTTCAGAGTCACACACACACACACACACACACACACACAAACTCATATATATATGGTTGCCAAGAGCATCAAGTTTTAAATTCAACTGACATTTACAAACCAAACACACATGCTGTAAAGAATGTCAATAGCACTTCTGCTATTGATTATACATTTATAAAATTGCCAATTTTCCAGTTCAGCCTATGGCATGTTAATCATTTTAGCAGAGAGGTCTGTGCAGTTCAGTGTATTTTAATATTTGATTTGGGTATTTTGATGGATTTAATAAAGAACAGCCTTGTCAGCCCTGCACAGTGTGTGTTGGTGGTCTTGTATATCTCCAGGTTGTTTTGATCACAGTTGGAGTGGAAATAGTAGAATGGATTTCTCTCCATTTCGTCTTTGCTGTGAAGTTCTGGGCGCTTTGCACCCAGATAAAGTTCACCAAGTATAAAGTGCTGCTCACCTGCCCTCTCCCTCCTCTGATCTGTGATGGCTCATCTCCTTATCCCTCTGTCATTTGAGTTTTACACTTTCTCGGACTCTCCCCTTCATCTCTCCACTCTCAGTCTGTCCTGCTGTCTCATTGTCCATCTCCCCTTTTTTCTCGTTTTCCTGTTTAGTCAGTTCCTTACTCCAATTCAACATTCCTTTCTGTCTCTCTTCTGCCATTTTGAGTTTGATCACATGTTCATTGGCTCTTGGCCGATAGAGCTCTTGGGCTCTGAGATTAAGTGGCTGTCTGGCCTAATCTGAGTTGTGCAGCAAGCTATGAAGTTCAGGTTGAAGCAAGAGCCAGCCTTTCGAAAGAGATAAGAGGCAGACAGAAGATTGGAAGTGTGGTATTCGACCTATAAACAGAAATGATATCCAACCAGGACACAAAAATATCTTGAGTCCCTTTATGGGTGTGATTCAGTATGTTTGCTGTGACGTGTTGAATAACACACAACCTCCATTCCAAATCCTGTGCTGGCTAGTAACTAGCTAAAAGTAGCAATGCTACTAGTTTAGCTGGGGTGAAGTGGTATCAACTGGTTTACCTACATGGCCAGCTGGTTTCTTGAACTGGTGAGCTAAAACGTGTCAGAAAACCCTTTCAAACCTGCAAGTTTGTGAGACCTGGGAGATTTTAGGCCAGGTATTCTCAAGTCTGGCCCTTGAGGTCCTCAAACCCTAATCAAACACATCTCAACAAGCTAATGTTCACAATTGATAGAAAGTTACAGGCAGGTGAATTTGATCAAGGTTGGAGCTAAACTCTGCAGGAATGTGGATCTCGAGGGCAAGAGTTGAGAACCTTTGTTTTAAGCTGACTACATGTATCTTCCAGCAGGGTCATTGCAGAGACATTACTATTTCTGTAACATTTTATGACCATAGATGAAATAACTGTGCACTTCTGAGATATCCACTCTTAATTAATATGACGTCTGATCAAAGTGAATCAATTCATGTGAAATAAGCTAATTAAAAAAAAAGATTCACAGATTTCAGTCGAGTCCCTGCAGAGAATACAAAATAATTGTATTTTTTTTTTTTTACCATAAATAAAAAATGAATAACTTATAGCTTGTAAAGCTACTGTTGTAACTTTGCAACACCAGTTTTTCTACAAAAAAATATTTTACACAGATACCAAACCATTTCCACAAATTTTATGAGGGACTTGGCAAACTATTGTTCTATTTCTGAAGCTGGGGTGTGCCTACGTAGATTTTTTGGGTTCAATTTTGTGTGTGGTGGAGCACCCACATTGAGTTTTTTGCCTACAGGATGTGCGCACTTGGACTGATTTTAATTTTTTTACTGAGAGACTTTACCATTACTTTTAACAGATTCTCACACTAGCCTATTGCTAAGCTAATAACTGACTCCCAAACTGGCCAAACAAATAACAACAATTAAATCATTTTAAAGTTGGATTTTGGATATTGAATATTGAGAAACACAAGTCTTATGTTAATTTACCCAACAGTTACCTACATGGTTAACATTCATTGGGATTTGGTGTATTAGCCTCTTAACACACAAATAAATACCACACAAACATTTTATTCAGTTGATGATTTTTAGTACTGAATGTGCTTGCACTGACACCTATGTTCATGTATTAATAATATATTTGTCATAAAGAATTCTCCAAATGCTTTATCCACAAAGTTCAGATGCAATACTGTCTTAGATGCTGCCTTATATAGATGCCTACTGTTTATAACAGCCTTCAGGTGGTGACTAGGAATAGAGTTTCTTTCTCTCCTGCAGGATCCTTTGACAGACACATTCTTTACATTTTTCCCTAAATGCGAAGCGAATGAGAGGCAGATGAATATTTAGCCTGCATGAAGGTTGTTTACCAACTCTGAGGCTTGTAACCAATTAATGGTGATTTGTTGCACTCAGACGCCATTAGGGAGGCTTGAGGAAAAGGAAAGTTGAGAATACTTTAGGCCAAAATGGCAGAAACAACTTCCACTAGACCTGAAATCTAAAGCTTGACTCTACTCCTACTTTCTTAAGCTCTGCGATCATTATTCAGGAGAGTCCCAAAAGGGTTTTGTACATGAAACACTGGCCTTTACTCTACAATTCTCAGTAGATTTGGCTGTGGTTGAACATGAGCTCGGTGCAAAAGTCTCTCTCTGGACCTTCAAGTTCAGTTCTAGTCTGAGTAATGGAGTGTTAATGTTTGACTGAGTGCCAGTCTTCGACGACTGTGGTGATTTTGAGAGGGTGAATGGAGGTAAATGAGCAGGAAAATGAAAGGGTAACAGTAACAAACGAGTCTCTGTTTCGCTCTAATTAATCCTATCATGCTCCATGGCAGGTTATCAGAATTTCATGGCAATTATGCTGATGGAAAAGGGAAGAGTGTTTTTTTTGAGGATAAGTCAAGTATGTGAGCGTCCCTGTCTCCACATGGATGCTCATCTGTGATGCCATAATAGAAGTTGTATCTTCAGCATGCTCATTTCCTGTTTGTGCAGGTGGGTGATAACATGCATGTACAAAAGTAGGGTAAGGCATCTGTAATTTCCTCTCATGCCAGCGGGTCTCCATTGGGGAGATATGTTCAACATTTTTACGATAGACTGGAAAAAAATTGCACTCTGTTTGCCCTTAACAGACAAGATGAGAATGATTCAGCAGATGCAAGCCCACTCTTTATGATGCAGTTCTGTTAAGTCTATATTAACTCTGTCAATAACCTAGTTAGCTGCTTCTGAAGGCAGCATTTTGAGATATCACAGGCATGCTTCCAACAGCAAGCCTGTTCCAAAAGTAGTGTTAGATCGTGCTGACATCCTGCCGACCAGAAATGTTAGATCAAATCACCAAACCAGATATATTTGATACAGTCTTTTCACCAGATCCCGTCAGATTGTCTGGTATCCAAAAATGTCAACAGAGTCTGAAATAGCAACAAGCTGAATACAAAGTGATAATAAGAAATTAATAGTTTTTTTGTTTTGTTTGTTTTTTATCAACTGTAGATGAGTTTGTCTGAAATTTATCCAGACCTGGCCTGAACTTCGCTCTGTACTTCACCTGACTAGCACAATCTAACAAGGGTTATTATACCAAAACCAAAAGAAATACTCCTTCATATCCTCATCCTGTAAACTTGAAATAGAGGCATACTCTTATCGCTTTTATTCTCTCTACTCATAGAAGACTGGAAAGAGGTATATAAATATGGTTTTTTTTATAATCTAAAATTAAATTGTGCATGCTATGCTTTTTTATTCTTAATAAAGTTCCCTTCACCTGTATTGAATTCAGTTGTGAGTCTACACTTTTTTTAAGGAGCCTGAGTGCTTTTTGTATGAAGTTCATGGTTATGTTGAGTCTTTCAAATCAATCACTAATGGGTTTCATTTCAGTTAGTATGCAGTCATAAGGACAGACAGTGACAGCTCCATCAATAGTGTATTCAAAAGGAATCCATATGTAATAGAAGACAACTATTGTCTGGTTCAGAATTATTCATAAACTTCAGATCAGAGTCTGCAGTGCAGTGTTTGTTCAATAGCCTTGTCTTGAATAAAGATAAATAAAAGATTATTATTATTATTTTTCATGTTTATACAGTTTCAGGGCTGATGCTTAGGCCCGGGGCCCACTGAAAACATTAGTAAAACATGAGGGGAAAAATGCATTTGTTCTATTTTAAGTTAGTGTTTTTATTTCCTTTGTCACAGTATTACATTTGGTAGGTCTGCTCATCAATTTAAATGCCTAAGTGTGAGTGCTTTAAGCTATAAAATGAAGAGAAACATGCACAAATACATGAATGTGAAGTAAACAAATAAAAAATCAAATAAAAAATAAGATTCTGCTTTTTCCTTGGCATAGCAAGTGAAAGCAGCCTAATGGCTATGTTGGAGTAAGTTGCAGTTCAGTACGTGATGTTGATTTACTAGCTGTATGTTTGTGAAATGATCTCTTGGTTTGTTTTTCTGTGCAGCTCAGCACTGCTGTGATCTGCAACACACCTGTGGTGTGTGATGCCAGACATACAAAAGTTATTCCCACTAACACTTTGTTACTTTTTTATATATATATTTGTTTATATATATATTTGCTAAACTTTAAATAAAATTCCTAGTTGTCTCACATGGCGACTTGAGTCATGTCATTATGTGTACGACTTTGTGATTACAGAGATTGGAAATCCTGATTTGAAACCACACTGAGTTCAAGTGCAGCTTTAGAGATTATTCAGCTTTTGTCTGGACTAATATGGACACAAAGGAACATAGATTTCTCCAATCAGCCCAACATCAAGCTACGTCTGACAACAGATGGCTGCAGTTCATTCATTATTGCGACTGGTGGTTTTGATGAAGGGCTTGCCAGACGTCGCCTTATCCCTCAACTTGTATTACATAATATGGAGCAGACTTCAGCTCAGATGGATGGCAGGCCAACACAAAAGCATTAACATGTAATACTGATGCTCCCTGAACTATCATCAAACTGGGTTCATATGAATTAACCTGAGCTCTGGACCATGTGTTTCATGTCAAGGTCCATTATAAAGATATCACTTTGTGTATTCGCTCTTTCCATCTGTCTCAGTCAATCTTGCACTTCAACTTTCCAACTCCATCAGCTGCAGCATAATTCATATTTTCTCCATAATACCTCTGTTCCTGCAGGGGTTAAGCATTAAATCAGTTTTGCAAGAGACAGAGAGATGGGTGAACAAGAAGAGCGATCTCAGTACAGAGACCTTCACTTTGCAACAGAAAATATTTATATATATTCAATACTTGTGGTATATACTGTAAATGTATGCTATTTCATTTGCTTTTTTTATTTTTGGTGCTTTTATAGATAGATACAAAACAGAGATTGGGATATAGATGGGATAGATAGATCTTTTGCTTGTGTTGACCCACTGTTTAATCAGCTGTATTCAGATCCTTGGCTTGACCATCACTGATTGGTCGTCTTAGTATCTCTGTGTGGCTAGTGCAAATCTCTTTGGCTGGAGGACTTGGAATGGAAAGAAGAAGTTAGACTATGGAATCAATAGCATAAAGCCTGTAATTACAAATGTGAGCTCAGTAATGCCTGCGGTCTTCTACACTGTTTCTCTTTTAATTCTCTTTCGTCTACGCCACACGTCTTTCCGCAGAGCAGATAAGAGCAGAACGACTCTCCACTGCTCACCATGCATACCAATGTTTAAACCTACCCACAGGCAGAGAGAGTGAGAGAGACACACACACACAGAGAGAGAGAGATTATCACTGACAGGAAGCCAGGCCAGGGAGAGAATACTGGGAATTTTACAGCCTGACAGCAGCGTAATGATGGAACCTCTTTCTAAGTGATTAATGAGCTTCATGTACTGAGATGTATTGTATAACAATGATGCAGCTTGAGATTTCTATGCTAAAAAAAATACAAATGTTTCGGTTTTAGTTTTATTAGGATTAAAAGAAAAACTCAATATTGATGATCTTTTTATTTTGCATTATATGACGTTATATGCGTGTGTTTGCTATGTGCTTCATTGCTTGTTTCAAGTGTAATATTCCACTGTGTCTAGCGGTAAGATTTATTATTTATTTATTTACACTGCAGGAGAGAATTTATTCTAACAAGCTCATTTAGAATAATAATCACTGGTGTCAAAATATAAGTACCCATGAATTCTTTTATGATTACACTTTGTGTTGTGTGATTTTGTTGTATCAAACAAAACTTCACTGATCAAAAGCTATTTATTATTATGTGCTTAGCTCCTCATTTCAAGACCTCATCAAAAACAGTGTGATGCATGTTTTATTCAAATTATGCAAATACATTTCTAAACACTTTGCAATACATTTAAGACTTTCTGATTTCTGGCACGACTTTAATTAATTGCGACTTTTACTCCCTAACTCCTAAGTGCAGTACAAATATCTTAAGAACTGTATTGCCATTAAAAAAATAAATACAAATAAAATATTACACTGTGCTGCTAATAAAATACCGTTTAGTCTCCAACAGCTTTTAAAAATATTATATAATATACATTTGCCAGACATTACTATACAAAGCAATTACAATCAAGGTGTATCTTCCAGTTCATGAATTCCCTGGAAATCAAACCAGTTGTTATTGATGTATTACTATTTAATATATACAATATTGCATGGGGAGTAGTGCAACCTGTGTGTAGTCTGTGCAAGCATGTGAATACCATTATTGATGTTGTACCAATAACTAATGTACAGTAAGGAACTTTAAATCATACTGAATTTGCAAATGCTTTTGGGATTGTTGTGAATATCTGTATTTCTCCACAAGACTCTCACACCAGTGTTGTTATGCATTAAACGTGAATTAAAATAGGATCATTTTATGCCCACTGCTTTTTCTCCATGGCAATGATTCAAAGTAATGAGTTCCGTTCTACTTACCTCTTCAAAACTTCTTGTATTTTTTCTTCAATGAGAAAACTTAAAATGACATTTCACTTGGAGTTCCTTTTATTATTTGGCTGAAAATTGTCAGTGGCTGAAATTGTGTGTCTCTAGTTAAAGGAATAGTTCACCTAAAAATAAAACTTGGCTGAAGATGTACTCCCCCATAAGCCATCCAAGATGCAGAAGAATTTGTGGGACAGATTTGGAGAAGTTTAGCATTATGTCGAAAAGTTGTTTTGTCTGGATTGGGAGAGAAATATGCATAGATGGAGCACTGTTGGTAACAAATAAAACCAGTTCTAAACAAAACTGTTGGTGGATTTTGATGTGAGAAGACAAAAGTGGATAGGCTTTTTCTTTTGAAGAAGGGCATATATTGGATAATACACTCGTATTCTAAAACACAAGTGAGAATTTGAAGTTACAGTGTCTTAATGATTGATTTGTTTCTTACAAAGGCATAGTCTTTTGCTTCACAAGATATTAACTGATGGACTGGAGTCGTGTGGATTATTTGTGGATTACTGTTATGATTTTATGAAGAGGACTCTCATTCTGACGGCACCCATTCACTGCAGAGGATCCACTGGTGAGCAAGTGATAGAATGCAAAATTTCTCCAAATCTGTTCCGATGAAGTAACACACATATCTACATCTTGTATTGCTTGAGGGTGAGTAAATGTTCAGCAAATTTTCATTTTGGGGTGAACTTTTCTTTTATCCCTGACCTTTATAGTCCTTCATAATCTTATTTATCCAACTTTAATTTGTTAATTTTCTAATATTTTTTGTTACAAACACAAGGCACCAAGTGTCTTATCAAACATACATTCTCCTCAGGTGTCACTACAGAGAAAAGTCAGCACTGATGTTCTAATCTGCCCAACAAAAGCTCTTCTATTGCTTTAAAAACATTGCGCTTTTAGCTTCTCATGCTTTTATGAGCTTAAATAAATGCATTATGGCACACTGTTTTTCCATTTCACTCTGTGTTACGGTTGGATACAAGCAACCTCCGATACAATGGAACTCACACAGCATCAAACCCAGCACAGCAGGAGTCCTCAAGCATGCGTTCAACTTGTTTGTGCTTCAAATCAGCTTTTTATGCAGTGCAGTGTGCCCTGGGATCTATAAGAGAACATGACCATGATATGGTGCATTGTGCCTGAGTCTCTTAAAAACAAATGCAAGTGTGACTGGATTGAAAATGTTGCACATACTGTAAAAAGCACACTGCAGAAATATCCATGATGATTAATTCATGAGCGGCTGCATCTAAAGTGATTTGACGCAGGTGTGTCCAGTGTGAAAAATTGCATATTCTGTAAAGGTCTAAGCACATCATGGTTTATTTATGAACAGTTGGCTTTGGAGTTATTTGGATTTGTGTTTTTAGGAAACATTACTCCACAGAGTAGACAGAGTTGTAGATACCGTCCGTTTTATACAGTATGTTTAACATGAAGGCAGTTATTGTGAATATGTTTAAATGGCACTTTATCATGTAATTGAATATAGTTATAGGAGGTCTTGCAAAGGTTTCTGTAATCTCCAAAGTTGTCACCCATCTTCTTCACGAGAGAGAGTGTTCAGTTCAGGAGAGGCTCTGCTAAATGGAAAGGTGTTGAGTTCAGGTGAGACAGTGGTCAGGGTTCAGGAGAGAGATGTGTGCTGATGTGTGTTTGTGAGCACCTTTAATAGCTTTTTTGCTTTTTCCTCTCTAAAAGCTTTAGTATGATGGAATGTCTTCAAGATTATTTTTTAAAACATCCATTGCCTGTACATGTATTATTTTTCTCAGAGAGTGTGTTTGGGAAAGTCAACGCATGTGTCTGATTTTTGTAACAAGAACATTTCCCTGTCAGGATTATTACACACAAACCTCATCGAGATTGAGGACACTGAGATTTCATCTGATAAATTGTAAAGTTTGTTAAGCCCTGTTCAAACTGATTACATCACTGGTGGTCTGCCGTGGTATTCACATTTATCATGAGGCACATTACTTCCTGCGCTCCCATTGATGGACATCGAAATGTCGAGTTTTGTGACCTTTAGTCAATTTCAATTCGTTTTCTTTTTCTTTTTAAAAGCTTTTGTTTCTTGAGCATTTATTCAGCATCTAAATGATTTCTGTAGCCTCATGTAGCATTGAAGACTTTATTAATGGCTGCTGAAAATTCAGCTTTACCATCCTAGGAATAAATTCCATTTTAAAATGTATTAACAATTAAAACCATTTTTTAAAATGTAATATTTAACAATATTACTATTTTTTTCTGTCATTAGAACTCTTTGAGAATTTAGCATGGTAACGTACATGAGTCTGGACAATGTTAATGTCTTTGGTTTTTGCGGAATAGATCTGCTATGCTGCTGCTGCCACAACACTACAAGAACTGAGTACTTGCTTCTGCCAATACATTTACATATATGCTGCTGTGAGCATGTTAAAATAATACTACTGCTGCATATATTACATATATGAAATAACCCCATATATAACACATTAAACTGTTAACTGCACCATAGCAGATCTATGCAGATCTATACTTTCAAATAATGCTCTATAGCTATTTACATCTAATAATTCTGACTGCCTTTTCTCAGAATTGCATGCCAAATTAATTTGAATTATGAGATGAATAAAAAAATAATGATACGTTTTTGAGTGTTTATGTGTCAGAAACAAGCTTTGAATAACTGGCAGACTAAGCGAGGCTTTGTGGTTTATGTCATGCAGAGATTAGGACCAGTCAGGCTCCTGTCCAGTTTTGTAGAGTTTCTGTAGCCTCTGGTGTGCTCTTCTGCTGCTGTAGGTCATGCACATTAAGGTTTAGTGTGTTCAAAGAGCTTCTTCTGCACAGCTTTGTTGTAACATGTGGTTATTTCAGTCATCTTACAGTTCACTTGAACCAATTTACCCGTTCATCTCTCATCTCTCTCGCTAACCAGGTATTTTTGCCCAGAGAGAACAGCCAAAACACACGTTTTTGTATTGCATGCCATACAAATTTTTCCGTGTGCAAATCCCAAGAGTTCATAATATGTAACATTTTATTAAAATATGAACTGCACATGTAAAATATATAATAAATAAATGGTGTTCCTCAACTGATTTTTACTTTTTCTTTCTAGTGCTGTATGACCATCAGCAGTGCAGTCAGTTGCCAGTCTTTCTGGGTCAAGCCCCCTTGATCCTGCCCGGTGGCAGTGACGCCAGTGTGCATCACTATCACACCAGCAGCCTCTGAAAATGTCAGAATCCTCACACTTTACCTGCTAATCCAGTATCCAAACCTTTTCTCACATAGTGCTTTTGATGTAAAGGGTAGATGTTTCTACACAGAACCACATTATTTTTTTATATGCAGTAAAATTAATTGCAGATTGACTGCTTTAACTTACTGATGCCATTCTTTTATAAAGGACAAAGCACAAGACAAAGGCGGATCAGCTGAGCCTGTTCAAACACATCAACCTCCCAAAGGACCATAATGAAACACCAACTGAGATCAAAATTAATAAAGCCTTGGTGAGATTTCTTGCAGTACATGACCACTCCGATGTGGCAATGCCCAGCGGGAATAACAGTGTTGTTTTGCTATGTGGATTTAGCCATTATTTTATAAGAGATATTTAGTCATTCTGCAATGTTCTGCCCATTTAACATTTCACTTTAATTTCAGGTAAAGGAAATGTTGGTTGTCGTTGACTAAATAGGCTATTTTGATTTACAGCTGATGAGGGAAACTACATAAATGATTGTAGTTACAAATTGCTTCTCTAGATTGTACTGGCAACCTTACTCAAGGTTTCAAGTACTAAATTGATAAACTTGTGTAGTTGTTTCAGTAAAAAAAGCTACTGCGTGAAGCTATTATGAGTTGTAAGATGGCATAGAATGACTGTATAAGATATTTACCATCTGCTAAGCATGCTTGTTGCAGATGTTCATAAGCTGAACTGCAGCGCTGAAGGGTCTGTTAATGCTCTGATTGTATGCAAGGGCAATAGAATAGTAATCACTAAAAGGCTGAGAACAGATATCAATGAAGAAATCCTTGAAGGACATCTGGGGATTTCAAAGTGCAGAAAAGGGCATGTCAAGTTTGCATTGGCAAAGAATGAATCAAGACAGTAATCTCAAAATATCCAACATGCACCATACACCAGCGCAGCAATCCCGGAGATCCACTCGAAAACATTCAGTGTGTGCAATAATGATATTATGCAAAGGTCAGCTGGTGTTATGAGAAAAAAAATGAATTTTTTTTAATTAAAAGGTATTCGCACAACAGTGCCTTCTTAAAATAGGCAATAACAATACTTCTGATTTTTTTTTCATGCAATTTCTTGAATATGGCAACTGTGAAGTCCTTTGACTTATAAATGTTTCCTTTTAGTCAAGTCCAGTCACCTTTACTTTCATAGTGTTTATACAATAGAGATTCACAGCGTTACAAAGAGGTCTTACAGCAATAAAACAGAAAAGTAACAGTGCAACAGAAAAAGGGGTGCAACATTAAAAATTGAGGTAAATTCTGCAGCTACATGAAGCAAGAAAGTCAGTTCCAGTCAGTTCACTGTTAAATGGTTCAGGTCAGTCTAGAAATAGGAGCTACTAACTCAGTAATTTTAGTAATCAATTTAGTAATTTATAGTAATTTTCATCTAGAGGCCAGGTAAATTAGTCTGGTGCCCTGTAGAATAAGAATAGTGCAGTGATGGAGAAAATTTTAATTGTTTATCTTTCAAGCAAATTTATTATTGATGTGATAATTCAATAGCAGAATATATTTAAAGGTATTGTTCACCCAAAAATGAAAACGGTTTAATTTGCTCAACCAAACATCTCACCCGTAAATGCATTTGCGAAACAAAAATTAATATATTTTTTAAATTTTAAAAGGTTTCTGTCCCTCCATTGGAAGGTAACCAAATCTTGAGTGGTTAAATCCAAGTCTTGTTGAGCAATATAAAATAAATGTAATGTTTATCATATAAAACAACATTAGGGTGCGAAAATGATGACATGGATTTTTTTAATTTGTAGGTGAACTATGCCTTTAAGGGAGAAAAATAAGGTATTGATTTACTGGTTTATTTGTCCTGGTATGAAAATTTCCACCATTTGCTAAAAATGTGTACTTTGCAAGTTCATTTTTTGAGTGGGTAGTAATAGTACTGTACATACTGCCATATTGAAAAAAAAATGCATTTTGGTATTTGCATGCAAGCATCAGCATCAAGCTTTAATTAACTAACTCCACTTAATTAAATTAATTGTATGACTTTTAGGGTAAAGCTTAGGATAAAGGTCTAAACTCACACTCTGTCTGATAAGGGTTTTCGTTCTCCACGATAATGTAATTTTTACAGTTATCTTCACTTGGGGGTTCTGAGCAATTACTGACATGCAGTTCATTGTGATTTAATTAATCAGCATGTGCTTAACTAAATCGAAAGTTTTAATTGATTCAAAGCCCTAATTTAAACATTTAAAGTGTTATACTGTATACAGTAAAGGGTTTATGTACACTCAGTCTGATGAGTCTCAGCACTCGTGTCATTTTCAGTGGTTGATTCACATGGATGCCAGTCTGACAGTCATCAATGTTTGACTGACCCACTGAGGCAGGTCATGGCAGAAAAGAAAATCCTGCTATCCTAGAATGATTGTATGGATTACAGGTCCAACGTTATGAAAGGGGTCAGCAAAAGTTTACAGCAAAGGTCCTTCAACTCAAAGAAAATCTCACTTATGCCTTACAGACAGCACAGATCTGGGTGAATGGTGGGCTGCCTGCCCACACACCATGCTCCTGTATAGCAGGTATTGTCATGGCAACCCAGAGGACAGCTTGTTTCTATAATTTTACAAAAACGCACATCACTCATCACTTCATAACATTGTTTTCGCAGTGGCTGTACATGCTCCCGGACATCATTCACTTGTACTGTGCATCTTGTTCTACACAGGCAAATGAAGTAAATGAGTTATGTAAATAATCTCCACAGTTCACAATTCCCATTTAGTCAGATACTCTTAAAGATACAGTTCCCCTTAATTCTGTCATCATTTTAACCAAATGAAGTCATTAGCAATGCATATTACTAATTAAAAATTAAGTTTTTATATATTTATGGCAGGAAATTTACAAAATATCTTCATGGAACATGATCTTTACTTAATATCCTAATGATTTTTGGCATAAAAGAAGAATCAATCATTTTGACCTAGACTATAGATTTTTGGCTATTGCTACAAAATATACCCTGTGCTAATTAATTTATGGTCCAAGTTCACTCTTAAAAATAAAGGTGCTTTAGTGATGCCATAGAAGAAAACATTTTGGATCCACAAAAGTTAAAAGTTCTTTAAAGAACCATCTCTTACCTTTTTATAATCTGAAGAACCTGCTTTTGCCACAAATAACCTTTTGTGAAACAGAAAGGTTCTTCAGATGTTAGGTTCTTTATGGAACCATTTAGACAAAAATATTCTTCTATGGCATCATGAAGCACCTTTTTTTAAGAGTGTTGTAAAGAAACTTCCGAAAAATATGTCCTTCCATGACTTCCTATGAAAGCCTGTAGACTGATTTTTATATAAAGGTCTTGGGATGGTTTTGCCGGGAAAATCAAAAGGACGTGACTTTTGAAAGCCTCTTTTACATTTTGACACGTTTGAAACAAATGATTATGTCTTATTTTTCTCGCTGGGGTTTATGCAATTGGCTTCTGGTGTCATCCGTTTCCAGCTATTTTTACCTTTACAAAATTGCTTATTTTATCTGATCGATATTGCAAAATTCTGTGTCTTACCATATTATTTTAAAGTATTATCTTAATTATGTATACACTGTTTTAAACAGTTTTACTTTTTACTGCACTCTGTTATTCATCTCATCATTTCCGTACAGTGGCAAAAGAACTGTAAGTCTTATACATTCCCAGAAAATGACTTACTTCCTTGTTAAAAAATAAGATGGATAGAATGTCCAGGGTAAAGAGTCATACCATGCCTAAGGGCCCTATAATACACCCGGCGCAATGCGACGCAAGGCACAGCGCAATTGCTAGTTTCGGCCCGGCGCCGTTCGTATTTTCCCATCCAGCGCCACATCGTTTAATTAGAAACTGCATTTGCGCCCATCTGTGCGCCCATGGGCATGCTGGTCTAAAAAAGACGTGTGTTCAGGTGCATTGCTAGCACAATGCTACTTTAAGGAGCTGAAAATAGACTGCGCCATAGACCAACTAAACCTGGTCTAAAGTCTGGCGCAATGTTTTTTCTTTGTTATTTAAAGAGCATGTTAGTATAGGTGGGTCCGCAACGTGCGTACATGCTGCTTATTAAACACAGGGCCCCACACAAAAATGCCAAATATTACAAATTAAAGGATTGCAATGCATATAAATGCCATCCCATGTATCAGATTCTATTTGCTCGCACACGAGCAGCTCCGTTTAATCTCAGAGATGCGTTCTGTCTTTGCGCTTGCCAAATCCCTCCGTGTAAATAGCAAATCTGTCATGGCAGGAGCACAACTGGCTCTTAAAGGGAATGGAAGATGAGACTCTGATTGGTTTATTGCACGTTACGCCCAAAAAACACCCATTACTCATTAAGAGAATAGGGACAACCCGTTTAGACCATGCGCTCGGGCATGCCAACCGTTTTTCCGTCGTTAAAATAGCAAAAGTGGATTTGGACACGGCCTGAGTGCACCTGCGCCGTGCGCTTTACACTTTGCATTTAGATCCTTAAAATAAGGCCCCTAATGTTAATGTGTCATACCAAACATGGTCAAATATAAATTCAAAGTATAGTCTCACACTGCCAGATCTACAAACTACAGTCTCAGATATACTTTATAATCAAACTATCATAACTATTAAATTAATTTTAATTACATTTTAATTTTAATTAATTAAAATCTGGTGAAATCTGGTGATCTTTGATATGATCACAATTTTTCTTAACTGCTGCTTTTCCACCACTGTCATGTTTGTGGTGAAATTATTTTGTTATTGAGAGGACAACGCACCATAAATTGAAATATTCATTTAAATGGAGTCTGGATGTTTGTTAACAGTATTGTCTTATATTGTCTTCTGTCGTTGCATGCACACATAAGCATATATGAGCAAATAAGTTGCTGGCTGTAGTTCACTTAAAGGCCACCACTGTTGCTTATGACAAGAGTTTCTGTATTCTACTTATAGCCCCTTTTAATATCAGTCGTTTTTTTGTTGCAAAGTGTTCTTTAGAAATCATAGGGCACTTTTTTGAAGATTCTTTAGCTTGACAACCCACAGTAAATGTATGTTTTTATTGCGTGGAAAAGAGCAGCAACATTTTTGCTACACTTCTATGGAAGAAAGTCATACAGGTTTAAAATGACATGAGAAAGAGTTTTGATTAAACTATTAATTTAAAGAACATCCATTCTCACAATGGATGCTCTATAAAATAATAGTAAAAGCAAAAGAAATGAAGATTATTGAGCAAATGAAGAATATTGCATACAGTTAAGAACCAACTTTTTTCCTTATGGTAAAGACTAATAATCCTCTCTTCCCAAGAGTGAAGTACCCTTTTCATGATGCAACAATGTAACGTCAGACTGCCTTAACATTTTGTTCTATAAATATCATTATCTCTGAATCAGTGGCTACTGATTTTTTATGAGCTTCTCCCACTCAATTCTGTGTGCTGGCGCAATATTTCTGCTCTCTTTCAAAGCTCCCCTTTCATCTGTTGTAGATTTGCTTTCTAGTGAAGTCATTTGTCAAGAAAACACCACCAGGCTCATGTGGTGTCCCTTGATTGTTCATAATAACTGAGAATGAGAGGGAGTCTTATTAGAAGCATGCCCAACTGAGAACCTCCCGTCTGTTAGCAAACCTTCCTCAGCCGGATCACTCAGTGCTGTGATAGATTTCAGACAGTACCATCAGCGCTGATCATTTCAGCTGTCATGCTTCATAATTAGCTGTTGATTTAGAGCTGCTTTATGGAAAAGGCTTATTTTGTCTCAGTCAAAACCTTTTTACATATTGACTCACAAGTTGAATGAAAATGAGAATGAATATTATTATATTACATTACATTACATTATTGTTAAACAAAATTTTTTTTGTTTATGTTTTTCAATGTAACTTATGCTCACCAAGGCTGCATTCATTTGAAAAACAATATTATTGTGAAATGGTATTAAATTAAAATAACTATTTAATATGTACATTTTTTTAATGTACGTTTAATATTTTAAAAAGAACAATTATAAATTTATAAATAACTATGTAGTTAATATGAAATACTTTTATGCAGTAAGGATGCAATAAATTAATCAAAAGTGACAGTTATGACATTTATAATGTCACAAATGTATATTTAGAAGAAATGCTGTTTTTTGAAAGTACGTAAAAAATATTAAGCAGCAAAACACTTAATAATAACCATTATTAATAACTGAGCACCAATAGTAAATGATAGTAATTTAGCACCATGGGAATATATATATATATATATATATATATATATATATATATATATATATATATATATATATATATATATATATATATATATATATATATATATATATATATATATTAGGGGTGTAACGGTTCACAAAATTCACGGTTCGGTTCGATACGATACACTGATGTCACGGTTCGGTTCGGTTCGGTTCGGTACGTTTTAGATACAGCAAAATGCAAAAACATCTCAACTTTTCAGAATGCCGCAAGCGCACCGCGGGTCATGTGACAAGAACTAACCAATCAGCTTCATCCTTTCCCATAACAACGTTGAAAACTCAGCCAAGATGAAGGAACAGCTGATCATAGCTGTATATGGATTGCAATTTTGAATAAATTTAGTAGCAGAGCTACTGCAAGCGATTTTTAGAGCTGCAAATCCATTTATCCTTCGCTGAAATTTCCGCGTCTCATGGAGAGAGCACGTCATTGTTGCTTAGCAAAGACAGACGCCTCATGAGCGCTTCTGCCCGAGCGCTTTGGAAAGGAGGAGAAAGACGCGCTTAGCGTTTTCCACGCGTTTTTAGGAGCGATATGTGAACGGACCCTAAGGCGCTCGCTCACTCACCTAAGGCGCTGAAGGCTCATTGCAAAATGTCTAATGCATTTAACAGACCAGAAATATAAGATCCTAAAATAACCAACAGGTCTGGTGTTTGGGTGCACTTTGGATTCCCTGTAAGCTATAATACTGGTGTCTAAATGCTGCAGGCATAGTTTGTTGCGTGCATGTTTCTCCTTTTTTTCGTCTTTTCCCAGATACTGACACAATAAGGTGATGTCGGCGTAAATGAGTTGACATGTTTCAAGTATTCACGCTGGTGTTTTTTTTTTTTTTAAAGCAATGAAGCAACCGCGCGAAGCCCTCACTATATAGGATTTTAGAAAGAATGCAGAGCACTAGTGTAGTGTGCAAACTTACCACAGTGTGGATTTCAGAAAGTGTGCAAAGACTTCACGTGCACACTTACCATAACATGGATTTACAAATAATGTTCTAAGGAGGGGCTCTCATGTCACTCTGATCGAGCAGCTCATAGATGGAATCATGCATCTCAAACAATATGTTTGAGAGTCATCTTCTTTTTCTAGTCTGTTAAACGCATTGGCCATTTTGCAACGAGCCTTCAGCGCGTACTGAGTGAGCGAGCGCCTGACTGAGTCATAACATAACATAAACATAAGTTGGTGTTTTTTTCTTCTTCGGGAGTGTCAGGGGCGTTGCCTGTTACGTCGTTTGGGTTATTGGGCTACCTTGTTGAACGCATATCATTATATTTCTCTTTTTTTTCCAAATATAATTAATTAGTCCAACGAACCGTTCGGTATGCATAATGCGTACCGCGTACCGAACCGAAAGCGTCGTACCGAACGGTTCAATACGAATACGCGTATCGTTACACCCCTAATATATATATATATATATATATATATATATATATATATATATATATATATATATATATATATTAAATGATATATATATATATATATATATATATATATATATATATATATATATATATATATATATATATATATATATATTATCATTTTAAGTTGTAAAAATGTTTCACAATATATGTTTTTTCTGTATTTTTTATAAAATAAATGCAGCCTTGGTGACTGGTGAGCATAAGAGATTTATAAAAAATAAATAAAAATAAAAACAAATAAAAATTCGAAGTAATTAAAACCATTTGAGCAGTAATGATATACAGTATAATGGCACACTTATTACATATGTTATTGTATTTTTAAAATGTGCTTTGGCCAAGGTAAAACTGACCCAAACAGAAGCAAAGTTCTAAGTAATTTGAAATAAATGATAGGTTAATTTGAAAAATCATAAATCATTGAAGTCATTGGGGGACACAAAAGCAAAAAGTCGATCTTAAGAGAAAGAGAGGGATCTCTTCTTGATTCATGTTCATGTTGTTCTCCAGCTTTAGTGCTTGTGTCTCTCCCCAGCAGCTGTTCTTAAGGCAGTAGTTATGTCTCTCAGAGGGACACGTCTCATCAATGTGCACTCAAAGGGCAAACTCTGTTTGTTTTCCTGGCTGTCCTTTTCCCTCCTGTCTGCCTGTGTGTTTGTGTTCGGTGCTCCCTGTGAATGCAAGTTCTTGGTAATGTTCAATGTTGTCCTCATTTAAACCCCATATCTCTCCTCTGTGGGTGCGAGCATTTTGTTTGTCCCTCGTCTCCTCCTTTCTCCATATCTCTGTTTCCTCTAAGTGTGAGCAGACAGACACCACCCAGCGGGGTTAAATGCACGCTGACACTCTCCATCCTGTTTCAGTGCAAATTTAATGTTATCTGAAGCTCCTTGCTTATTTTTCTTTAAAGCGAGGTGGCAGGCCGTCTCTCCTCTCGAACCCCCCAACCGTAATACCTGTTTGTAATTTACATTTACATTTGTTTTAAATTGATTCAGTGATGCTGTCGATTTAAACGCTTCCTGAGGCTGAAATCAGGAGATATCCAGCTAATTGTGTTTCTGTGTCACCTGTGATCTGCCTTTCACTTATTGAGTGCTCACGTTTTTTCGTCTGCTCACACTTAGTAAATATCACTTTACAAATCAATAAACTAATTTGTTGCTGTTAAATAGACTCTATTTACTGATACTGAGACTGTTTTAAAATGCATGTCTTAATTTATGAGACTTAATTAATTTGCAGTTTTGTTTTGTGAGCACCAAAGTGCAAATGAATAATGCATCAAGCGAAAAGACAAACCTTGAGAAAATTATAGGAAGGAAGAAGGGATGTTTTTACTGAAGAATTACAAATTTAGAAAGCTTGGGGTAGAATCAGCTGTTTAGAACTCAATTAAGAATGCATTTTAAGGTCCAATTCATTTTATGATTTTCAGTTGAACACAAACAGTATTAAACTGGATGAAAAATTGTTATTTGAATTTGAAAATTATGTAATGAAAATATATTTAAACTATGCAAATAAATAAATATAATTAAAACTAGAAACGGAAAGTCATTCAGGACACACTTCCTGTATTTTTTGCTTGACAAACAAGTAAATAAAAATAAAAAAAAACATGGTAGGCTACCCCTGACATATTGACATATACATTTTTAATTCAAGAACTACAAAATAGTTAACATAAGAAAGTAAGATGTCGTTGAAATATAGCAAATATCATCCTTGTTTTCGTAGACAGCAATAAAGTTTTAATAATTTTTCTTCTTGGGAGATTATTCAGTTTCTGTGCAAAGTCTGCAAATAATAATTAGAAATTTTGATATCAGCTCAAATATTAAATTCTTCAAAACCAAATAATCAGAGCCATGTTATCCATATTAATTGTACAGCTCAGTAGTTTAGCTGTATGTCAATAATTATCTCATTTTTGTCTATTTGCCTTAAGGAATTAGGAACATCTCAGACGGCGTTAATATTTAAATGAAAATAATTGAGAAGTTTATTAAAAGAAAAAATAATTAATTTGTAAATATTAGATAAATTTGTCATTATTTGCCCACCCTCAAGTCATTAAAAAAACTGTATGACTTTCATTATTCTTTGGAACATACATGAAGATATTTTGAAAAACTCTTTTCAACAAAAGTCAAGAAGTGTGTCATAAAGTATTAATTCCCTCATAACATATTAACTAATGAAGTAAATTCACGTTAATTACCACAATCTGTTGAATCTTTAATTAATCATTAGCTAATGATTTGCAAAGGTATTATTATGTTATGACTTTACTTGTTGAGGCACAGAATAATTAACTATTTTAGTCCCTCCATGATTTTGTAATCAAACTTCAGTTTTCGCAAAATATCGCACATTTTTTTAATTGCCGCAAAGTTTCTGCAGAATTTGGGCTTTGACGTATTTCATAACGTCATCGCAATGCACATTCAGTCAAAGAAAAGTTGTTTCTCAGTTCCAAAAATGTAATGAACAGCCTTGTGTTCTCATCATGACTGATTTACAAGAGCTACATTGGATAAACGAGCCCAAAGTGGAACGAATCAGCACTTCTCGTTTGGGCTACACAGCGCAGACCTCGATCTCGATCACGCAACACTGTTATACACAGCACTGGAAGATACACAGTGAAGAATGCTCTGAAGTCAAGTTTCCTACATAATCAATAACATCTCTGTGAAATCTTGTGAGAAGTATTAAAATTTGGAGCAGAATTCTGCTAAAGCTACAGATATCAGAACAAATGCAACTGATGAGGAAACCAGGAAAAACATTGTTCAATAAACACAAATCTCCACCACCGTTCACCATTGATTTAACATAGTAAAACTACAGGAACAACTTGTGGCAGAAATGGTCTAATGTTTTAGAGTGTTTTTAAATGCTTCACACAACTTTTCCCAGAACTTCAAAGCTTTAAGTATTACTGAATTTGAAAGTTATTTTTAATGTGACGATATTTGTTCATCCTCATAGGTTTCCCAATGTATTAAACTAAAAGTTTCATAATGTAGGAAAGCAAACACTTAATTACAAATAAAAAAGATATTAAATGACCAATAGTGGATGGCTGCGGAGAAGTACAGTACTTATAGGCCATTTCCACTCCTTAATATATATATATATATATATATGTATTATATATATATATATATATATATATATATATATATATATATATATATATTTATTTATTTTAGACATTATGAATGACAGTAATAAAAGTAAATTTTATCAGATGTAATATATTTATTACATCTGTAAGACGTCTGCTAAAGATCTGGGAATCATCTGCTTTGTATTTTGATAAATGTCAGTTTTACATGCAATCAAATAAATGTCTACTAGACATCTGATAGGAAACATCTTTGAGACGTATTGCAGATGAGCAAGCACTCTTAAAAACACATCTGGCATATGTAAATGCAGACATCTATAAACATCTCTGAGATGTACATGTGTGATTAGGGCGACCGAGTGCTTTAGGGTCATGTGCTGGTGCCACCTTCTGTAGAACTTAATAGCACTATACTGGTGTCCTCAAACACTAGTCTGGATACCTACAAAGTTTTGCAAATATCACAGCAAATTTTGAGAAAAGTCGCAGCAAAATCAGTCATTTTAGGCCAAAAAATAGGAAAAAACGTTTTGTGAAATTGTTGCTGATGCAGTTATTATTAATAAATGGTTTAGTTCTTCATTAGTTATACATCAACTCATGTTTATATATGCATTAGTTATGCATGAATTAAAGCGTATTAGTGCCACGGTTTTGTAAAGTGTTACATCTAATGCTTAAATGCTATTTCAGTCTCTCTGCTTGAAAAAAACGGCACGCTGTGTCATTGTAATTGTTTGTGAAATTTACTAGCGATATCTAGAATGTTGATTCACAGTAAATCCTAAAACAATTGTTTTTCAGTGTAGGTTTAGGGGATGGGAAATGTCATTAGCTTAGAATAAATGCAATAGAGATGTGAATGGAAAGTTCCTATCATGCTTATATTTTTTTTTTTCAGACTGTACCTCATCTACATCACAAAGATGTTTGATCTTCTAGTCCATCTCATGATGGCCATACTCTGATAAACTTCACACACATCGCAACAGCCTTCATGTACCAAACACACGATGGTATACTGGCAAATTAATGCATTTGTGTTTAGATTTACTGGTGGATGTGAATGATAATGAGTCTCTAAAGATCTATTTTATGGGGTGTGACCTCATCCTTGCTGCGTGGATAAGTGAGAGGGAGCTTTTTCTGTAGATATACAGACTTTGAATGTACAGACCATCTATCTCGACCAAACAGCCCAGCACAGCTTTACCCTGCACTCTCAAATGCTGTTTGAGAGCCTGCGGGCAATGCGTTCAGGGGATATGGCTCATTATTCCTTTATGACTCAGGTCTATGGTCTCTTATTAAAGTATTTTCTTATTAAAAAAAACCTTCTGAACCAACATGGCTGACCTTCATCATAAGAAATAGTGATGGGAGGGCAAAGTTGACAAATTTCCAGGATGCCATTATTCATATATACCACTGCAGTCAGAGGTGCGTTATTGTGATATTTGATGAAATAATGACCTTAACATCATAAAACTCCTTCAGTAGTACTTTTTTCTAGAAATGAGCTAAAGCTGGCACATTGTGTCAAAACACATCATTCTCTCTCATCAGGTACATCCAGAATTTGAACTTTTGATCATTATATGCCCTCCTTCTGCTTCATCATGTCCTGAAATGAGCCATGCAGCCCGAAGCCTGTTTTTCATCTTCATGATCATAAAACTCCTCAAACTCTGACATCAAAATTAAAGAGGAAACTAACACCAAAGTCCTGTCACTCAAAAATACAAAAACCTAAAGCTTTGTTTAATCTTCTATAATGAACAGTTTTATTTCGGGAGTCTATGCTAATGTCCATGGACTTCAGCTTTGTCCTCAGGGGACCCATATATTCGTTCCTTTGGGAACAACAGCCTTTATTTATTTGTGTTCTTTTTAAATAAATAGCCTTTGATATTAATATCAGTCTGTTTCTGGTAAATAAGGCAGTTTATAGACAGCTATTAGTTACAGAGACAGTAGAACGTTGCTCTCTAGCGAAGGATCCATAATCTTTGCATGCATTCATAAACTACGAGGAAGCATCAACAATATGGCACAATATTTTACAAGCTGTCTCATGAGAACAGTAATATACATCGACCAGACACTACGTGTGCATTTAGGAGCTCACTGAAAAACGAACGGTAAGGTACGTTGGGTCCTCAACAGCAGATGAACGATGAATGTTCACAGGATTCAGATATTTTCTGCAGAAACCCTCTTAAACCTAAGTCATGAATCTGTCAAAGCACATGGGAGGCGTGTAACATCAGTAGCATCTTTTAAACTTGGTGAGTTTGTGGAAGGCTTGTTTGAAGTCATCATTGAAGGCAGTGTAGATGACTGGATTGATGAGCGAGTTGAGGTACCCCAGCCAGGTGAACACATCAAAGAGTACAGGATGAAACCAGCAGTCTTTACAGACCCCCATCACCAGCGTGAACACGAAGAATGGGAGCCAGCACACTATAAACGCACCCAGGATAATCCCAAGAGTCTTGGTGGCCTTCTTCTCCCGAGCGGCACAAAGACGCTTTCTTTCCAGCACGCTATCAGCCAGCTTCACTTTGACACTGTTCGTGAAAAGAGGAGACCCTCCTCCCCCACCTCCACCACCTCCTCCTCCTCCAGGATGAAGCTGTCCATCCTGATTAGAAGTGGAGTTCAGGGAGCAGAGCGAAGAACCCGTCGAGTTCTGGATGAGCTGAGCAGCGGTGAACCGTTTTCCACTGGTCGCCGGTGTTTTGAAGATCCTGGAGCGAGCCGCCACATAGATACGCCCGTAGAGAATCATCAAGAGGACTGTGGGAACATAAAACGCGCCGAATGTGGAATAGAGCGTGTAGGAGATCTGGTCGGTGTTGACCATGCACTCCGTGAGCTCCTCGTGGGCCTTTGCCTGCCGCCAGAAGAGAGGAGGCAAGGAGATGGAAACCGAGATTACCCACACTACGGCGATCATCAGTGCCGCTCGCCGCATGGTGCGACGCTTCGAGTATTCCAGGGCATCAGTAATGGCCCAGTATCGGTCAAGCGCGATAACGCACAGGTGCAGAATGGAAGCCGTACAGAACGTTATGTCAGATGATAGCCAGATATCACACACAATCTGACCAAGGGTCCAAGTCTTACTGACCGTGTACACAATGCTGATTGGCATGACTAAAATGGACACCAGGAGGTCTGTCGCTGCGAGAGAGCCAATCAAGAAGTTGGCAGGGGTGTGAAGTTTGCGTGTGAGGAAAATGGTGGCGATCACAAAAGCGTTGGACAGAGCGGTGGCCAAAGTGACGATGGCTAGCATGGCAGAGATGGAGATCTGAAGACTGAGGAGTGTAGCTTCATCCCAGGGCTCCAGTGTTGTGGGACTGATTGTGGCATTGACGAGGAAGAACTCATATGAGCTGTTCACCAGATCCATGTTGCATGGTTCACCAGCACTTCATATCATCTATGCATGATTCTTAGCATTAAGGATCAATTAATCCATGGAAACATCTTGGGTAAAAAAGTCATTTAGTTTGTTAGTTGCAGATATTAGTGATTTGCTTTGCCTTTGTGAAGGTCATGGCTAATAAATGTGAGCAGTAATTCATGACTAAAAATACAGTGACTGTTTCTAATGTTTTTTTGAGCAGTACGTTGACGTGCACAGAAAGTTAAATGCCACAGAATAAACGAGGAAGCTTTTAACCTTTGCGTTTGAATTTGAGTTATAAAAATATTCCTTTAGCCCTTAAATCACTGCATATTATTTTCTTTATAGTCTCTTATTCTATCATGAGAACTGAAGATCCTTCTATTTCGGCTCTTATGAACTGCTGGAAGACTTTAATTTATTCTGCTGTTGGTCTGCAAAGAATTAGCAGTTTCAAACTAATGGGACAGAATATTCCTTTATTTCCTGTAGATCCACTGATGGCTGCAAATGGTTCAAAGAAAGCTGATTTTGCAGTTTCGCAGAACACCCCAGGCTGTACAAGTTCTTGTTTTGAGTATTGTCCTCATGAAGGTGTTAGTCCAGATGAAAGGATTCAATCCAAATGAAGATCTGGAAGAGAGAAAAAGAAAGAGAATGAAGAATGGGAAAGTCAGAGTAAACTTTATGATTTTGGTCATTACTTGGGGTCAACCGATTATTGGCACCAGTATTAAGCCTTTTCATGGTTATCTGTTTCTTAATTTTTAAAACTGGTTTCCCGATAAAACAAAACAAAACATTTAAACAGTTTTTTCAGAGCCCTTATTATTCTTAATTTTGACATTAATTTAATCTTTACACTAGACAGATATATCGGTTGTCGGCATAATTGATCTGTAATTATCGGTATCAGGATCAGACCTGAAAAACACAAATCATTCGACCCCTAATTTTTACATACACAACAGTTAATCTTTAAGAAATATAATAAGAAGTTGTGACTGCTCAAAATTGCCAGAGAGCTTAATACAGAATGACTCTTGAATGCCAAAATTTTCTCGCAAAGGTGTCTCTAACAGTGAATTTATTGTTGTATAACGTATAATTAAACTAAATGTAAAACTGTATAAATTGTTTAAATTATATTTATAAATGTAATACATAATATTTACAAATCATTTCAAAATAATACATATACAATTATTCATTTCAAAATAAATAATACATATACAATTATACATGTATAATTAGAAAATGACCAAACTGGGAAAGAAGTGAAGAACTAAATCAAAAGGCATTTTTGATTGGTTGTGAATCAGAAGCTCATTGTACGATTTACTGTTAGTTTGTATTTATTCATTTAAATTAGTGCAGAATAGTTAGCTAATAGATAGCAGCTGTAAATAGCTTTTTCAGTTTCCAGAGCTCTTAATCTACCTACACACTATTTTCTGAATTACATGAGAGAGCACAAATCAATTCACCATAATGACATCCATTGTGCATGCACAAATCAAGATACTTGCTCACAAATCTGATTCATTATTTTTCTGATATCTTTTCAAATGTATGTAGTAAGTTTTGCCTCCATTAACATATTTCTTTACTCTTGGCTCTGCTTTTCAGACTCAAGCTTTGATTGATGAGTATCTAGAGTATTATAGAGCCTCGAGGGGAAACCTGTCACCATGGAGCTTCCAGAGTTCCTGTGTCTGACTAACAATGTGCCATGACACCTGCAAGCATTCTGGTTCTGTCCTGGTGAAAAAGAAACCAAACCGTAGAGCTCACTCTCCTGCCATCAGGTCACACACGTCAGTCTCATCACCTGCCAGCATCTTTACTAAAACATTAGCAGTTTCCGGTGTGCTGCAGAACACACTCACATTTCCTTTTCTTCATAGTTAGATACACACACATAGGGATATACATATCTGAATATTTATAGAAAAGTCAATCATGACATGTCTCCGTACATGTCAAGCTAAGTGGGAAAAAAAAAATAATAATAATAATTGTGGTGCAATTTATATTCTGTGTGATGCTTTTAGGGCCAAGCATTCAGATTTGAAATTGAAATTCTGTAAAGAAAACTCGTCCACTGTCCTTCATGTATAAAACATGCCATTTCCGTACTCGTAATTGAAAGCATAAAGGTCATACATCCCAACAGGACCCAACACCTTTTCTATTAAATGGTGTTGGTTTACCTATAGTAGCCAGGATGAACATCTCAACAACAAAACTGCAGGTTAATACAATGCACAAAAAAAATTATAATAATACATTTAAAATAAAAAAGCATTCGGTGATGAACAGGATAGTTGAACATTTATTTGAAATGTAAATCTTTTGTAATATTATAAATGTCTTTAGTGCCACTTTAGGTCAATTGAATGCACCATTGCTGAATAAAAGTATTCTTTTATTTTAAAAAATCTAACAGTTCCCAAACTTTTAAAACTATACTCTATACTATAATGTAAAACAATATGAAATGCAGCCAGCATGTGAGAACTGGGCAAAGACTTCAAAATGTGAGTTTCAGATGTTAAAGAGGATTTAAACTCAACAAACTAAAGAACAGAATGTAGTTCTGTTGTTGTGGCTTGTATCTCTGTAAAACAGTGTCATCATTAGCATATACTTCATGTGAGACGGCAGGAAACAACAGCGGATTATCTCCACACCAGCAGATCCAACAGGCTGTACGCTAATGAGGCCAACCGGAGGGTATTACCATGCTCCAAATGTTGGCCCAACGTTTTCCCTACTTTTGTTAGGTTATGTGTAATTGCTGAAAGACAGTCAAAATAACTAAATTAAAAACCCAGGTCAATATATCAAGAGGAAAGGAGACTTTGAGACTGGCAGGTTGACTTAACAAATGCTCAGACAACACAAAAGTGTCTTGCATATTTATTGCCAGTACTGACCGAATCCTCACATACACTCAAATGCACAAAACTTTGTAAAATGCCTTTGTACTTTGTAATTGTCAGCTTATATTTGTCAATTGTCCGGTTGGATTTTTGTGTGTTTGACTTGATGGCACAAACAAAAAGAGGAAATGGAATAGCACCAAACACGTGTCCAGAATTAAAGGGTGAAAGCCTTCAAGTGCATAGATCCAAAAACAAGTCAAAATATAATGAAGATATGTACACATAAACCAAAAGCTTACGTCAATTTAAACATAATGTGCAAAAGTGTGAATTGCAGCAAAACAAAAAAAAAAAAATCAGGTTCAAACCACAGTTTTACAGCACTAAACTTGGCATTTTTTTTTTTGTTCTTTCTATATGGCTTCGGATCTTTGTTAATAAAGTTAGGGTGAGCAGTCAATAGGGTCTAATGTTGTTTTGGACCACACTGACTTTCGCTGTATAACAGTTGAAGCACTGTTAATATTATCATTTTTGTTTTGCAAAATAATGTCATACAGCATCAGGGTGAGGAAGTTGTGTTGATACTTTCAATTTTGGATGAACTGTCCCTTTAATTGTAAAAATAAAGAAAGCAGAGCTTCTGCAATGCATGCACGTACAATGACATCCCAACTAAAAGTTCGATATTAAAATCTTCCCATGTGATGCTAATAAAAAGCACAGAACAAATACAGTTATAGCGCTACTTAATGGAGTAAGTGAATTGTTTGTTCTGAGAATGGAAAATGGTCAGGGATGAGGGTTTATTTTTATTTATTTTCTACACTCAATTTATCTGCCAGTGGTTATAAAATGAAACAGACAGCATCCATGGTAACAGAGCAGACCTGGATGTTATTGAATGATGTCAGTCTTGTATGTTTTTGAGTTGTGCATCAGTGGAGTGTTTGAGTGGAGTATCCTTATCCAGGTGCATCTCAATAAATTACAATGTTGTGGAAGAGTTAATTTTTTTCAGTAATTCAACTCAAATTGTGAAACTCGTTTATTAAATAAATTCAATGCACACAGACTGAAGTAGTTAAAGTCTTTGGTTCTTTTAATTGTGATGATTTTGCCTCGCATTTCACAAAAACCCTTCCTCCAGACTCTAGCAACCTTATTTCCAGTGGTGTATTAGTGGTGGGCATAGATATTTTTTTTTTTAAATCTAGATGAATCTCACTGTAATCTTGGAATTAATCTAGATTAAAATGGCTCATTTGAATTCTGCCGAAGGCATTCAGAATATGTGTGCTACCCAAATAAAATAATGACTAAAAGTTATGTTAAGTCTTTATCTCCTGTTTCCAAAATGCATCACAAACTGCTTGAGAAAGCTGTAAAGGAATTCCACATTGCACAAGGTGCATACAACCTTACACTTGTTTCACACATAATTCGTCTGCAGTACGTATGCGTTTCGTATTTTTTTTACCCATGTTAACGGATTCCAGCGTTCATGCATTTGCGGTCCGTCAGTGCGTTCCAGGGGCGGTGCATCTGCAGCAGTGCAGCGATCGTTCACGTACAGAGTTGCGGACTGCAAACGCATCCTGTGCGCCCTCTCGCGGCTGGAGACGGTAATGTTTTCTGTTAGTTCATTTCTCTTGGTTCATGTCAAATTAATTTTGATAAATAAGTCGCACCATATAATTGTTTATATTTAACCATTATTCATTTAACATTTAAATTTAGAAGTTGCCATTAAAATTGTTGCCATTTAAAATTTGAAGTTGCCGTTATCTGATCCTTCCAATTCGTACATATTTTTTGAGGTGGCTAATTCGTACAAATTCGTACAACCTCACACGAACAAATTTTCACATTTTGTAAAAAGTCATATGTATTTTACAAGGTGACAAATTTGTAGGAATTCATAGGAATGACCAACCCTAAACATACCCCTCACAGAAATCAATAAAAATCGTACAAATTAGCCACCTTGTAAAATATGATAAAAATTGGTCGTGAGATAGCTTCATAACAAATCTATGTCCGATTTGAATGACTTAAATAGACCCATGACCTCAATATTAGCTTTGATACTGTAAGTGAGCAGAACAGAAGTCCTGAAATCTCCTCAACATGGATTAATAGAGGAGATATATAAATGTTTTCTTCTTCTTAGATGCAGCTCAGATGTGTAGGAGGAACACTGGTCCAGAGTTAACAAAAATCATTGTGCCTCTTCCAACACCCTGGATGAGTCACCAGGTAAGTACCACCATTTCAAACATTTTCTATTAAGAAGCACCTTTTGTGGGCACGTGATCTACAGATGGGCAACAGATCTACTAGGAACCGTAGGAGGTTGTAATGCACTTCTGGAAGGTACGAACAAGATTTGAAGTTGCACTAAAGCTTTTGAATTTGCGTCTGGAGTTTCTGTTGTTTCTTTACCCTCTGTAGAGGCACATGTGATCTGATGGTATTTGGGATGTCCTTTATTGACTTAATACATTCAGTCACTTTGCAAACATCAAAAACAATGTGTTCTTTTTGAAGATCAAGCCGTTTTGGGCATACTTGTGGGACTGTCATTGTCAGTTTAATGAGGTGAGTTGGGCTGGGAAGCGGTGCAAAGTTAATTTAATGATACATTAAATAATTAATGTGAAAAATAAAGAGTATTCTTGCTAAATGTACTCCAAAAATATATGTTATACAATGTAATATATAATGTAAACTATATAATTTTGTATGGGAACATTCCAAACATTCAAACCTAGATGCTGAATGGTGTCTATATTTATTTAATGCAAAGGCAAGTGTGTGGTCTGAATGTGGCACATTGGTAAATGGTTGTCCAAGGTGATTTTGTCCTGTATCCCTAAGGTGACTGTATGTCCTAGACTCGTCAGTAGGTATTTCTGTGCTATACTTTTTCATTTCTTACAAGAAGTTATAATCAGGTCAGATCTTCACACTTCTGCAAGGACACGTGTCTTTTCTTCCTTTCTGCCACTTCCTTTTTATATATATATATATATATATATATATATATATATATATATATATATATATATATATATATATATATATATATATATATATATATATATATATTAGTTGCTTTTGCATGAAAGCTTTTGCCCAGAACATAATTTTACATTTGAAATGTAAATGTCTATGTCCAACAAGTAGGTCAAAAATTGTAATAAAAATCTACCCCAGGCCCAACTGAAAGATTCTCTGACCTTTCTCCTCTCCTGTCAGGTCTGATAACTGTCACATTTGCACCAAAAAAATAAAACAAAACAACAACAAAAAAAAACCTGCAAAGTATGCCGGCAGGCTTCACATGTCTCTTTGATACCGTTTGACCTCCTCCATTTCTGCTTTTCAACATCATCTCCTCCCACTCTTGCCCTTGTTGTTGTGTTTGGCTTTGGCTCTGAACTTTGTGAAGTTTTGAACAGCAATGAGTGGACAAGTGGTATAATTCTGGGTGTTGATGTGTGTAAAAGCCTACCGATGTAGAAATACGTACAACTGGAGACTTGAATTAAAGCTGCAGTCGGTAACTTTTGATGCTCTAGTGGTTAATAAACAGAACTGCTTGCGTCTTGCGGAAGAACATTGTAGCCGGAACTACTTCTCTCTGTTTATGTCTATGAAGAATCACAAAGGTACTGGGTTACTCCGCCGCGGTACCCCAGAAGTTATCTAAAATAGTCAGAATATAAACACTTATTATAGGTGCACCCTAGTGATTCAGGAAAAGCTAAAAACACGGTTTGGAAAATGGTTTCATGGTGTACTCACTTATTATATAAATTTTTCTACATTTTGAACACAAACAAAGTTACGGACCGCAGCTCTGATTGGTTGTTTTTTACCGGGAGCAGATGACTTTCTGCAAATGGCAATAGGACCACTGGGAGGAGCCAGAGGAGCTTGATTTTTTTGTCTCATATTCTCCTGTCAGGACATAATGACAGGTTTAACAAATATGTAAAAAATATATTTTTACAAAAGTTACCTACTGCAGCTTTAAACAACACATGAGTTACTATGAGACTTAAAGTTACAAGGGGAATAAGGTGGACCAGGACACATTAAGAGAATTTCGGTTACTATATTGCACCAGTGTCACTACAACAATAATTTCATTATATATAGAAAATTATCTGTAATATACATGGAAGAAAAAATAAATAAATTGTGTGCACGATTTACTAATTCTTTCCTTCAATGTACTAAAACGTGCACACGATTACTATTGTGTTACACAAGGTACACAAGATGGGGACCGGGGCTCTGGCTCTTCTCAGTTTGCGGAGGAAGTAGATAGCTGCTGAGTTGCGAAGTTGTCAGTCCAAGAGAAGTTTCCTGTGATGTGCACACCCAGAAACTTGGTGTTGCTCACTGTCTACACAGTCGCACCAGTGATGGTCAGAGGAACATGTTTAGTGTGCACCTGATCAACAACAATCTTCTTTGTCTTCTCTACATTCAGAGATAGATTGTTGTCACTGCATCACCTGGCCAGGCGGCTCCCCTTGCTCTGTAGTTTCTCTCATCACAGTTGTATAATCCGAAAACTTAATGAAGAGTTTGGAGTTGTGTGACATTTGCAGTTGTGGGTCAGCAGAGTGAAGAGGAAGGGGCTCAGCACACATCCTTGGGGGGCCCCAGTGTTCAGTGTGATGGTGATGGATGTGTTACTGCTGACCCATACTGCCTGATGTCTTCCAATCAGAAAATCCAACAGCCAGTTTCACAACGAAGTTTTGAGCCCCAGCTGGACCAGTTTGTGAATGAGCTATAAAGAGATGATTGTGCTGAATGCTGAACTGAAGTCTATGAACAGTATTCTGACATTTGAGTCTTGATGTGTGAGTGCTGAGTGTAGGGTAGTGGTGATGGCATCATTGGTCGTGCAGTTGGATCGATATGCAAACTGAAAATAGTCCGGGTGTTGGTTGGGGGCAGACTTGATATTGAGCATGACTAGCCATTCAAAGCACTTCATGAGAATAGGAGTAAGTGCAACTGGATGGTAGTCATTGAAGTAGGATGGAGACGGCTTTCTTTGGGACTGGAATGATGGTGGTAGCTTTGAAGCATGTGGGGACAACAGCCTGACTAAGCATAATGTTGAAAATGTAAATATTTTTTTCGACACATAAATTGTTGCTAAACAATAAAAAAAATTATAATTGAAAATATTTACTGGGCAAGTACAAATTTTAATCACCAACAGAATGTTTTTTCTTTTTCTGACACATACATTTTTGCTAAACCAAAATCATTGTTTGATCAATAATTTAAATCACCTTAAATCTAACTGAAAATATTGGCCGGGCAAGTGCATATCAGAACTTCCAGTGGAAAAAAAAGCATTACTGTGGATCCCTGTAAGGAAATGAATATACTGTAGGGAAAAACACCAAATCAAAAACAGACAGCAGCAATCAAGTTGCGGTCTGGGATTGTAATTGACACACAAGCACAGAGACTACAGTCAAACAGCTCAGTGCATCTCTGCATTTGTGTATGGAGCAAGTCAAATTGATTTTTCAGTTCTAGTTGTCTTCACTGAAGAATTACGATTCTAGCAAGCTCCAAGGACCAGTTCAATATCGGCTTGAAAGCAGTGACCTCAATTTGTAGAGCTCTCTGCAGTCCTATTGAGTTTCTAAGGTCCAGGGTAAACTTTTATTCAGCAGTAAGGTATATGGTCATATAAGTTTATTCAAATAGAGTTTTAGAGAAAAACCAATAAATGCATGATGTAATGAGTTATCTGATCGGTTTCTCTTCTCTTTTACATAGAGCGGTTTTATTTCTTATAATGTAGGCTGTGAACCCTAGATTGCTCCTGAGGACTGGAGCTATAATTACTGCACTGTAGGTCACATTGGGTTGAAAAGCATCTGGTAGATAACAACCGATTGAACTGATATAGAACTCTTTCTTAAGAAAACAGCGCTTCTTCTCGAGTGTTATCACATCCTAGTGGTCTTTCCAATCAAATAAGTGCTCAGCCCTGCAAATATATTTTCTTGCCCCTTCAACCTTTTCACTCTCGGCGTGAATGTCCTGTAGATGAGATTCATCAGACCTTTATGAGCCCGGCCGTTAACAGAGGCCAAGAATGATAAGTGTGAAGATGTTTTGTTGAGGCAGGACAGCTGTTTGCTTTTCTGAATTAAATATTGAAGACCAGGTGAAGAGTGTGGCTTGAGTTTGAAACATGGGATTCGGTACTCGGGGCAACGTGCGCTGCATTTGAATTATAGATTCAAGAGCTTTATGATCACAGGTCAAATATCGTCAGAGTGACATGCAAGGTCTGTGAATATCTATAAACAGAAGAGTCTTAACACACTTGTTCATTTGCGTTGATCAATGTATCTGGGAACAATCAATATCAATGTAGCCTAAGGCTGATTTAACTCATTAAATGGTTGCGATTTAATGGTTGTCCTAAGAGTGATCTATAGAAAACCTAGCAATTATCTACAGTCAAAGCAAATTCGATTTTACAAATGGAATGATTGTGCTCAGTACAGAGACTGAATAGTGTTCATCAAATAATAAAAGACATTTTCTTTTATAGTTAAAATAAATGTGTCAGATACAAACTCTGCTTTGATCTGTTCATGGAACATCCTCAATCTTGCGATGTAAACAGAATATGTTTGTCGACTCTCATCGGCTGTTCAATCAGTGTCTCTACAACTCCATAGAAGCCAACAAAGGTCCAAAAGCAAGTGGGGGGAAAATTTTAAAAAGCAAAGATTCTAGTGCTGCAATGCTTTAAAATGTAGTTTGGCATCTCATCAGTGTTAAACCAGCTAAGCCGCAAAAGACCCTAAGCCTCACAGTGTTCATGAGGTTTTCATCTGTTGCCTTCTTAAACCTTCACTAATCATGTAAACCTCTGACTGAATTACATTGCAGAACTTCCATGCTAAACAGTTAGCACTCCTAAAATAGCTCTAGCAGATAAGTCTTCACCATTTCAATCAAAAAATATCTGAAGACGTTTTGAAGCAGAGTTGAAAATGTTAAAGAAACAGTTAACCTGTCATCATGTACTCACCTTCATGTTGTTCCAAACCTTTATGACTTATTTACAGACTTCAAGTTCTTTTCAAGCCATGCAACAGATTTGTGTGAGGAACATGCTGAAATTTAGGTCATTATTTACAATAATCTGCTGTATATCTGTCATGTCAGGATTGATTGACATTGTCAATAAATCAATGGCACCATATTTTGCAATGGTAAATGCCTTCAGAATATATGGATTAATGCACAACTCAAATGGAATGCTTTCATGGTGTCGTGTGGAGATTGACAGAAGGAATGCACCAATATAAATGGTTAAAAACCACCTAATGTCCAATCAGTATTATTACCGGTATAAATGGTAAATGGTAAAAATAGGTAATTCTGAAAAAATGCTAATAACCGATATGGTACAGATATATATCATGCATCCTTACTTGACAGCCATTAGTGCATTTTTCACCTAATTTCAGCCAATTTGTGATTTCTGAAAAAACATGACATGGTTGGTGAGTAAATTAGTTTTTTTTTTTTAACCATATTTTGGATTAACTATTTATTTAAGCCTCTCTGGATTGTTCTCCTCACAAGCACCGAAACTCTGAATCACGAAACTGTGGACCAAGCTAAGCACATAAGGTGAAGAGTTAATCTGTACCATCTGCAGTAAGGAAATAAAGATCTTAACAAGGTAAGGCTGACTGTCCTTGTCAAATGAACTCATAGCGCTTCTTTCTTTGAAGCATGTTTCGAAGTCATGTTACAATCTTCAAAGCACATGTAGAGAAAAACAACCCCTGACTTCTCTGAGAGTCAACATTTCAAAAATAATGGAAAACATGTTTTAGCCAAGGAGCTTTGAAACAGAGACACCTCGGAATGCTTGATGAACACGTTGAGTTCCTCCATCACGTCAGGCTCCACAGAACACAAAGACTGCAGTGACATGGTGGAACCTGGGAAGTGATGAATTTTTAATAGCTCAGAAGAACAGCATTCAATCATCTCTGCTGAGAGCTTGGCTGGCACTGAACCTGAACCTGCTGAATCAGATAACAAGATCACCTGTCTTTTTTTTAAAAATGAATTCAGCTGGACTTGACCTGAGTTTAAATTAAGCCACTTATTAAGGTCAAGACTTGTTCCAAACATGAACAGCTCAAGGTGATGCTGTGGGATTTTCTCCTTAAGGCTAACTTCTGGTGTATATAACAATCTGACCCTCAGTGAAAGAAAAAAAAATCCTTTTAGCTGCTTCTCCAATCTCCACCAAGATGGCCTATTATTTCTAACCTGCAAGGGAGTGATGGACAGAACCTTTTAAAGGGTAATGATTTTTTCTTTAACACCAAACTTTGTCTATAACACACACACACATACATATTTAGCTCAAAGATATCGAGCTTACGCATAGCATTTTGAAGTTGCATCAGATGTGTTGAAAGAGAGAAGAAGTCCTTGCTACATCAGAGGTGTTATATATTTAATTCTGTAAGTGAACAGTAAAGTGGGACAATCCTTGATGCCCAACACGTCATCATGTGTGTGAGCGAACATGCCTGTGTGTGAGTTCAAGAAAATACAGAGATTGTTTGTAATGATTAGAAAGAGATGACTGTGTTGAAAGCACAATAGAAGACTGAGATAAACCATCAGGAGTCACCTTACAAGAGCCGCACTGCACACATGATTCACAGACTGTCTTTGGCCAATGAGTTGATCTTTAAGTCTCTGTGGAACACCAAAAAATAAACAAAATAAGACCTGTTCCAAAATAAACAAATACCTTTGATAAACTTAATTAACTTAATTTAATTGCTGTGTCACACTTTTTGAACAAAATTAACTATTAAAGCAACTACAAATGCATAAAAAATGGAAACCTTCAGTTTTTTTTTTTTAATTATCAGGAATATAAATTCAGTCAAAAATAATCAAAACTGGTAGTAAATATCACATTATTGCAAGATGTAGAAATAGATAGTAACTTCAGCAGGAAACATTAACTAAGCAAAGCTGTCAAGACAGTCTTTAAAAAAAAAATGTTGTGCCATATTTGGCTCATGGGTAGAAATTGACTGTAATGACTGGAGAGAAATAGAACCAAGAGGCAGTAAATGCTAATGATCTGGAGGTAGTTATAGATATTATGTAATCATCCATTACAGAGTAATGAACTCACACACTGGGGAAAAACAATTATAAAATAGGGATGACAGGGAGAGAAAAAAAGCATATACACAAACATGAGAGAGTTCTGTAGAGCAGAAGGTGAAGTTTAGAAATAAGGGTTCTTTAAAGGTTATATTTAAAAAAAAAAAAAGTTACAGCTGTAAGGCAAATGAGAAATAGAAATATTCCAAACTATGTCACCTGTTTCATCTGACAAATATTGTAAGGGAATATTGTGTATGCCTTGTCAGTACATCCTTCCTTCAGAAAAGCACAGATTAAAATGATCTCAATAGCATTAAGCGAGGAATTTTATTTTATTTTTTTTACTTTAATACGTAGGACTCCACAATTACCTTGACTAAGACACAAAAGCTTTGAGTTATACTGTTGATGAATTGCAATTAAAAAAAAAAAATATTCAGACAAATTTTTTTTTTCCTACATGCAGAAAATACAGATGCATAAAACGTACTTCTTGTTTCCTGCTCAATGTCTAGGATATTTCATACCCAGTCTATTACAGTCTATATATGTTTAATATAAATACATGCCTCATTTTGCATTATTGACACACTGTTTTCCTAATGAATGTTGTTCAGTTGCTTTGACGCAATGTATTTTGTTTAAAGCGCTATATAAATAAAGGTGACTTGACTTGACTTGACATGCAAATAAGATTCAACAAAAACACATAGCCAGTTTAGTCAGAAGTTTGGTAGCATACATGCAAATCTCATATGTAAATAAAATTATATATAAAGATTTATTTGCATGTCAAATTTGGTACAAGACATCTAGCTACACTGATCATCCCTGTCTAAACTGACTAAATAAATTGAAATTATCTCCAAAATAAAAAACAGCTAAATACATATACATGCATATATGCTTCCACTAAATTTGTATTGCTGCAGTGTGTTTTGTTCATTTACAGGTTGAAGAGAAGCTCAACTCCTCTATACTAAATCCAGGATGGGTTCAGTGTGGCACTGGCGACCAGTGAATATCCCAGTACCTTCTTCATGCAAAGTCTGTTTCGCAGTCTTACATACATGGAACTGGAAAGAAAATGACATGAAATATGTTTTCACACACACTGACACCTAACAGTCCTATTCTGAAGTCCCATCCCTTTATTCTGAATGGTATTGGTGCATAAATGAATGCACATCCATTTAGACATTTGAAGTGTTATCTTATAGCAAAATAAATTCTATGTGTATAAAACTGTGTAAGGCAAATTATAAAATATACAATCACCTAAAATCAGTAATGATGCTTGTATAAAACCCAAAAAACATAACTATAAACCATAATGAGTATGAAATGAATCCATGTATATAAAATCCCCATCTACCTGCCATGACTAGTTATCTCCTAAATTGAAGAACTGGATTGCTTTGATTCTCCAGAGATGTTGCCAGGGTTACACAAATGCAAAATTCCACTGCTTGTGAGCTGATACTGAGAGACACAGACTCGTGTTTTGAGCAAAGAAAAGTGCCAGGTGCTCTCCTCCCTTCCCCAATCTTCTGCTTTATACCTTTAATCTCAGTATAATTTATCCCTTTCATTGATTTCATATAGCTGGAGATGGACAGCCATCCTTAGAGAATACTATATATGGAACATATAGGTGAGGAGGAGTCAGGTTTAACCCTCTTTGTGAAGACCAAATGTCACTACAAGGACAGTAAAACCTGAAATCCCCTAAAATATGGATACCAATGGCATGCAAGAGGAAAACGACTTAATAAATAAACTAAAAGATGTATTAATATAAAATATAACCAGGTTTGAAGGTTAAACAGTGAGTTTCTATCGAAAAACATTTCTAAATTAAAGCTGAAATGAGTTTACATTTCAAACTTCAAATTGTTTTGACACACAAACATGGTAAATCTCAAAAGATCAGAGAAGAATATATTCCTCCCACATCCAAAACCTTTGCAACACAAAAATGAATTTGACTCGGCATTGTGGTAATTATAAAGGTTAAAAATATGCTTTTAACGACACCACAACACTTCTCTGTATTTGGATTAGGCTTACAAAGCATCATGTTTCAGAATGCTTATATGCAATTATTTTTCATATTTATACATCAGATCTGGTCATTCGAGCAGGTTTGGACAGAGGATTTTCTTGGAGAGGTCACAGCTTTCTGCTGACGATTCACATGAGCTTCCAAAGAGCCAACACATATGCTCCCCTTTCACACCAGCTATCTGTCCATCTCACACACTGCAGTTGTGCTGTGCATGTGGTGTGTTGGCATGAGAGTCAGACAAGAGAGGGTGACAAATCCGGAGGAAAGAAGCGAGAGAAAGGCAAAAAAGTGAAAGAGGAGAAATAGGCAATTACGCATATGTGATTGAATGATGTTGCTGTTCCGTGAGCTACAGTGACCAGTGGTCTGCCCTTTATATATTATCACACCACTGCTGAGAGTTTAAACATGCTGATAGACTGTAAAACTCAAACAATCATCCACTCTGATCATGACCATGACCTTTAACAGTGGTCATTCATGTCAGTTGTGATGCTCCACACAGACATTCAAAAACTCAGCTTGATGGATTGAGCATCACACCTCAAGAGTAATTAAGGCTGTTAATTAACACCACAGTGGACTTTCTTCATTTAAAGAATGTGGTGGGGGTGTTAGGAAGAAACCAGGAAAAGAAACATGATTTGACTCTGTGCTATGAGTTCGGATTTTCTTCTATACAAAAAAAAAAAAAAAAAAAACACTTTCAGCTAGCCTAAAATTAAACCTGCACACACAATATTAAACCGGCAAACCGGTCTGGCTGTGTCTTATTGATGGTGCAATATGAGTTTCTCATGCTGATGTTTTCTACCTGCTGTTTGCCTCAGGTTTGTAGTATCTTAATATAAATTATGATATTAACTGATTACATGATACCAGAGCACCTTTCTACTTGAAATTCCAGCTTAAGAGCTATTTGTGTGTGTGTGTGTGTGTGCGTGTGTGTGTGTGTGTGTGTGTGTGTGTGTTGAAACATGATACCTGTTTCTACCTGGTAGCAAGATCACAGACAATCTTACACCATCAAAAAAAAAAAAAAAAAAAAAAAAAAAAAAAAAAAAGCACGGACTAACTAATGGCCATTGCACCAGCTAGAAACCAGCAAACATGTTCCAGAACACAGCTATTTTTAACAGGGTTCAGGACAGAGAGGAAACAAACATAATTCATACATATTAAGCTTTTACCCTAAAACAACAAGCTTTCTATAGTGTGATAGTTTTTGTTAACAACATTAACGTAGGCTACGAAACAGTTTCGTTTTAACTGACCAGCTGACACGCATTCATGTTTTCAACATTCAGAAATGAAACGAGAGGTATTCTGAGTACCCACCAGTGACCAAGTGACTAAGCAAGATATCGTCAAGTATTTCAAAAACTTACCAAGCTGAAGTTGCAGGTTTCATCATTTCATCACGCAGGAGACTTCCAGTCAAAGTCACCAGTCCGTTTCAAGCCGAGTATCCAAAATAACTTTTACTTTTAAGTCCGTCACTTAGCTTATGTTTTGCAGAATTTGCGTTGCGTCTTTTCCGGCTCAGCGTAGGATGTATGGTTACGGATAATGCATAGCTAGTTGCATGAGACTCCAACGGTAGATGAAAACACAATTTACTTATAAAGACACAGAAAGCTTTGAATAATATTATCACCACATGAAAGTAAAAAATCCATTATTTAATTGACTTAGCTCAAATAAGAGTACACTGTCCCGTTTCGTGCTGCTGTTGTCTCTGCTCTCTCTGTCATCCTTTCTCTCTCTCTCACACACACACACACACACACGGCACGCGCGCACGCACCCTCCCTCTCTTTTTCTATCTCTGAAATCCTGTCGCAGCGCTATTTCTACGTTCTCTGAGGTCCGTCTGAAAATCTCAATAATATATATATATATATATATATATATATATATATATATATATATATATATATATATATATATATATATATATATATATATATTAAACCCTTTCTTTCTAACTATCTGATTAACATTACATTCGCGCTCTTTGCTCTGACACGCGCAATGAAAGACAGCCAGCAGTTCCTATTACTCCATAAGCACCTAGTTTAGCTTGACAAAATGCGTTAATTGAAAATGCATGGTCTTAAAACAGACAACAATTGAAACATAATATTGGCTCTTTGTATAAATATACTGATTCAACTGATTTGAAATGGGACGGTTATTAACCTAACCGCTTCCCCCCTTATTTCCCTAAGCCTTATGAAAAATAATCATGGTTTTACTATAAAATAAATAAATAAATAGGGTTACTAGATAACCATGGTAACTACAAATTAACCATGGTTTTGCTATACACTAACCATGCAGCGAGACTGTATGTTATAAAAGCTTCCAAGCAGAAGATCATGTGACGTCACAAAGAGGGGTTACTGAATGTTGAGGTGCATGTCTGGTGTGTAAAAGTCACTTGAATGAGTTTTCATGGCCAAGCAGCTGCATGGAAGCTTCAAATCACCAAAAGGAATGCCAAGCATTAGATGGAGTGATGTAAAGCATGCCACTCCTGGACTCTGGAGCAGTGGAAATGTGTTCTATGGAGTGACGAATCATGCTTCTCTGACAGGAGAAGCATAAGCAGGCTTTTGCAGAATTCAGGAGAATGTTACCTGCCTGACTGTAGCTGTAAAGTTTGGTGGAGGATAAAAAATGGCATGGGGGCATTTTCAGGGGTTACACCCAGTGAAGAGATTCCAAGACATTTTGGACCATGTTATGCGTCCATCATTTTGGGAACAGTTTGGGGAACACCCTTTTTTTATTCCAGCATGACTGTGCCCCAGTGCACAATGCAAGGTCCATAAAGACATAATTGGATGGTCCTGCACAGAGCCTTGATCTATACCTTCTAAGCCAAGTCTACTCGTCAAAAATCAGTGCCTGCCCTCACAAAAGCTCTAGGGGATGAATGGCCAAAAATTCCCACAGAAACACTTCGAAATATTGTGGAAAGTCTTCCAAGAAGAGTGGAAGCTGTTATGGCTTCAAAGGGGAATGAGCCCAATATTAATTTTATGTATTTAGAATGCAATATCAATACTGGTGTAATGGTCACATGTCCCAATATATTTGTCACATAGTGTATATTTCGATGTCCATATAAAAACGAATGGGAAAAAATAATTATGTGTAAGGCCATGTTTAATAAGCTGAAGTTGGAAATTAAAGCACTCAGTATTCTTGAGATAATCATGTGTACAAGGCTTATCACATCATTTGAAGATTAAAGTCTAAGGCATTCGAACCATGAGCAGAACATTTATTTAAGATCTCTTATATGATCAGTTATCAGTTCTACGTGAATCAGCAACATGAATCAGAATTTGGTCAGCTCTGTGAAAACCTTACTCGCCTCTGACAGGCTGTTTTGCTAAAGAATGATAAGCCACCTAAGAGTGGAAACCCATAAATTGGTTTGGGAAGGTGTCACACTGCCAGGAATCATTATCAATCCAACGATAACATTAAAAACCCCGCGTGATCTTATTTTCGCTGCAAGGAAAAGAAATCTCCATGTGGTTAAGCGTGTGACACCAGTCTATAAATCAAACAGATGTGTGACAAAAACCCGGAACTGCTGTGTATAATGCCCAGCGTTGAGCGATTTAACTCAACTCATTCTGAGGATAAATTGCATTTAGGTTACAGAACGTGCGGAATACTGCATAGGAAAATCTGCTGAGCATGAACAAAGCTCATTTGCAAAATTTGAAGCGAAAGAGAGCTATGTAGCCTATACTATGCCTGTCACACATCATAATAAACATAGACAGATCCCATTGTGATTTTATGAACATAGGGTGCTTTGTATGTATGTGAGTGTGTGAATGAATAGGTACATGTATTAAGCTTTGTTGTGATTGACTTGGACAGAACTTTTGGAATCGTTCCACTCAATCTTTGCTAGCCGTATACACTACTGTATGTCATTGTCATTCAATCACCACACAATGACTTCTTTGGCAGTTTTACGTTGGGTCATGAATCAGTTATGTGTAATCTATGAGGTGTAGATTTAGGTAAAGACTGAAGTCTACCAAAGACTAGTGAATTGGAATCCCTATCAGTATTTTTAGCTACAGTACTCAGATTGATTAAACATAATATTCAGACACAAGTCGCAAGTAAACTGATTCAGTGGGTTGTTCAGTTAGGTTACGCAGTCCCACTCACACTCACAACAATGATGCAAGTCTTTTGTGTTGCTTTATGCTCTCAAAACAATACTTTATGCACAGTAAGTGAGTAAAGGTTACTGCAATGTTTTAAAATGCATACTGTAAACAATGATTGTTTAAATTTGTGAATAAAACAAAGATAACTGGAGTCCATTTTACGGCCAAAAATGAAATAAAATAAAACAAATACTTTTCTATTTCTTCCTACTATTCAAATATCTTGCTTTTCTGAGCGAACAGTGCACTTAGTGTTTTTAGAGATTAAATTTAATTGAGCTTTCAATTACCGCACATTAAAAATATGGGCAAGCACAATTAGAGACAATTTAGGGGCCAATAATAATACCGATATAACTGAACCTACATCCTAGTTCTAAAGCAAATAACTATTAACTCACTGATTTAATGAGTTCTGACTAGCAGATCATTGCAGTCTAAAATATAGACTGAATTGGTTGTTAAATGAGATCTACTTTTCTTGCAGAATGTAGTTTTCTACTTACATACATTTACACAAAAACTTCATAAGGTTAACAGGACAAGGCTAGAACCGCCAACATTCCTGAATGTAAAGAAAACATATTCATCACAGATGCATAAGCAGGTCCACGCTTTTTCAGTAATGGTCCTAAGGCACTGAAGGAAGAATATCCATTGCTCTCTTTATGCTCTGGATGAGTGCGTCACCAAAATCACCAGACATCTCAGCTTGCCCCATCTCAAATCCTCTTGCATTACACACACAACAACTACACACACAAAATGATACACACACACTACAAATCTTCATGCCTTAAGTGTATCTCTCAGGAGTAGCAGTACTGTATCTACTTTAAGAAAGCAAGGCACAGAGGACTCTCACAGACAAGAATGCAGTGCTTCTAGAAAAAGTGTGTATAATGTATGTGTGTGGAGGTGGGTAGTTGGTTGGATATTGCGAGGTTGCTTAGTGGTATATAATTATTTTTGGTTACAAGTTTCTTTCCTGTCTAATATTGCTTGGTTCTATAGTGTGCCAGTTACTAAGAAAACACAAAATCTGGCAAGTTTTCTCTAAAGGTGTAGCACTAAATGATCTCATCAAAGTTATTAAGAAGATGACAAGCATTGTATTACCGCCAAAAAGGAAAAGAAAAGAAAAATCAACACATTCTTAAAGCTGAGCAGCTGTTTATCAAGGTATAATTTGTAATGATCCACAAAGGAGAATTATAAGCAAGTTAATTATATATCCTCCTAGGAACCACCCCGAATCATGTCAGCTTTAATCCTAGGATTCAGATGTTCTCCAAAAACCACAACTGGCACAGAAATGAATAGAAATCTCAAAGGCATTGAAAATTTCTTTGTACAGTGAATCTTATTTGACTGACTTACTCTCACGAGGCACAGGTACAAGGCGTCAACACCCGACTGCACCAGATTGTATCCACTTTCAATAAGAGTATTTAACTTCCATTTAATGTTAGGCAGAGTTACTTAATCAATTTTTTGCTCATTCAAAGGAACCGAAGAACACTGAGAGATTAATGATAGCATCTTAAGGGACGATGGACATCAAGCCTAAACATGACAGGCAGCCCGTAGGGTAATCGGACCATCTCTGAGAATATGAAGCCTCATTGATTTCAGTGTGATGTCTGGCTTTGTCCACTCATTCATTCCTCTTTCTATTCTCCCATGAGGCACTATTGTGTGGATCCCGCTGACAGAGCTGAAGTGTAAGGCCAGTATAAGCTCAGAGTCCCTGCACTCCACTGCCTTAAGGAACCGCAGCGGAGGTCCACAGGGGTTTGTGTTTACAGTTGTTTCGTATTGTTTTGTGCACTGCATCACTGAGATAATCATCAGTGGTTTATTACATTCTGACCTTTAAAGGGCATATATGAATATGAGTCTGTTAAAAACACAAGCAAGAAGGAGATAGTCTGAATTCCTCCGCTTACAATGGTGAGTTTGTGCTGTTTCTGTCATGTTCTGTTTCATTTAGTGTTAGTATTTAGGGCAGCTAAAGTTAATGCGCCAACCACAGATGTTAAAAAGGTTCAACAGATGAATATGCAATTTTCTTTTTAAATACATCTTGTGTCAGAAACTAAAATCAGTTTTGGACATATTAATTACTTTAGTTAGAATTGGAATTAAAAACTATATATATATATATATATATATATATATATATATATATATATATATATATATATATATATATATATATATATATATATATATATATATATACATTATTTTAGTTTGGGTTATGTTATAGTTGGTATTTTAATTGTATTTATTTATATTTTAGATAAATACAATCTATTTATTTAGATTTAGATCTATTTATATTTGTATTAATTTAAGTATTAATATTTTTGGACTGTGAAAATAAATGTACCAACATTGAATATATATATATATATATATAAGTCCAAGAGTGGAAAATGTGGGTTGTAAAAGTTTTTAAATACATCCTGTTTCAAAAACGAATATACATTTTGGACTTTTATTATTAGTATTTTAGTTGTGATGGAACAACAAAATTAAATAAAATTAATTACATTTTAGTTTGAAATATGTTAGTTGTTATTTTAATTTCTGCTAACAAAAACATTTCTTACCAACAATAGTAACACTGACTAAAACACATTCTCTCAGTTCAGGTGAAACATCAATGTCAGATCAGGAATGAATAAATGTTTTCAGCTCTGGGGAGCATAAAGGAGCACATTTTCAATACCTCTACTTTTTACCTTCATGTGGTTTCCCGTGTCCTTGGGTAATCAACGTCATCAGTTGTTGTATTGTCCTTTGTTGCGGTTTATAAAATGAAATTGAGTCATTCAATTCAAGTTCTGTCAACTGTTGTTTGCTGCAGATTAAACAGCGAGTTAGTCTTCGGAGAGAGCTCATTTTGAAATGTCTCTCGCATGTAAATTCATGTGAACTTGAAAAGTGAATTGAGTTAAGTCATGACAAACCTTGTTCCCCAAAACACAAAACAAACAGAGCTGCCACTTTTGTTTATCATCATTTAACTTACTGTGATAGAATATCAAATCTATGCTGTAAAATGCCTTGTTTTCTTGGAAAATTACCTTTCGGCTGACACCTTTAGCTTTTTAAACTACAACTGGCATTTACGTCTGGGAAACCAATAAAACTGTTTTTTTTTTTTTTTTTTTTTTACCAAAGCTTTTATAAATTTTACATTCATTGTATTGCTGCAAATGGAACATGCTCACGGCTCAGATGAAATTGCCTCTGACCGCTAAACAGATGAATTGTGGCTCTCTAGATGCTGTAGATACTTAGCCAAACAAATGGATGAGACTCTGACAGTTCATAACCAGTTGCCATGGTTTTGCTTGTGGTAATCAGCCACGTAAAAGAAAGGCACAAAAAGCCTGAAATATTACAATGGCACGTTATACAGTACAAGGACAAAACAAGTACACTTGCATAAACGCTCATCCAAATACAAATATAGGCACTCATACAAAGGGAAATTTACTCTTATAGTTCATTTTAATAATCTGTCTTCAGCTTGGTTTCCCTTTATTAAATTCAAATTTTTTCCCACCAATAATAAGCCCCTTATGATTTGAACACAAGTACACTGCTGCAGAATCCGATAAGGGAGTAAGATGCCACTCACCAGGCTTTTGTGCCAAGAACCCAGAGCATAAGTGTGTTCTTGATTTGCTACACATTTGTGAGGGCTAATTTTCTAAAAATGTCCTCACAAATATTATAAAACCTCTCAAGTGTGCTTGTGAGAATGAGCCTTGCAGGTAAAAAGCTATACAAAGGAACATAATAAAACACATTAACCAAGATAATAAATAACTGATTTACTAACTAATAACAGGGCAAATTAGAATGAGACCACAATAATACCCATAGTGACCAACAGAATCAAGAGCAGTGCAAATTAACAGCTATTTCAGCCATGTCAAATGCAGAATGGGTTAAAACATTTTTTTTGGGGGGGGGGCATTAAATAAAGCTGCAAATAACGCAAACTTTAGTCCATCCCATTGCATAATTTATTGGAATGGTGTTTTTTAATGCCAAAAGAGGGTTTATGCTGGCACGAGCTGTTAAATCTGATCCTTAGATATTATTACAGTAATAATAAAACAACCAAAATTGCTACTGAACTTGATAGCCAATTATTATTATTTCTTTTTTTTCTTTTTTTTGCAAAGATTTCAGATGACACCAACACTTACATAGACTTCAGATGATGTCAACTTTGGATCAGACATTATTACACACAAGACTTTCAAATATTACCCTTATATTATAATTATTGTGAACACAAGATGTAATCGCTGGCTAACACGTTCCATCTGCTCACCTGAATGCACAACATTAACTGAACACATAGCACATTGCCTTAAAGCTGCACTGTACTGTGCTCATCTTTTGTTGATTACAGAGTATAATACTTTCAAATTATGACAGCATTTTATGTAAAGCTGCTCTAAAACAATGTGAAAAGTGCCATTTAAATAAAACTGAAACAAATTTATGTTGCATACTGAAAAATGCAGCTTTGTATGTTAGCCTTTGGGGGGGAAATCATATTTGAGAGTGAGGACCGAAAACTCCTCACATGAGATTCATTTAGCAAGCGACAATGATCCTGCAATTTTTTTTTTTTTAAGGAGAAGCTGTTTGGATATATGTCGCAATAGGAAAGAAAAGGAATCCCGGTCTATGTTTTATACTGACTTTAACTTTTTTTAAACTGTAAATGACCATGTTGCTTCTATTTCAGAACATAAACGCAGACAGATCAATTTTCTGCCCAGTTTTCTAATAATAAGCCTCTTATGATTTCAAAATAAGTACAGTTCTGCAGAATCTGACAAGGGCAGATGGATGTCACTTACTGAGCTTTTGTGCCAAGAATGTGTGCAAAAGTGTATACTTGATTTTCTACACTTATGAAAACAAGTTTCCTGAAAATGTCTTCATATATATACTCTCAAATCTACTTGCAAGACAAAACGAGACTATATAAAGAACTGCAAAGTCCTTTTCTTTTAGTTTAGGAGTTGGGTTGGGTCTGAAGCAATTACACCTATTAGCCTAAGATTTGTCAGGTGTGTGTGTGTGTGTGTGTGTGTGCTGAAGTTTTGAAGGACACACTACTGTATCACTCTCTCCATGGAGACTCTGAACAGATTCAAGCTGTCACCCCAGATAATCACAGCTGACTACAGGTCCTTACACAAGCTGGCGAACAGACTCTGCCTGTCAAAACACCCAACGATACACACAAATATACGCTTATTGTGTAGAGGCCATATTAAAGCAACCCCTTTGAGAAAGCCTCTGTAAACCGACACTGTGTCCATGAAATATTTGTCAATTTGAACCACTTTGCAGCTCCTAATGTAGAGCTAATTCTGTCAGGAGGGTCTTTTTAAGGTGAAGCGCTCAAATTACATTCCTGAATTAAATGGAAATGATGGGTGGGCTTGTGAAAGCTTCTAGGCCACTTCTGATGGATAACAATGCTGATGACAGAAGCGGTCTGAGAGTTATCCAGAGAATACTAATGACCGGGGCTTGTGACAGCAGACACCTCGACAAAACTCATTCTCATGGGAGATAAGAGAAGGGTTGTAGATTATACTGTTTGTTTGGTGAATAGAGATGGAGGGATTTATGGGCATATGTGTAAAGGAAGGAAGAAATGTCAGGTTCACTGATCCATTCACATTTCTATGCTAGTGTAATGTGACTAGCACACTTATAAAGAAACAGAACGATTCCAATTCGATCTCATCGGTTTTGGAATCACATATGTAAGCCAGTTGCCTATTCTGTTAAATTAAGAATGTAATTTCCCATTCGGTTATAAAGCAATCAGGGCAGAATCTCCCAAAAGCTTCTGCTTCATTAAAAACATTATCACATTTCTCTGGAGGAATGAGCATAGCGCTGATTCCAGCCTGCCATTAAATAGTCATTATTGTCAAAGATCAATCAGTGGAAAATCAGTTCATTATGATATAGAAGTGACATTGAGCAGTAAATAAGGCCTGATGAAACATTCAATCTGGCTAAATTCATAAGTGCATTTTCTTGCAGATGGCACAGCATAATATAAGGTGTACTATTCATATTGCAATTTAAATCAAATACTGTGCTGTGATTTGAATTTAAATGCACTCAAGTTAATGAACCTTGGGTGGGACTCAAGGGAAGGACCCTTCATTGAGCATTTTGGGACATGGAATGAGTGACCAAACTTATGGACTAATGGACTTGTGATCGACAGTTTTCGGGTTAATGTGCTTTAATTAATTCACTCAGTAGTTCCTTATATTTTTGCACACATTGGGGCTACTCTTCTGGTATGCTTACTTTGATTAACTGTATGTGATTTGAAATTAATTAAAATCTGTGATAAAAGAAATCTAAGCTAAATTACTCCCTTATAATCACATCAAGCCACCAAAGATTGCAGTTCCAATCGTTCAAACTTTTTTAAATGTTGTAACTCCATTTGCTTTCATTAAATTGCAGTTTGCTGTCTGGTCTTTCTCCAAGAGTTTCATAGAATATTCTCAGTGATTTTCACAGAGTTTCAGTGTGTCTTTCTAATCCGGAAGCTTGTTCCAGCTCTCACTTCTGCAGGAATCTATCCAGCTTGCTATGATTTACATTTCAATTCAGTTCAATTTATTGAATATTTTATGAGGAATATAATTGTGGTGATGACTTAAACAATTAAACAATCACAGTCTTGCATCTTTTTTTTTTTTTTTTGGTCTTCATACATCGCCATATAAACGTTTTATTTATTTATACTTGTTACAAACTATTTCTTTAAATCAAAGAATCCATAAAAATGTGTCATGATTTTTACAAAACAAATAAGCAGCACAACTGTTTTCAACATTGATAATAATAGGAAATGTTTCTTGAGCACCAAATCATCACATTTTCTGACTGAAGTCTGGAGTAATGGCTGCTGAAAAGTTCAAAATTCAAGAATAAATTACATTAAAATATATACATAAAGAAAACATTTAACGATTTTAATAATATTATTGATATTATAGTATTACTAAAAAGTATACTTACAAAAATATGTATTTTAACTATATTTGTTTAAAAAAAAATTATTAAGAAGATAAATAGTCTCTGATGCATTCATTATTTATTCACAAAGAGAGAAAAATCGTAATGCTTATTTTACTTAAGAACAAAATTATAACCATTTCTGATCTTTATTTTATGTATTTTCAGAGAGCTGTCCATCTTTCAGCTTCAGTAGAAGATTATATTAAACATTACAGTGATGCTTTTGTCAGCCAAGTTGAATTGATGTTGCCATAAATAAAAAATAACCATAAAGAGGACAGTCATACAGAATTATGGGAAAGGGTCAAAGATCACCACTCATAGTGGAATGAATGTAACATCACACAGTGAATGGTTAACAAGGGCTTTTGATGAGCTATAAACTGTAGTTGACACCAGCATCAGTGGCTTCAAATTTACAGCCTCTCTCAGCCGGTTCATCCTATGCTCACGGGTGTATACAAATAGTCCAATCAAATGCTTTCTAGATTGAAAACGCCCCCTCTTGCTAATACCTCTGACTAACAATTGCCCATAGCAAAGTATTACATGAATGTGGTATTATACAAAATCTCTACACTTCTGTGACTCTCTTTTACCTTATTGCCCTTCAGTTTGGCCTCAAAGGGGCTGTGTGTCATTGTGTGAGAGCAGCACATGATAAATGTCTTCCTCAGACTCAGTGAGGCATGAATTAGGTATGTTAGCAGCCTCAGGTAAAAACACAGCATACACAGAGAATAGAATTGTTTAAAAATGATGTTTGGTCACACCGTCAGTGTGGGATTAATGAGGGTTGATCTCAAACTTGAGGCTTTAGCCGTTAGTCTGTGTGTATGTAAGTGTGAGGTGCTTATGTAAGTGTGTGTTGCACAAGCAGGTTTTAAATCCTCTTCAGTATCAAGCATCTGCCCCACTGTGATTTTCCTTCCACCTGTCTGATAATTTTCATTCAGCATGTTCACTCTTTTATTTATATCTATTTTTCTAATTTCCCCTGTTCTTCCTTTTTGTTTCTATGCTCTAGCTCTCTCTTAAACACACACACACACACACACACACACATCACTGTAATGGCAATGATGGACTCATCTTGAGCCCTGTTGACAGGAAGTCTGATGAAAAGGATCAGGGTGCTATCCAGCACCTCAGGGTTGTCAACTCCAATCCTGTATTTCAAACTCACACACACACACACACAAGCATGGGCTGATATGACGATGAATGTATATATAAACAAACAAACACACACTCTGGCATCTTCTAATAAAATTAATCCCACTGAGGCAGTCAACAAACCTGAAGTTCAGCTCTGCAAACAAGTGTGTTGTGCTTTTTACAGTGGCTATTGTAAATGGAGTTAAATTGTTAACCCTAAAAATGCACACAAGTTAGAAAACATTAGAGGGAATAATTGAACTATGCATAATTGTCTCTCATGTCTATGCAATTACAAAACCGATTCCAAAAATGTGACACTGTACAAATTGTGGGAAAAAGGAATGGAATAACAGGGCATGGGCGCCGCGTTGCATTCTGGGACGTGGCGGCCATCTTGATGGCCTCGCAAATATAAACATACAGCAAGGCAAATGAGAAGAAGCAGAGTTGGGAGAAAGAAAAAAGATGTTAAAATTGTGAAAAGGTTGTAGGTATTACAGGGATACGCTAAATTGGGATGCCAGGGACCGGTATGTGACGACGACTAGCTGCCGCACTTTTGCATTACAGAGATATCTTCAGCTACCTTGTTTGTTTTGTGAGCGCCTACCCTTCAGAACAGTTCCGAAGCTACAAGTCAATGGAGTCTCACGTGTAGTTCACTAATGGATGGGTTCAGGAGCTGCAGATCATAAAGCCGGCAAACAGTAATCCGGACAAAGGTAAACTGCGATCCACCTAGCTGCTAGTTTAGTAACTGTTAATGCTAACAACCATTCACACACATACTTTTAACTATGTGTTTCAAAAATGTAGTCAGTAGCTGTCAACCCTCCTGTTTTTTTTCTGGGGTCCTCACGTATTTGAGCTCTTTTCCCACTGTCTTCCCTTTGTAGTGTTTTCCTGTAAAATATCCCATTAGCCCTTCTATTGGACCTGTCAGTCTCTGTACTGTTGTCCTGTTGCTACCCCCTTGCCCTTCCAATGAAACAGATGTTTTCAAAGCATCTATTTGATTACATGAAATTCAAGGTGCTGTAGGGAACTTTTGTAAAAAAATTATTTTTTTACATATTTATTAAACCTGTCATTATGTCCTGACAGTAGAATATGAGACAGATAATCTGTGAAAAAAATCAAGCTCCTCTGGCTCCTCCCAGTGGTCCTATTGCCATTTGCAGAAAGTTATGCGCTCCCGGTAAAAAACAACCAATCAGAGCTGCGGTCCGTAACTTTATTTGTGTTTAAAATGTAGAAAAATGAACATAATAAGCGAGTACACCATGAAACCATTTTCCAAACCGTGTTTTTAGCTTGTCCTGAATTACTAGGGTACACCTATAATAAGTGTTTATATTCGGACTATTTTAGATTGCTTCGGGGGTACCGCGGCGGAGTAACCCAGTACCTTTGTGATTCTTCATAGACATAAACAGAGAGAAGTAGCTCCGGCTACAATGTTCTTCTGCAAGACGCAAGCAGTTCTGTTTATTAACCGCTAGAGCATCAAAAGTTCCCTACTGTAGCTTTAACCTTAGCGTGATGTTGGGCTTTTTAAGATAGCGTGGTTGTTGTGAAAGCACGATTTCACACCAATCTGTAAGCAAAGTCACATTAGACCTAGCTTCACAACTCCGCCTCCAAGCTCCTGCTGTTGTGAAGCGGTGGAAAGTTATTCCATTTGAATTTTTTTCCCATTGCGATTATGTGTTGCGCTTTTACACCCCACAAACAGCAATGGTTTACCATGGTTGAAATATATTTTTAATTAATCAAATTAAGACACAAGGCTAAGAGGGAGTACATCTAAACACTGCGCAGTAATCCTAGTAGCAGTAAAGCCACGCCAAGTAATGACGTCACGACGCCCAATTTACAAATCTATTTACAGACCTATTTACAAATCTCATAAACGTATGTTTTATTCACAATAGAATATAGATAACGTATCAAATGTTGAAAATGAGACATTTTGAAATGTCATGCCAAATATTGGCTCATTTTGAATTTAATGAGAGCTACATATTCCAAAAAAGTTGGGACAGGTAGCAATAGGAGGCCAGAAAAATTAAATGTACATATTAGTAGCCGCTGGAGGACCAATTTGCAACTTATTAGGTCAATCGGCAACATGATTGGATATAAAAATAGCCTCTCAGAGTGGCAGTGTCTCTCAGAAGTCAAGATGGGCAGAGGATCACTAATTCCCCCCAATGCTGCGGCGAACAATAGTGGAGCATTATCAGAAAGGAGTTTCTCAGAGAAAAATTGCAAAGAAATTGAAGTTATCATTATCTACTGTGCATAATATCATCCAAAGATTCAGAGAATCTGGAACAATCTCTGTGCATAAGGGTCAAGGCCGGAAAACCATACTGGATGCCCGTGATCTTTGGGCCCTTAAACGGCACTGTTTAAAATATAGGAATGCTACTGTAATGGAAATCACAACATGGGCTCAGGAATACTTCCAGAAAACATTTTTGGTGAACACAATCCACCGTGCCATTCGCCGCTGCTTGCTAAAATTCTATAGGTCAAAAAAGAAGCCATATCTAAACATGATCCAGAAGCGCAGGCTTTTTCTCTGGGCCAAGGCTCATTTAAAATGGACTGTGGCAAAGTGGAAAACTGTTCTCTGGTCAGCCAAATAAAAATTTGAAGTTCTTTTAGGAAAAATGGGACACCATGTCATCCGGACTAAAGAGGACAAGGACAACCCAAGTTGTTATCAGCGCTCAGTTCAGAAGCCTGCATCTCTGATGGTATGGGGTTGCATGAGTGCATGTGACATGGGCAGCTTACACATCTGAAAAAGATGTCGAAGTATATCCAAGTTCTAGAACATATGCTCCCACGTTGTCTCTTTCACGGAAGACCTTGCATTTTCCAACATGACAATGCCAGATCACATACTGCATCAATTACAACATCATGGCTGCGTAGAAGAAGGATCTGGGTACTGAAAAACATTTGGTGCATCATAAAGAGGAAGATGCGACAAAGAAGACCTGAAACAGTTGAGCAACTAGAAGCCTGTATTAGACAAGAATGGGACAACATTCATATTCCTAAACTTGAGCAACTTGTCTCCTCAGTCCCCAGACGTTTGCAGACTGTTATAAAAGAAGAGGGGATGCCACACAGTGGTAAACATGGCCTTGTCCCAACTTTTTTGAGATGTGATGATGCCATGAAATTTAAAATCAACTTATTTTTCCATTAAAATGATACATTTTCTCAGTTTAACTTTTAATATGTCATCTATGTTGTATTCTGAACAAAAAATATAGAATTTTGAAACTTCCACATCATTGCATTGTGTTTTTATTCACAATTTGTACAATGTCCCAGCTTTTTGGGGAATCTGGTTTGTACAATAAATGGAGACTAGATCAATCAAGTGAAAACAACTAAATAATGATTGAATCGGTGAGTTGATAAACGTAGCGGTGCGATTTGTGAACAGATTCAGACAGAGACAAGACTGCATTAAATGATTAAGAGAAAAGATTTGATTCCAAAAGTATGGATACTTATTTGCATCATTGAATAATAATTCTCACAATTCTTGCAGAAAAAAATACACAGACATCAAAAAGTCATAGAGGTCTAGAATGACATAGCTAAGTGATGACATAATTTTCCTTTTTGGGTGAACAAGTTTTTAAAAAACCAACACCATATACTGTACAAAGTGTTGTTGACCCTGGAAGAAATGTTTCCAGGTTATTAATAAAGAAAACATAATAAGAAAGTATTGATGAACAAGTGCCTAAAATCAGCACATACTAATTAAAACGATTTTAGTGTACTGTTGAGAACTGAGACAGCTTGCAGTAATTACTGTCACGTAAATTTCGAAATGTTCATGGTTAAGAGCGCAGCTTTTCCCCCATATGACATGATACTGATTTGCATACTTGAAAAATCCATTATAAAAATGTATTATTCATAAGGTGGAGTACTGAATGAATTCTGTTTCGTGAGTACATTATCTGAAACTCGCTTGACTGGGACTTTGTGATGTTCTACAATGATACACTGTTTGAATGTATCGATACTCCTTTAGGAAAAATACTGCATGCAAATAAATATGTAAAAAATTATTATCATTTGGTTTATTACCATGTTACTCAACAGAGCATCTCAATGACTGCAAAGTACCTCTAAATGACTCTTCCGTGCCTGATCTTCTACTGAAAGCACAAAATCACAACGACATTTTTGGCTCAGTTGGCTGACTTTGACGGCAGGCTTGACGCACCTGAATGCTTCAATCCTTCCCACACATGGACACACCTGTTCACTAATCCATTAGACACAGCGGAAATGTGTGCATGCTGTGTAGGTTTAGTAAACAAAGAGCTGAGAAGGGCAAGAAACTTGAGTCATTCATATAAAGAGTTCCTCTGAACCTTCATATGAACTGTTTTTGTGCTATTATCATGCCACATGCAGATACAGTATATATATATATATATATATATATATATATATATATATATATATATATATATATATATATATATATATATATATACTTAATAATACTTAAGAATAATATTAGTCAATTATTAGTTAATGAATCATTCACTCCACCAATTTGTTCAAAAATGAAAATGCAATCAGGGACTAAACACCACTAAGTGAATGAAGCAACAGTGAATCTGCTTTGGCACCGAAAAGTAACTGGCAGTACATTGTCTAAATTGCAAATTACTCAGTATTATCTTGTGCTATCCTCATCTTCGTTGGGCTGGAAAGTTATGCAGCTAAAATGGAGCAAAACTTATTTATTTAGCGACTGTGAATACCAAATGCGTAAGATACTGTAATTCACATTCACAACAAAATATATAGATATTTGCAAACAGCAATTCAAGGACATATTTTTAAATTCACAAAATACGATTTCACAAATGCAAAGCACGATTCATAAATACACAACTATGTTTGCACATTTCTGAATCCTTCTTTAGAAACTGACTGTTGAATCTGCATTTGCAAATCATCAAATTTATGTTATGCTTCTTAAGTTATGCTTCTTGAAAACACATCTGCAATCCACATGCAAGTTCACCAATCAATTTGTATACATCAGAACATTCAGAAATGAAATGTGTTTATAAATTTTTTTGTGATGGTAAATTTGGTTGTACATTTGCAAATTTATTTTGTGAATATGAATTAGTTAATAAAAATTGTGAGCAGATGTTTATATCAACTTATATATATCAACTTAAACAAATGTGAATTAATTTTTGCCTTTGTAAATGACATTGTGTAAATTAATTAATTTTACGTCGGAACCAGGAACACTTGGAAGGAAGGGAAACAAACTAACGTGTAAATGCATCGTCATTATCTGCAGTCTAATTATAGAAAGTGTGGGCACGTTCCATCTTTATGTGCCAGACTGAAAGAAATTGTGGAGAAAATGAGGGCTCGTTTGCTGTTGCTGAAGCTGTAAAAATGTGTTTTAGTGCTGTCCGAGGATGCACTGAGGCCTTCATGATCTCATCCAGAATTTATGTCCACAGAGGCTGGGTTTCAGAATACCTGAAATTTAGCAGGAAAGGAGCCTATCCTGGACTCTACGAAAATAGTCTCACAGTTATGAGTCCCTTGAGTGAGGAATAGGCCACAATCTCTTGTGCTTTACAACAAACTCTCTAATATCTCCTTTAATGAAAAGTTCACTCAGAAATGAAACTTTGCTGAAAATGTGCTCACCCTCAGGCCATCAGTGATGTAGATGAGCTGGCCTCTTCATCAAAGCAGATTTGGAGAAATTTAGCATTTACATCATTTCCTTACCAGCGGATCCTCTGCAGTTAATGGGTGATGTCAAAATGAGAGTCCAAAGAGCTGATAAAAACAGCAAAATAATTAAATGTGACTCCAGTTAATCAATTAACATCTTGTGAAGTGAAAAGCTGTTTCTAATAACAAATTCTTAATTAAGACATTAACTGAGGATGTATCATGTGGATTATTGTGATGTCTTTATCAGCTGTTTGGACTCTCATTCTGATAGCACCTATTTACTACAAGTGATGTAATGCAAAAAGTTTTAACTGTTCCTTTTTATACTACATTAAAATTTTCAGGATTTTTTTTAATGATTATTATTTTTCATTCATCCTCTGAATCTCTCTAGATTGCTCCCCTGATGTTTGGGCGTATATACCCAAAGAAATGAAGTGTAAAACATGTCATTAGGCCTCTAATTACACACTAATACTTGTACTAAATGGTTTTTGTGGGCCCGCATGCCAAACTACACTGAATAAAGAACCTTCTTATAAATCAGCTGTGTGTGTGAGTGTGTGTGTGCGTGTATGTGTGTGTGTGTGTTTGTGAGCTGTGCCAGCAAAAATCAATTATGGCATGTCAGACTGTCAGCGAACTGACTAAGATTGTGAGGAGCTTCAAAACATCAGCCTCATCTGTTTGCAACACACAAATGTCTTCCACCGTTCATTTATTTCTACAAATGTAGCGACTTTTGTTGCACTTTGCATAACTGATTCCATATCTCATAACTGACATCTTCACACAAATTACCATGTATCAGCACCTCAAATGCTGCTTTCTGTACAACCTTGATGCTAATCGGCTAAATGTTGCGTAATGATCCTAGATGTAAGCAGGCATTGTCAAATTACAAATAGAGGTTCTCTAAGTCTCTCCAACACTGACATACATCAGGATTTAGCAAGGTTAACGTGCAATCTATTCTGTGGGCAGAGCAATTAACATTTAAAGCCATTACCATCCTTGGATATACATATAAACCTGATGTCTCACTGATCTGTTTGACATGAGCCTCTAATTATACTCTAACAATTCATTTGTATTAGCACGTGCCTCTTCTGCAGTCCTCCAGAGTGTAGACAATATGTGTCATGACCAACACTACAATTGTCTTCTATAATAAACCAAAATTATGTTAACCTTTGTTTGGTGGCTTGTTGAGTAGCCAGTGTTTAATATCCAAGTACACTGGATATTGAAGAGTACATTAATTGGTCGGGTGGCGTCCCTAGAGAGGGATAAAATACAATATTGATTTTTTTTTTTTTTTTTGAATAAGGGAGTGCAATCCCAAGCAATATGTTACATACAGTACACAGAGTACTGTACAGGGCAGGCTCTAAGACTATGTGATGATTTTTCAGCTGTTAGATCTGTGAACTTTGTCCTACACATAAGTGAGAATGATTGGAAACATTAAGCAGATACAAAAAGAAAGGTGAAAAGGTTATTCTGAAAAGATAGGATAGTTTTCTCCCTATAGTGTACTGTTTGTGTTTATGTGTATGTGCACACAGAATAAGAGTGTGAATTATTGAGCCTTCATCCCTCTGATATATACACCAAGGAATAAAAGGTTAGCGATTTAATTCCAGTCTGTTCCTCCCACAAAGATATTAAATGTTTTCTGAAGACTTGCAATACAATGCTTTTCAGTCGTATGGACTACTTACTAATATATATATATATATATATGTGTGATCAACTTCTTATTTTTTATATTGACAAAACAACATCCATCCAAACCAACAAACAAACATGGAAGGGGGAGCAACAGACACATTATCAATCATTTACAACTGGAAAGAGAGACAGAAAAAAAACATTACATGGTCATTCCTTTACATATTCCACAATGTCAGAAGGAAAACATTTCCATGCATCAATAGACAATAGGGTTTAGCTCCTTTAATTTATGCCATTGTACATTCACAGGCCACTATCCCAAGGAGTCTATGAATCCAAAAAAATTTTGCACACATGCTCAGAGTAAACCAGTTTTGTTTTATTGTATTCTTTGCAGCTTGCAAAACCAGCAAACAACATTCTCTTCTTTAATGAACTTATAAAGGAGCAGGAATTGTCATTGAGAAGACATAAACCTGGATTAGCTATGTAATCGGTTTGTAATGAAAAAGGATAAAACAGCATTTACATGAGTCCATAGGTTGACAACAGTTGGACATTCTCAAAACATATGGAGAAAAGTACCTGATGATACAGTATTACAGATATGGCAGTTATAGGTTGATTGCAGTTTAATTTTGAACCACTTGACAGGAGTTATGTACAGTATGCTCTATGGATGACTTTAAAATGGATAAAATGATAAGCCAAGGTTTTAGAAATTAAGATTAGATTATACCGCACCCTTTCACAGTTGACTGATAATTAAAAATCTGTTAATTAACGATTCCATATATGTTTAATAGAAAAAGGCTCTGTCGTGTGATCATTAAGCTTATAATATATTAAAGAAACAAATGGCCGATAAGAGGATGGTGTGATCCAATCCCACATAGGATGAGAGGAAATGGGGGATGCCCAGGGAACTCTAGCGTAACTGAAAAAAAAGAGTCCTTGGTTATTATATAAGTGTTTATTCCCAACGTAGACCAAATGGGCTGGGCAAATGGCCGATTTCCACATAACAAATTAAAGTTGTGCCATTAGGGTGTGGTGTTACAAAATTTCAAAGGTCCTCCCATCATACGTTCCACCCTTTTTCCAGATCCTAATAGAATTTGCCACAACTGGGCTAAATTTATATTTATCATTTTTATTTCCTGTGCCAGAAAATAAAATATCTTGGAGCCTATGTGGTTTAACCTTTTCAGCTTCAATTCCTCTCCATGAAGCTTTAGATTGAGGATCAACCCAAATATGAATATGAAGTTGAAATGAAAATCAATATAATAAAAAATTGGAACAGCCAATCCTCCTGAAAGTATAGTACGATGCAACATGGCAAGTTTTATTCTGGGTCGTTTACCATTCCAGATAAACTGGGAAAATGTGGAATTTATCTCTTTAAAGTTAACTGAAGGAGAAGAAAGAGGCAACAGAAAATTAAGCCGAGGTAACAAATTCATTTCTGATTTTGCCTTGAAGAGTGACTTAAAGATTATTCCAACTTTGATCACTTTTGATCTTGATTAAATATTATTAAAATTGTTTCTGGTAAATTTTTGAATGTCTTTATATATGGTAATATATGGTATTTTATTATATATGGTAAATAGATGAAAGAATCTTTATTAGGAATGAATGAGGGGATAGGAGAGTTAACCTTAACATTGTTAATTGGCATTAAAGCAGATTTTGTCCAGTTTTTCTTGTACCCCGATAAACTACTAAAGTGGTCAAATTTCTTAATTACATTGGTTATTTACATATAAAATTATCTAAATATAAAATAATGTCATCAGCATACAGCGAAACAATATGATTAAAGTCATGAATCTTATTCGGTGGAACGTCAGATTTCTTAATAGCTTGTGCTAGTGGTTCAAGGCATAAACAAAACAATAAAGGGGAAAGTGGACATCTCTGCCTTGTTCCACACAGTAAAGGGAACGGGGGGAGATAATATTACCAATTAAAACTGATGCCTCAGGTGAGTGGTAAAGTGTCTTAATCATAGAAATGTAATGTTCACCGAAACCAGAACATTGCATAACTTCCCACATATAGTTCCACTCTCTGTCAAAGGTTTTTCTGCGTCAAGTGAAAAAAAACACAAAAGGGCTTGGAAGAGAGTCTGCTAAATCGAGTACAAGAAACAGTTGACGCATATTATCGGACATGTGACACCCCTTAATAAAACCGGTTTGGTCCTCTTTGATTAAGTTATAAATTACTTTCTCCATGTGAGAGCCAAGTGTTTTAGTATAAACTTTTAGATCGAATGGGATGAGCGATACTGGTCTGTAGATGGAGCAATCTAACGGACCTTTATCCTTTTTAAGAAGTAATGATATCAAAGATGTTTTTTAGTCTCTATGAAATGTACCATGCTCAATTTCAAAATTAAATGAGTTAAGCATTCTAAATATAATTCAGGAGGAAGGCCATCTAGGCCTGGTCGCTTTTTAGTACTTCATGAAGCTCCTCCAAACTTAACAGCGCCTCCAAAGGGTCTTTATCCATCTGTGTGATCTGAGGTAATTCTAATTTATCCAAATACTCTGTAGAAACTGACTTATTAAAATTTCAAAGTTTCAGTTTAAACCTTTAAATATGTTGTTAATTATCATAGGATTTATGGTTACTTGATCATCCGAAGATTTTATTGCACTAATGTATGCCTTAGACTCACAGTCCCTCAGCCTGGCCAGGCGGGCAGCTACTGCCTCTACCCATCCGCCGGCCACAGCACCCAAACCTCTGCAGCATTCGCAGTGTCCTCAAGCAAGCGGGTTTCTCTCTCTCTCTGTATCCCAAGAGGGCACAGAGAGTGGCAAACGGACCAAAGCAGGACCACACTCATCCTCATCTCTTGTCAGGTCCCTGTGTTCAATCTTTCTGCCTTCACCGGTTACTCTCAAGATGTTGACACATGAATGCATCTTTGGGTGCATTCTTCCCTGAGACTGGTTTGCAGCATTCGACCTGAAGAATGCATACTTACATGTGTCGATTCTCACGCACTACAGACCATTGTTGCGGTTTGTGTCCGAAGGACGAGCATATAAGTATGAGGTTCTGTCCTCCGGGCTGTCAATGCTGCTCCATGTCTTCACATACATTGCGGAGCCCGCCCTTGTTCCCTTGAGAGAACAGGGCATTCACATTTTCAACTACCTCAACCACTGGCTTGTACTAGCTCAGTCTCAGGATCAGTTGTGTAATCAGCCAGCTAGGCCTTCGGGTCAACTGAGAAAAAAGCAAACTCTCCTTGGAGAGGATCTCTTTTCTTGGTATGGGGTTGGATTAGGTCGAGCACGCCTCATGCAAGGTCGTGCCCAGTCTGTGTTGAACTGACTGAATATGTTAAAAGGCAGGACGGCAGTCCCACTGAAACAGTTTCAGAGGCTCCTTGGGCATTTGGCAGCTTCAGCTGCAGTCATACCGCTGCAGCAAAATTCAGGACCTCAGACCAGCTCTTTTTGTTTCATAGAGGCTGGCAGAAGTGGAATTCTGTCTCTAAGCAGAGGATGTCCCACTGGATAGTGGATGCCATCACCCTGGATCAGGCACAGGGTGTGCCCCGCCTACTTAGGCTGCGAGCTCACTCTACTAGAAGTGTTTCATCCTCCTGGACACTGGCTCATGGTGCCTCGCTGACAGAAAATTGTAGAGCTGCAGGCTAGTCGCCCCCTATACATCCATTAGATTCTATAGCCTTCGTGTGGAGCCGGTATCCTCCTGTGTTCTCACATCAAATGGGTTGAAGCACTAAGAGGCCCTGGCTTAAGGTCGGTTTGCTAAGACTGCTCCAGAGAGTCCTTCTCATAGACCCCGTCGAGCTCCTCCATCCCATCGGCAGCCAGATATGGAGCAGCATCCGGCACCAGACCCTCACTCGATGAATCTGTGAGAACCAGTAGACAGCTGGGTTCCATTGTAGAGACCTAAGTGGATCCCATATGTGTAAGATCCACAGTATAGCCTCAGAGCCCATGTTTCCCCACCAGACTTTCTACTTTTTTTCCAAGAGGGTTACAATCATCTCTAATCTTCCATATGCACCTAAACAGAGGGAACGGAGATGTCACATCCCGTTGCCACAGTTTCTGTACCACTGCTGAGCGGCCAGGTCACCGGCTTTGTCCCTCAGTGAAAACCGGAATATGCAATGCACTGCCTGCCTTCTTATACTCACACTCTGATCAGAAGGCTGCTGGATGCAATAATCGCATGCCAACGTGCATTGGCTCATTTAGTGTACACTTGAAGTAGATTAGTCTATCTAAGCAAGATCCCAATTCATCAGTCATCCAACGTGATGTCTCCATTCCCTCATTCAGGAAACAAGGGTTACATACGTAACCGAGATGCTCAAATTTTCTACATTTTTATCATTGAAAATACCATGAGCAACACAAAGAGATGGGAGAAAAGCCAGTTAAGGAGTACCTGAAAAATTACATGAATCCTTATTAGATGATGAAGAAACTTTTTTGAAGGTTGAAAAGAAAGAGAGAGAGAGAGAGAGAGAGAGAGAGAAAGAGTGAGACTTAATGACATTTGACTATATCCCTCGCAGCCATTAACAGCACGCTCAGCATCGTAAGTAAATCATAGCTTCATTGTGAAAGTGAAGGTGCTGGCCTTCTCCACAGCAACACTTCATCAAGTACCATGGCCATTTCCTTATCAAACCCGTAACTGTGAATGTGTGGGGAAAAAAATCTAATTAGTGCATGTGTGTTTGTATCCATAAAATATGGCAAGCAACTCTTCAAGGGCAAGGTTCATTATCATGCATCCTATATAAATGCCTATGCATTTACTGTATATCAGTTTAACTGACTGTCTGACAGTAATATATTCTCTATAAATAGCTTTCCTCTTGTCCTCTTGTAATAGCTTTGCGGTAGAGCGATGACACTTCTTGGGAAGTTCAATAATGTTGTTTATCTGAAATGCATTATGAAATCCAGTTTTAACCAGCCTGAAAAATATGTCCAAGATGTTTAATGTAATTACACAACTCTTTACTAAATAATTATGATAATGTTCGTAAAAATTAAATGGGTAGCATGACACTGTGTAATGCTTACAGAGAGTGAATGCATTCCTCTAAATGATTAAATAGGAAACACTTTGATGTTTAGGTATAATTATTTCCCATAATTGTCATATTAATTCCAGTGTTATAGACAGAAAAGGTGGGAGATCTTACTGTTGACAGGACACAAACATTTTGAGGATAAGCAGTCCAAACTAAGAAAAGTTTTTTGATGAAGAAAATAATTCATCATCAAAGATGTTTGTTTATCTCCATGTGCTAACGGGACGATGAACATTTATAAGCAATTATTGAAATTCTCTTTTCAATTCAGCTGTTTTGTCATGTTGTTTTATGAATAAACAGATAAAAGGTTTTTGATCTCAATACTGATTTATGGTTTGAGCTTCAACCTGAGTGATAGCCTCGGCGCTTTCATTAGAAACTTGAAACTATGAAATCAGGTTCTATTACATTCACTTTAATGGATTCAACATTATATAAATATAATGAACTGAAATCAATGCCCTTGTTTCTATTTTGAAAAACAATTTAAAATACTTGTTCGTTAATACATTTGCATGGGTGTAGCATAATTATTCCTGTATTTGTTAGTAAAAGTCTATTCAGTAGTAAAAAAAAAATTTTTTAAGACAAACTGTTCAAGCGTTTGTTACCAAATTAATAATAAGTAGCCAACCTTCTAATTAAACATTAAAATACTTCCCCCTCCACCTAAAACCTAAACCGAACCATACCAAAACTGCAATGCTTACCTAACCATGAGAACCTTGAACCTTTACAACCCCAATAGATAGATAGATAGATAGATAGATACTTTCTTCATGCTGTGTGCAATGAAGACTGATCCAATCAGCTTATCAGTTCACTGCAGCCCTTTCCAGGGTTTGTGCTGAGAAGCACAATGAAAGTATATCAAGCCTTACAACAATAATTTGTGTAACATTAGATCAGGCATTTGATGTATACCATTGTTTGACATGACAGTGAGCTGTTTTGCTAGAAAGCAGGTGTGTGAGAGTTTATTTACTCCCCATAGACTTGAAGATGAGAGCTGACACAGGTGTGAATACAAATAGAATCTAAATGAACTGGATACATGTAGCACATTTGTACAGTAAAAATGAGCAGTAATACCAAATGCCTGTTTGTTTCTGCAGCTGCAGGCACCTTTATGTTGTATTTTAATCAGACAAACAGATTTCTCTACTGCTGTCTCTTTTTGTTATATGAACATCCTTTTAAAGCTCTCTTGAAAACATTTATTTTATTTCACTTATAATCTTATATCTTATAATATGAAAATCATAAGATATTACATTATCAAAATAAAGAATAAAATATTAAAAATGTACTTTTTTTTAATTCTGTTGTAGTGTAAAATACATATGTGAGAGTTCAGGGGACTAAAAACTGGAATACATTTATATAGTCTGTTGGATGTTGTTAGCTGACAAAGTAATTAGTCTAATTAAAAAGAGCATTTAATAAAGAAGTTAAAGCAGAAGCTGAAGAAATCTGAAGAAATGGTGCATTTTACACTCTCAGCACCTCTGCGTCTGTTTCCTCCGAGGACTTGTGTAATTGGTCTATGAATGAACTAACTCCCTTTTCTCTGAGACAGAGAATAAGGTAGTGGTCGAATTTTGATGAAAGGCTCTATATTAAACCCAAGAGATTGCACTATTATTTCTATATGCCTAATTAAACTATGTGTGTTTTAAATAGAAACGAAAGCCAGAATTTTGCATTGCAGCAGAAGCATCATGAAGTGAATTTTAACATAGTACGAGTCAATACACTTAAAATGTCAAAAGGGACATCACTTAATAATCAATTAATTATAGTTGTAGAGACTGATCGAGTCAAGTTTTTGTCTTCACACTCATGCTAGACAGAGGTGGGTAGAGTACCCAAAAACTTTACTCAAGTAAAAGTAAAAGTAATTCTAGAAATATCTACTCAAGTAAAAGTAAAAGTACTAGTCTTGAATAGTTACTTGAGTAAGAGTAAAAGAGTATCGGATAAAAAATCTACTCAAGTAGTTAGTTACTAGTTACTTTGGGTCATATATACGGAGCCTATTTTTATATAGATATATAGACAAAAAATGTATGTAATGTATGTGTGTGTGTATAAATGTATATATTTCATCAGCCTTTAATCCAATTTATGTAATTTATTATAAAACCCTGTCTGTTTATTTAAGTAACAAATAGGTATCATGCCATAACATATTTTTAATACGACTGACTTTATTTTAAATGTGAATTTAACATTGAAAATTAATGTGATATAAATATTGCTACTAATCTTTCATTGTTCAGAAAGAGAGCAAATAACATTTACATTATTAAACATAATTTTCACTGACAGTCTAGATTTCATTCACTCTCAGAAACTACCATTAAAATCACTGAAACTGTTAACACTGTGAAATCAATATCTTAATTATAGATTCGTACACACATCTGCACTTTGTTGTTTCTGACGAGAGAATTCGGCAGAAAGAGGTATTCAGTAAGTGAGCGAGTGAAGGAAGCACCGGCATTTCAGCGATGACTCATCGGAACACCTCTGATTGGCCATTGCACTCAAAAGCTCAACAGAACCGTGTGTGATTGGTTAATGCGCAGCGCTGTAAAAACGCGTCTGTCTCTGGCTCAGCGCCAGCAAGCGATCACAGATCTGAATTTAGCAGCTGATGATACGACTTGCTGAACGTACTCGCACTGGTGTGATTGTATTAAAATTAATAAAATCTTAATCGGCTATTCTTTGTCTTTTGGAAGCTGCATTCAACCTGTTATAAGCCACACACGTACAACAAACTAATGTCACAGTGGTATCGTGTACTGTAATCGAATGTAGCCCAAGTTATTACCTGTTAAAACAGTAGACAGCACACGCGTTCATCTAATAAGGATCTCCATCGCAAGCAAATAATAGCCTTTGCAGATTAGCTTTCAATTCAGTGCAGTTCCATAGCCCCGTTTTCAACGCTGCTGATATTCTTAAACGTTACAACTCTGAGTGAACCGCTTCAGAGCTCAGCGCGTGCGGCATGGAACTGAACGACTCAATCAAACTGATTCATGAACCAATTCACTCGTTTGCCAATTGGTTTGATCAAGCCTTTGAACAGAGTTGACTCAAAAGAATGAATCATTCGCGAATGGGCATCGCTCATTGTCCAGAGAAAAGTAGACGGCGCGTTTGGAATAAACTGAAGCATTTATTGCATTAAGATAAAGTAACGAGAGGGGCGTCGCCCACAGTAACGAAGTAAAAGTACAGATTTTTCCCAAAAAATGTACTCAAGTAAGAGTATAAAGTACCCATCTTTAAATATACTCCGAAAAGTATTCGTTACCCCGAAAAATTACTCAAGTAAATGTAACGAAGTAAATGTAACTCGTTACTACCCACCTCTGATGCTAGAATAAGGTCAAATGGAACCTCTGGGGATTTTTGTGTGGAATCAGAATAAAGGGAAGAGCTGAAAGAATAACTAAGAGCGAATAAGCATGACATGCTGTTGATATTTTCTTATTAATGTAAATTGAATGCAAAAGCTGTGCAAAACAACAAGTTGTCTTATCCCGAACAAACATGTCTTGAAGAAAAGAAAAAATAAAGATATTATTTTGTGTTCCACAGAAAAAAGTTTTCTTGTTTAATGTACTTTAATGTAATATATTCCTATGATGGCAAAGCTTCATTTCCAGCAGCCAGTTTTCAGGTTCACGTGCTCCTTTAGAATTCAATGCTTATTTGGTACTCAAGAAATATTCCTTATTTCACCATTGTTAAAAATAGGTGTGATGCTTGAAATTTTGCGGATACATTGTTTTCAGGATTATCTGATCAGCTTTTATTTAATTTAATTTTTCCATAATAAATGTCACTTTTGATCAATTTAATGCATCCTCGCTGAATAAAAGTTTTTAAATGAATAAAAATCATACTGACCCCAAACAACTGATCCGTGATTAAAGAACAATTACACATTGTTCCAATAGTGTCATTTTGTAGATGGTACAGTAACTCATGCCAAAGGTTATGGACTGTAGTATATGTAGGATACAACAGAACTCAAACCTGAGGGCAATGCAGCCCAGAGCGGCATACAAGCATGCTGTAGGGAATTACTGATCAAAGTCTCTGCGGATGAGAGGTGCCTGTCTGTTTGGTTTGATGGGATGCAATTTGTCCATTTTTTTTATACTGTGATTGCCTAGTTCCAGAGTAAATCACTTTGCTGATGAATTCTTTTCCTGAGGACAGGATATACCAGGAGTTTTGAAATAGCCAGAGGTAATGATAGTATCTTGACTGTAACTGAGCACAGTTTATCTTTTGCAAATCGCTCAGTGAAAAAAAAAAAAAGAGAATTGCTTGTTGAGTGTTGCTTCTTTCATTCGTCCATTTGTAAATGTAATGTACCTGCTTTTGTAATCCACATAGAAATGTACTTAAGTGTTATAAGAGCTGATAAAACTCTTTCTCTGTAACTGTGAATACTTCTGAGAACAGAGGAGATGCTCAAACTATCACCTTTATGACAAGAGACAGCAATCAAGTCTATGTGTGAGAGCTTGCAAGAATGTCTACTGTTGATACCAGCCACAGTCCCTTTGGAGGCACATTTCAAAGCGCTGAATGCTTTGGTGAGTTTGACCCATTGTGTCCTGCAGAAACTCATTTGCATCCTTCCACCATAGAGCCTAGATGTTAGGAAAGCACCTGAAGAAAACAGCAATCGGAGCTAAGTGGATCATATGCCCACAATTTCAACATAGAATCGCTTTTGCATTGCAGAACATCTAACCCTGCATAATGCATAACAATCACGCAAACTGGGGGCTTTAAATGAAGCAGATTTTCCATCTGCTGGAATAGTCTTGCTTTGCATCTAAATTCTGGTGGAAGCACTGTGATGTGATGGATCAGATACAAAAACTGTACTCGGTTTATTAATTAATTGTGGGTAGATCTGAGCACATTTTGCAAACCAGTGTTAATTTCATTATTAAATACTTTTTTCACTTTCAAGACAAGGTAATAACTAAATAATAATAATAATAAAAAAAAAAAATAATGATCAAAACTAGAACTAAATCTATTGAACATTAACGAATAAAAATTAGATGAAAATGTTAGAAAGAGACTTAGGATTTAGGAAGAGATCCAATCAGTCTTGTTTGTTCAAATCTTCATATGTTGTTAAGTTAATACATGTTTCTAAGAGTTACAATACTATACTGTTTATATATATATATATATATATATATATATATATATATATATATATATATATATATATATATATATATATATATATATATATACAGTATAGTATTGTAACAAATTGTAGATATTCTGCTGCATATGCAAATTAATGCTTGATTTTTTTTCAAACATTACTAAATCAAATTTTCATGTTGATTTTGAAAATCCATTAAATATGTTTTATATAACTCATGCATCAGTTCATTAACATTTTGATCCACGACGCTCTGTCTGAACAGCAGCACACTGTCATCTGGATCTGGTATCAGATCTGATATATATATTTTACTATGGTACTTTTTACTTTACCACATACTGTAAGCCCAGTTTATATTGATTTTGCCTAGCTAATGGTACAGAAACAGACAGTTATGCCCCTTTATTGGAAGACTATCTGAAAGAAACGCAAATAGGTGGCCCTGCCCCAGTTTCAGACTTCTAGGAAATTCTTCTGAGCTCTAAATTATCTTCCCCTTTATCTGTGCCTCCTGGCTCAAACAGACAGACTCAAAGTAAAAACAGTTGGCCTTCTACCCAGCTATATCACCGCTGTAGCAGACAGAGAGAGAAATACTGCAGTACATAAGCAGTGACTCTCTGACTGAATAAAATTTCATTGTAACAAGAAGGAAATGGATGGAAATCACAGCAGTAATATGGTGCAATCTCTCTGTAATTTCAATAAATGTGAAATACGCCAAGAAGACTTGAATGCTTTTCAGAATGCTGTTCATTACTTTAATTCTAAGGATCATGCGGATGTGTTTGACAATTATCTGAGTGTTCATGATTCAAATCATAAAGGTATGAAGCATAAAGCTTGATTTAGCTCTCAGTGAGTCAGTGATTATTTGTTTACTAATTCAAATTAGTTTTTTGTAATAGTAAACTTATTTCCTTAATTGCGAACTTGCAAATTACTTCTTTTTTTTCCGTAATAAGACTAAGAGCTGTAATGAAGGAAACTCAAACAGAAAACATTTTCCATTGATATATACTTTGGTATACTTAAAAAACAACATAATTTGGACCCCTTTAACAGTACAGTAAATAAAGCAAAATTTTTTAATTTTAAATCATTTTAAACATCACAACTGTTTTCAACACTGACCAAATCCGGCATATTAAAAGAATTTCTGAAGGATCATATGATACTTAAGACTAGAGTAATAACTGCTGAAAATTGTGTTGTCATCACAGAAATAAATTACTTTTAAGGTTACTATATAAATATTGGTAACTATATAAAAATTACTAAATATGCTTTACAATGATTTGTATCGTAAAAAGTGCTATACAAATAAATATACTTGAATTTAACTATATAAACCAGCATTTGGTCCCAAACTAGCCTACTGATTGACAGCTTAATTTATGCTAAATTAACCTTATATAACATTTAATATGAGACCCTAAGGTTGACAGTCAACATTTTCAAGGTTAAGCGAGCTCCACAATTCATTGACCATTTACTGAATAAGAAGCTTGCTTTAGGTCCCATTCTGAATATTGTTTGTTCCAGAAAGAGTGCATGTTGCAAAATGGGCAAGACAAACTGCTACAATATCCAGGTGAGAGGATTTCTGTGGATGGCCATGCTTTTTATATGTCACACAATCTGATGTGCTCGGTCACATGTGTGCTCACATTCGGACAAAGAGAGTATAAATCTGCCACAAGTGACCTCCATTTGTCTTCAATGACATGAATAAGGGTCTGTCTCCGTTCACTGCACAGGTCAATCCCCAGAAGACCATCAAATGTCTTACAGAAATATGGAGAAAGGAGAAAGCTCCCCAAAAGTATAAAATATTGACCACAGTGACCAAAGTCATGGCATTCTGCTTACACAGAACATATGAGTGAGGGATAATATTTTATTAAAGACAATATTCTGCATAATATTTTCTCAAGGGTATTTCTTCACGCAAAAAAAAGACAAACGGGCAGATTGAGACTAATCCCCTAGCACAAAAATATGACATAGTTGTGTGGACACTTTCTATGATTTGTGTCACAAACTTGTAACACGTCATTAAAACTTATGTCAGTCGATTCCCTTGCCTCCGTTATGCTACCAATCTTTGTGACGGTGTGATGATAAATCATCTGTGTGTAGAGGCAGATCGTGTCTCCAGGTTGCTGTAGGAATGAGTTATGGGTGATTGACATACTCAACAGTCCCACTGCCATGACTCAACCTCTCAGAGAATCTTAAGACTTTGGTCAGTCAGTAATAAGACAGCTGGACAATCACACAGACCTGAGGTTGGGTTAAGACCACTCACACCGGTAAAATGCTAGTCTCAAACTCAAACGACTTACCCACAAACCACCCACAGCCTAGCTGTTCACTGACCATCTGATGCATAAGACACACTGAAATGGAAAGAATCTGTTCCAGTCTGGCTTGCAGGCTACTGGAAGTCTAACCACCCAAAATGAACATTTTGTACTCTCTCTCTCTCTCTCTCTCATGTCGTTCAAAACCTGTAAGACCTAGACCAGAACACAAATTAAGATATTTCTGATGAAATCCAAAAGTTTTCTCACCCTCCATAGACAACACGGCAGCTACTACGTTCAAGATCCAGAAAGGTAGTAAGAACATCAATAAAATAGTCCATGTGACTTGGCTCAACCTTAATTTTATGAAGCAACAAGAATACCCTTTGTGCACAAAGAATTCACATGAGAATGAATAATTAATGACAGAATTTTCATTTTTGAGTGAACTATCCCTTTAAGGCCCATTAATACCTAGCGATAAAAAAATTGTTTTAAAAATCAGTCTAAACGTAAAAGAAAAGCAGAGTCCACAGCTATAATAATAAAGACAAAGGTAACATTTTCACAGGAATCACTTTCACAACAGTTGATGAACAATAAAAACATTTAGAGCCAATCAGAATCCACTCTGCTTTAAAGAGCTCAAGCATTTAAAGCGGTTGACAACATAACTACATGTGCTTATAACAAACAGAATGTTACTGTGCATTATAGTAACTACAAGTAACTTAAGTACTACAGTACAACTTAAACATATCAGAAAGCCTTATACATATCCAATAAATCTGAACATTAAATAATAGCAAGTAAGTAAAGAACACAGAAATTGTCAGAATAAAATGATATTTTATCTCTAAATTGAAATCATGCTGGGAACTATAAATAAGAAAAGAGTTTCAATTGCCAACACGAAACCACTATCAAAGTGGGCAATTCTTAACAACTCTAAATTGTGGAATTGATTATTTCCAGAAATAATTTAACTGTAATAGTTTAAACACACATTTATTTTTAGGATTTTCCCTCTGAAGAGTTCTATCTAATGATTAAACACAAAGTATTCATTCATATCTGATGCTGGCAGCACATGAATGGTGTCTGAAGGTCAGACTTGTTAGTTTCTAAATTCAGCAAGCTGAAGGTTACCGTTCCCATTATTTTTGTCTTGGAATAGCTTAGCCAGGCAGTTTCTTCCATATAGATTTCAATTTCCATTAGTTTCCACACCCACACGGACCATCGAGATCTTACAGATTGTTCTCATTATTCCCATTAAATCAAATTGTTAGACTTGCCAGCAAAATCTCTTTAAAATCGCCCATCGTTTTATCATTTGTCCAGGAGGCAGTGTTTCTAGAAGATAAATGCTATAAACATCAGCAGCATAACAAGCTAGACTGCGCTTGGAAACCATTTACTAGACTTGATGAAATAGCTGTTGTCAATACTTCAGTCATTTCCTTTTAAATTGTTTTACGTGACCTGTTATATAAAATTCAGTGGTGATCTTTCTGTGAAAAAAAAAAAAAAAAACGAATTTAATTCAAATCACAATGTCCAACAAATTTTGAATCAGTCAAGGTTGAGAGCTCGTGTGAGATTCCAGATAATGAATCAGTTTGGCAGCTGATAATATTGTCTGTATCTCTCCTAGATGAAAAATAATGTATAGCTTCGTAAAGCAGACAGTATACACTTTATTCGTATCGTAGCAAAATTATATTTAGTAGCTGTTAAAGGATTGTTTCAGATAAACTCACCATGAAAATCTAGTGTAAGAAATACATAAAACTGCATATTACTTTCACATGGAACTTCCTCGATGCATTTATGACCTTAACTCAACATATTTAATGTCTCTCACGGTGAAGGACCATCTGACTTCCAGTGGACGGAGAATATGGAGATCAAACAGGCTTCCTCTCTGCATGCTATGAACATTTTCTCCATCTCCTGCAGAGTCCTGGATGCTTAGGATCAGTTCAGATATTAGCAGCACAGCGGGGTAACAGAGACATGTTTAGATCTCAAGGAAACACACAAATAAACACGTACACACTAGTCGAACTAGTTTTAGCACAGCCTGGCAGGGTTTAAGTAGTCTGCGGTATGACATATTTGTTGCCAAAATGGAACAATGGTAAGAGGGTCAATGACAAATTAGGATGTCTGGGATGTTGAAAATGATCATTTTTATTATTTATTTTAATCTCTAGTTAAAAAATGCAAGTTCTTAAAAATGTAGTATATTTTAAAATTAATTTAAATTTGTACTTTGAAACCATGTTTTATCAGAAGTCATTGTCTGTATGGATTGCATTTTAAGCATATGTAAATAACCTAATAAAAAAGGAAATAAAATAAATAATGAACAACTGCTTTAAAGTTTTTGCTGTGAATGGCCTAAATGTGTCAGCTGAGAATCAGTCCCATCAGAATGTAATCTTACATGTTTCATTTTGTTCTGCTTCTTTGTGAATACGAGCTTGCCCTTTTCCCAACATCTTCTGAATGCTTTGACATCTCTGACATTTGTGTTGTCAGACATTTGCTTGTGGCTGGACATGTACATTATAGACATAGACATATCCGAAGTCAGTCAGGAGTCAGAAAGAGCTTTTTTACCAAGTACACACACAAGGAATTTGACTAATATTCTTTTCATAAAGATCTCTGGATTTTGACAGGATGTACTTCAAAACATTTTTTTTTTTTTAGCAAAGTAAGAGAAAAAAATTGTTACAGTATCTATTTTGTACACATTATTAAATATTAAAATATTTGAAGCAAATCACCGGAAAAAAGTAACTTCAGATGACATGGGGAGAAAAAATGAAAAGTATTAAGTATTAAATAAGGCAAGACAGATCAAAGTAATTTACAGCAATAAAAACTCTCTGTACTACTAGTTTTTAATCATTCCGACACTAAATCAGTGAATAAGATACTTGTAAATGGTTATGAAGCTGAGGTCACATCTTTGAAAGATACGTTTTGTTTGCAGTTTTTAGTATCACGAAAGTTAGGTCAGTTCAACTTTATCATAGAAACCTGTCACATTGTGTGACAGGAAAAATCTAATTATGCTGACATTCAAAAGTCTACCAAGACTAAATATCCAAGTCCAGAGCTGAAAGAAAATTAACTGTATTCAACTTAATAATGCATCAAGATCAAGTTCAGTTTTCCAGCTAGCACTTTCTTTTTGCATATGTTAATGATGTTCTTTGTGCAGATTTAGTGAGGATTAGAGCTGAAGCAGAACTTAGAAAGTGGAGCTCAGCAGAAACACACTTACTTAGGTTTCTGTCACTTGAATCTAAATTTAAATATAAAAAAGCTGTATATACAAGGTTGGATCCAACGTAACTGCACGTATACTGTTATATATAAAGAATAGATTATACGATACAGGAGTAGCCTTTATGCATGCATTAGACATGTATACATTTGGCAACACATCAAAGGAGAAAGATTTTCGTTTTTTTGTTGTTGTTGTTTGGCAAGATATCATAGAGCCAGTGTAGTACACACTGTCCATTTCCAGGCGCATATAAATGTTTCAGTATAAATAACCAGGGAAATGAGAAAGAGAAAAAGCATTATCTCCTTTTGCACCCCTTTCCCTGCCCTGACAGGATTACCGACATGCTCTCCTGTGACGTGAGTATTCCATTCGTCTCATCATGTCCCTAAAATTGATCTGTTCTCTCCGTCATGGCACTGGTGAAATTCAAAAAATTCCTAAATGTAATTGGACGTATTTTTAGGAGATACATTAAATAAATGACTCAGATGTAGGCACCAAATAAATAAATGTCCCTAAATAAACCAGGAAACACATCCAAATTAAGTATGAAATGACACTGTCCTTTGTTCACCTGTAATGATGTAATATTTTACAGCAGAACTGACAAGCAAATCCCGTTGCATCTTTTAATTCAGTAATCAACACAAGCTGCGCTTTCATTCTGATGGATGTTCCCTTGTAAAATCCTCTTTCCTCAACCCTGAAAGCTGCTCAACTACCAGATTAAGCAAAATTACAGGCCTGCATAGAATCAGGTCAATAAGGCTCCAATTAGGTTTTGTAGGCCTTTAATAGGAGATAGTTAAGAATATGCTAGAAATTAGTTTTTTTACCTCACAAATATATGAATTTTCGCAAATTGCTTAAACTGTTACATAAAGGATGTTACCTTATTTAAACCTAAGACAAAAACATTCTTTATTAAAGTTTGGATCAGATGAAGATCTTCTGCATTTCTCTAATCCTGCCACCAACTGACACTGAATTTATGTTCTGAATAGTACTGAATAGTATAGTAATAGTCTTGATGTATACTGTGCACAGTATTTATGTACACTACCGTTGAAAAGTTTATTTTGTTTTGGACTTTTTTGGCTGATTCTCAATTGTCCCCTATTTCTCTTCCAATCCTTTCCCACATTTTCTCTCTTTATCCCTTTCTTCTCTTTCAACTTGCACTCAGTTCTTAGTCTTTTGGAAGGGCACTTTGTTATTCTGCATTTTCCTGGAATGTGATGCCATTTCTGCCGGGCACATCTGTAGTTCACTAATCCTCACAGTGAGGCATGATGGGATAGCCAGCACGAAGGCATCTCCAACACATGCACATGAAAACATTAAATAGATGGCAAAATATCTTATATTGATTTCATATGGGACACTCAATGGAGTTGGAATCAATTAATGAAGGGTGGAGACACACACAGAAAAGCCTTAAATTAATTCCCATAATTCCTACAGTCCAAACTCAGCACTATCTCTGTCTGTTGGTGTAGTTATTCTCTCACTCCTAGCTCTCTCTTTCAAACCCCTGGGACTTGGGAATGTGCCTTTAAGTGTGTTTCACTCTTTCATGTTGCCTCCATTTGTTCTCTTGGGGAAAGAGTTGCACCAGCAGTCCCATTAAACTGCACAGTCACAAGATAACAAGCAATGTCCTTAGAGAGCTTCAGTATGGTTAGTGATGCCACTGGATATGATACTACTCATTTTTAAAACTGTATTGTGTAAGGGCAAAACTGCAGCTGGTAGAGAATGACACTCTCGATGCCACAAACTTCTAATACAGTATCTCTTTATAAACTACAGCAAAGAAGTACAAGTTCCCTTTCAAGGGAACTTCGAACTGCGTGCTATAGGGGGCACTATGGGGAACACCTCGTTGTGACCCTTGTCTGAAGCATACATTGGAAAAACACCAATGAGTTGGTCGGCGACAGCCTCTGATGTCACTACCGGCATGACTATAAACCGGCCCCCGTGAGAACATGTCATTCACTTCTTCGTCTTCACTAACTGTTCTGTTTGAAGCGTGCATCTGAAAGAACTGGTAAGAGTTCGATCTTTCTCTGTCTATCATGGCGAGTACTAGCAAGCGTTTAGACAGTGTGTGCATCCATGTCGGCGTTATTTGACACCCGATGACACACACAATCTTTGCGTCATATGTTTGGGTGAAGAGCACGCATGCGATATCCTTGAGGAGGCCGCTCTGGCTCATCTCTGGCAATCTGCTTCCCGCGGTTCAGGACCCGCCCCTGCTGAGGCACGGAGGAGAATGAGCTCTTGAGAATTTCAGGTGGATCTGTCTGAGTGGTTTAGAGAGGGACTTTCCCTTTCACGCTCATCGGAGGCGGACAAGAGAGAGCCTCGGGAAGATGATGTTATATCTTTAACACTTTCTGAAACTGAGGTTAGTGCTCTGCTGGGTTTTTACCCAGGAAAAGCAGGAGATATTTGAGGATGGTAAAGAAGCTAAGGCTGAGCCTTCTCAATCCTCCTGCCCTGCGTATGTAGAGCTCTTGGAGGTTATGGATCGCGAAAGAAAGAGCTTTCTTTCTGCAGGGGAGACATCCTCTCTTAATCTCCCTCCTTGCCATCTAAGCACCTTCAAGAAATACATCTGCCTTAAATGGCAAGTCATACGCAGCAGCAGGTCAGGCTGTGGCTTTATTACACACGATGGTGGTGCTTCAAGCATATCAGACTGATCTGCTAAGAGACCTGGATAGAGGCAAGGGCCTTTCTCCTGATCAGGTAGCCGAGCTGCGCTGCACCACAGATCTCTCTCCATACTACCAAGCAGGCAACCTCCGCCATGGGCAGGACTATGGCAGCCATGGTGGTAGCGGAGAGACATCAGTGGATGAACCTGGCAGACATTGGGGAGAAAGAAAAGGCTTTCTTCTCGATGCTCAGGTCTCGCCTTCTGAACTTTTCGGTATTTATGTTGAGACGGTGTCGCACCCAGCGGAAGTGGAGGTGGCAGTTACAGAAGTCTTCTTGTTTATGCTGCCTCAGGTGATGCTCCCCTCGCCAGAGGTTTGTAAAATTTGTGCTTGCCTCTACCGTGTGGTTCAGCCACTCTGCGATGCTTAGGAACCTTTAGGTACACACGCTAAGCTCTGTGTACTTTCTGAAAACCACATGGTGGTTACTGTGCAAGTGAACATTTTGCAAAATTTCTAAAATCCACATAAGTGGTAAATATGCATGCAAGACTCTTTGCGCACTTTCTGAAATCCTGTACGGTAAGAGTTACGCGCCCTGCCTCGTTCCCTTTCTTGAGATGATTAGACTTGGTTCCTTGGGCTCCATTCAGCCAGTGTGTATTTGTTTATACACTTCAAGCATTTTTTCCCTCAACATGAGGGGCTATTTGGGCGATTCTCTTGGTATTTTAGCAGTGCTCCCCTTTTTCAAGAAGGGTCGCCTATAAGTGCGCTACTCTGAATTCTGAGTTCCAGCATTATTTCCACAGATCTAGATGATGACTATCAAACATACTGTTTTGAGATGCACCATTCCATCTATAAGCTGCTCTATCAGTGTGCCACGAGAGCCCCTCCTTAGAACAGAATTTAAAATCCATGCTATGGTAAGTGTGCACATGAAGTCTTTGCACACTTTCTGAAATCTACACTGTGGTAAGTTCGCATGCTAGTATTCTGCCCAGAGACTACAGGTGGAAATTAGCATAAATGCTACAACCTGGTATAATGCATCTCTTCTTTTTAAGGTTAATGTATATTTTACAGTGTCCCTGTTCAAATAAATAAAGTAGAAAAAAATGAATGCTTTGAACTTTCTAATCATCCGAAATCCTTTAAAAAAAAAAAATCCACAAATACAAAAAAAAGCAACTGTTTTCATCATTGTAATAATAAGACTTCTTAATAATAAGATAAATGTAATAACAAGACTTTTATCTGATCCAAATGTGACTCTGGAGCACAAAACCAGTCTTAAGTCGCTGGGGTATATTTGAAGCAATAGCCAAAAAAAAAATAATAATAATAATTGTATTGGTCAAAATTATCTATTTTTCTTTTATGCCAAAAATCATTAGGATATTAAGTAAAGATCATGTTCCATGAATATATATTGTAAATGTTCTACTGTAAATATATCAAAACAACATTTTTGATCAGTAATATGCATTGCTTAGAATTCATTTGGACAACTGCAAAGGCAATTTTCTCAATATTTTTCAAATAGTTGTATCTTGGCCAAATATTGTCCAATCCTAACAAACCATATATCAATGGAAAGTTTATTCAGCTTTCAGGTACTGCATAAATCTCAATTTTAAAAAAATTGACACTTAAGACTGATTTTGTGGTACTTGGTCACAAATAATAGGAAATTGTTTCTTGAGCACCAAATAATCATATTAGAATGATTTCTAAAGGCTTCTATGACACTGGAGAATTATAGCTGCTAAATATTCAGCTTTCACTACAATTTTCACAATTGTATTATTTTTAATGTATAAGTTCTTTTGTCATATAAATGCAGCCTTGATCAACAACATAGTATCTACACAAAAACTTACTGCCCCCAAACATTTGAATGGTCGTTTATATAAAGCCATACACACAACTATTAATTAGAAAATCAAGTTATATGAAAGTCTTTAGTTTCACAGAGCATATATGTTGTTCTTGTTAAGTCAAGCAAGAAGACTAAACCTAAAGTGGCAATAAGAACTATAATATGGATACAAACAGTCAATATGTTGCAGCTCTGCAGTCTGATAAGAATGGTAAAATTAACTTTTTTTCTCTCTCTCTCTTTAAACAAAAAAAAAAAAAAACATTTTCTATGCCACTAGCTCTCTTTAACATTTATCATATCTGACACAGCAGCAGTGAGAACCAGCATCAGGAGGTCTACAAACAGTGAGACCCCAAGGGTCTTCATGTGTGTGTGTGTTTTCCCCTCCTATTCTATATCAATTTTCCACCATTTTTACTTTTTTATATGAACTCCCCAAAGGAGGTAGAAAAGATTCTATCCTCTGGGGATTTCTGAAGTTATGCTTGACTGAAGAGTTATAAATGTGAAAAAGTGCCATAATACATGCACACACACACACACACACACACACACACACACACAGTATACCAAAGGCAATTCCAGATCTCCGCAAGACCATCAATACGAAAGGAACTCAACCCTGACAAGGTCCTCCTTGCTTCTCAGGTCTCAGCAAGGGCCACGTGTGAGGGGATAAGGTTTCAGTCTGAGAACTAGTTAATGTGGAGAGAGGGAAATTAGAGGTGCTGATGCGAGCAAGAAGTGTCTTGGCTCTCCAGGGTCTCCAGCCTGAAGACCAGAAGCCAATTCTGAGGCATATTAGAGATGCTCTCTTCCAGACTTTCTTATGAAACACTTCAAAGTCAAGGTTCACAATAGCAGCACTTTCCATTCAAGCTAATGGGATGTAATCCATACAAGAGACTACAGACACAAGACACCTTTGTGGTTTTTACGCACAATTAAATTTCAATAAGAGATGATTACACTAATCTGTAAACAAAAGCTTGAGTACTATTTCACAGTACAATTCTTCACAAAAAAGCTATGCACTTCTTTCTAGATAATAGGACAAATTAGCACATCACACTCACAAATGCAGTTTTCTGTGTTAAGTGGAAAGGACTGTGTGGGATTTATGCACACAGACCATGTTTGGTTCAGTTTCAGTGTCATTTATCATGTGCTGGAAGAGTATGAGTATATGAAGTATATGTGTGACATCTATACTGTAAAAATTACATCTATACTGTAATTTATCACATACTGTGCTGTTTGAGTCACGCTGACTAAAAAAAGCAACCGAATGTTGTTCATTTTCAATCAGAGCTGGTGATTTTGTTGGCGATGCAGCTCATCTGTATGCAAATGAGAAGTGATACAATGCTGTGACAACCAATGAGTGTGGAGACAGTGATGTGCCACATGGATAGGTATTTACCATATGGTATATTATGCAGTTATTGTGAAAGGTTTGCTGACTTTACAGTTATCTCATTGTGGAATAAATATTTTTGTCTAATGCATGTTGGCCACAATTACTGGCACCCCTAGAAATTCTTATGAGTAAAATATCTCTGAAGTACATATATTCTAATTCATATTTTCAAAAATTATCACACCAGGGACTACGAGCATGAAATGTCCAACCATGACCTACAGGATTATAAATATGAGAAACACAAAGGCCCAAATTCCCTTAATCATCCATCACAAAGAGTAAAACCAAATAATATAATTCTTATGTACAGAACCAAAAAGATAGTTGATCTTCACAAAATAGAAAGTGGCTTTAAGTAAAGAGTTAAAGCATTGGAAATCCCCATTTCCACCATCAGGGCAATAATTAAGGGGTTCCAATCAACTAAAGATGTTACAAATCTGCCTGGAAGAGGACATGTATCTACAGTATATTGTCCTAATGGACAGTGAGGAGGAGATTTTGAGTGGCCAAAGATTCTCCAAGGGTCACAGTTGGAATATTGCAGACATTAGTTGAGTCTTGGGGTCAGAAAGCTTAAAAATATATAGCAAACAGACCCTACATCACCACACGTTGTTCAGGAGGGTATCAAGAACAATTCTCCTCACTCATACTAAAACACACTCCAGCATATTCAACTGTGAGACATGACTGGAACTTCAAATGGCACTGGCTTCTTTGGTCGGTTAAAACAAAAAAAAAACAAATTATTACAAACAGGGATAAAAAAATAAAGTACCCCATGCCCATGGTTAAATATATTGGTGAATCTTTAAAGTTGTGGGTCTGTTTTTCTGCCGGAGGTCCTGGACATCTTGTTCAGATACATGGCATCATGGATTCTATCAAATACCAACAGAATTACCAACAGAAAAAAACAAACCTGACTGCCTCTGTTAGAAATCATATAATGGAGCATGTTTGGATCTTCCATCAGGACAATAATCCAAAACAAACATCAAAATTAACATAAACATCAGTTACTGAGCACAAAATGAAGCTTCTGCCATGGCTGTCCCAGTCCTCTGACCTATTTTAACCCTATAGAAAATGAGCGGTGTGAACTGAAAAGAATAAGAACCAACATGGAGCTGTGAATCCGAAGGATCTGAAGGGATTCTGGATGAAGGAATGGTATCTGATCTTTTATCAGGTGTTCTCCAAATTCATAAGACATTATAGGTGAAAACTCAGAGCTGTTATCTTGGGAAAAGGACATTGCAATAATTGGGTGCCAATAATTGTGATCAACATGAACTAGAGATAGCATTTATTTCACAATGAGATTTTCCACCCAACGGCTGGGCGCGTTAATGCATTCATTGATTAACGCTGATAATTATTTTATTGTGCGTTAACGCATTTTTATTTATTATTATTATGCAAGTCCATTGCTCACTGGCTCTGAATACACATACAGAAAAATCATGGTTCACAGGAAGAGATGCTCAGGATCAAATTATTAAGGCTAAGCATCAACATTCACAAACCACTGTCGCATTTTCCAAGTGGATGCTGCACACTGGTGTTGGTTGAGGAGAGACCCCCCCCCCCCCCACACACACACACACATAATTGTAAAGAGCTTTGGGTATAAAACAATACACAGTAAAACACTTATAAATGCATCATTCATTCATTCACTGTTATTTTTAACAGAAAAGAATGCAACAAGCATTCATGACTTCATAAGTTGGAAAAAGGAAGTTTCCGATAGCACGTGAAGACAGCTGAGAGCGCGTTGTTCAGCACAGTGGAGGGCATTGTCTTGTTAACTTTGTAGTTTTATGGAATGCGGTAACACACAGCCCTCTCACAATATATTGCTTTACACATCTATCGCTTTTGCCACTCAGAAATATTCATGCAACCATGCAGCACGTATCAGAAGATCTATGCTCCGACACAGTTAGTGCTCACACTCACTGATCTATATATAACTGAACCACACTCTTGCCCACCTCTTCCAACTGAGCCAGGGACTGCTAAATAGAAGGATCAAACTAGTCAAACGAATCAGGCTTTTGGGGTAAAGATTGCCTTGTGTTAGTACACCCTAATTATTCTCCCACATCCTGTGCACATGAGTTTTACCAGCACATTAAGTGAATTAGTTTTGTGCATAATGCGATTAACTTAAAAATAATAAAAATTATAATAATAATAATCGTTGTCCAGGTCTAATATATATATATATATATATATATATATATATATATATATCATGGCATTTGTATATACAATCTGTTTTTTTTTTTTTTTATACTGCAGTGTTGAGATTGTGTTATAAACCTTTTAGTTAGAATGCATCATGTTGCTTTTTATTTGTCAACAGTTACTTTTATACTGTGGCATTATAAAGAACTAAATCATCAAACAGCATTTTTATGAGCATCCACTCAATGTACTGTAAATATTATCTGGCAACACAATACAAATCATTGCATCACAGGAACACTGCAACAAAGGAAAATGGGCAGGTAGGTGTTTAGCAAGTTACACAATGCTGCAAATAAACAGCATGAATAATGAATGTGTGCACCATAGAAAATGATACATTATTACCATGAGGCTTTCTATTTCATAGAAAGTTTGTTCAGATACTTTAAAAGAGGAGTCTTTTTGAGTAAGCTCTGAAGTATGTATTGTTCTGTATGCAGTCACAAAGGATTTTAGTTGCTTAATCATTTTTTAATTGTACTGTATTCAACACTGGGCCTGAAGGGCAACTGTCTTGCAGAGTTGAGCTCCAGTTCAGTCAAGCACGCCTGCACAAGATAAACAGACTTTTATTTCAGCCTATTGATGAAATGAAGAGCTTTTTCTATCAGTATATTTCATCTCATACCAATGGAGTTAGGTGAAGTTAAGTTTAAAAAGTTTGTTCGGACTGGGATAAATATCCATTTCAAAGTGCCACATAGATCTATGGTATTTAACTAAATTCTAGTTTCCTTCACTGAGATTAGTTGTTGTTATTGAAATGTACAGTATAACAATGGAAACATTTGAATAATTTTGTATGATTGGTAAGACATAGGTTTCTTTTTACAGTAAAATGTCAACAGCTTAACTTAAAGGTGTAATTTGTGCACTATCATTTACTTTTAACTTTGCACCCTAAGAAAAATTGGGCCCAAGAGTACTGTGAAAATATGAAGGAATTCTGTATTCATTTCTATCTTATTTCTATCTTTCTATTTTTTTTTTCTTATGTAAAAATTGTCTTGTAAACCTGGAGTCCATTTATTCTGCTGATTTCTAAATAGATCTCAGTGCACTGTAACTGCTATATCATGAAACTTAATTTCATAATTTTAGCTCTGTAAACCCCTAGATGTATGAATTAGCACTTAATTAACACATTGGTTCATTACATAAACATGGTGAATCAGGCTAATCAGGGACACCAAAGACCTGGGGGCTGTTTCATAAAACAAGTTTACCAAATAAGCCAGGTTTAGTCCAGCTCCTGGTCCGGAGCAGGCTAACTGTCAGGCTAAGCTGAGCTCCTCTAACACTGACCACTAGGGACGCTTTAATGTTACGTCAGTGACTCTCTCTCATTCAATTATTTGACAATTTGACAATTCCTTATCAGTCCAAAAATAAAAGTATACAGAAAATGCAGCTTAAAGATACAATTTGTAAGATATTTGCAGTAAAATATCACTAAACCACTACTGTTATATATTTTGTCCAGTTGATTACTAACAATATCTCTAATGTTTTCAACTACTTGTAAATTATGAGAAAATTCCCATTCTAAACAGTGACACGGGGCAGTGCAGTCACCTGTCAATGACGTCAGTTACCCTTTGTTACCGCCTTTACTGACGTAGAAACCACATGACAACAGTGTCGTGGACAAATGTGGAAGTAGTGTCTAGCGTCCAAGACAGAATGCCAAACCTTTTAGCAAGATGAACTGAACTGAGGATTTTCTCCTAGATTTTCAGCAGGAGCGACGGCCTTTGGAGCAGTATGTGGAGGAGTTTCTGAGCATGTTACATCTAGTGAGTTGGAGCGACTCCATGATTAATGCGTGCTTCCAGATGAGACTAAAAGATTATTTGTTTAGATTCTTGACTGCAGATGATTGCCGCAGACCAGTAGTGGATTTTTATTATGTATTAGAGAGAAATGGTTCCAAGTTCCTAGTAGATGTGGAGGATCCCCATCCGGAAGCATGTGGACGTTCCAGCTCCTTCCACATCATTCCAATGAGTCCACTCCCTCTTTTTTCTCCTGCACCTCCCTGAATCATCCAAAGCTCCTCCTTAGTCCTCAGCCCAGGATCAAGAGCTGCTCCTCTCTCATGCCCGCCAGATGCTGCTGACTCAAGCACAGGAAAATGACCATTAAAGTATGTCCCTGGGCTCCTGGATATGGTGCTACCCCCTTGAGTTTTCAGCTCATATCCTCATTCCATAGCCTGCTGTAAAAAAAAAGAAAAAAAGAGAAAAAGAAAAAAAAATCGTGTCCGCTGGTCCTGTCCAGTACTCCATTATCTCCTGAGTCTCCTTCGCCTATGCTAGTCCCATCCAGCCTTCCTTCATTTCCTGAGCTCCGTGTGTGCCCCCCCCCCCCACCCCTCCTCGTTATGTTAATTAGTAAATTAGTTAATTTGATTGCAGGTGTGTCATGTCTTCCCCTGATGTAGTTGTGTACTTAAATAGTGTTTTGTTTAGAGTTCTTTATTTGGTGTCTATGATCATACCACGTGATCCAGAAGTGTATTCTCTTGGTTATTAAAATCTGTTTGTTGTGGAAGATTCTCTCCTTGTTTCCCTCCTACGATCCGTGACAGTTGGTGTTCTGTCACATTATTGGATTAAGAATGGAAGTGGGATAAGAGATTGAACAACTGCCTTTGAAAATTTCTTTCTGACTCCCAGTCATACAATAACGCCCATTTTTGGTAGAAAATCAATGTGAAGCCAAAAAAAACTAAACTGCACCCTGAACACATAACAAATTTGGAAAGTATGTGTGGTTTTCTTCATGTTAAAATTATATACTTCACATTTAAATATGACACCCTTGCTGTTGTATTTTTCATTTGTAACTTTTGTGTAAGGAATATCACTCTTTAAAGGTGAGGAGAGCCTATAGAAACACATTTTAATAGCCAAGGATTGATATTGTCCCTGTGAGATCTGATATCTGCAGTTAGTGGTGGCCTCAGTTCAATAGATGAGGATTAGACTCATACTAGAGTATTCATGCAGCACCAAGAGATGTTCATTTAATTCTGCAGAGCTGTGTGTTTACACTAATTATCTTCCTTATTGCTCAATGTGCAATCAATTTGTGAAAATACTTTCCAAGAGGATTTTTCAACAGACATCTTAAAGGAGATTGGGGAATGCTGTGCAATTTTAAATAAGTTGTCTTCTAGGCAAAGAGAAATAGTATAAAAATGAGATAAAACTAATATTATTAGTCTAAATATATATAGTATGTGAAAAGTACCTGGATGACCTACTTCCATTGAGATTCTTGAGTTCCCATTCGATTTACGTTTTACTATTCAATGAATCCATGGGAGAAGAATTATGAAAGGCAGAGAAGTGATGTCACTGATGCTGATAGGTCATGTGATAGTGTCAACATGGCGAATTCCATTTAAACCACCCACATTCATACTATACAGAATGTACTTGTCATGAGCCACTGATTCGTTCACTGAAATGATTGATTCAAAAGGGGTGATATAGTCAGAACATCACTATTGTGTGCTGCTTAAAAACACAGTATTTCTGCTGAGGCTTTGTTTGAACTTATTTTTGACAACTAAAAACAGTCAAGTAACTGTCAATATTTTGATTCAGATTTCAGTTACTCCGTATTAAGTTCTTGCTAATTGAACTGTTACAAGTAACTGTTTATATCCAAAAATCACATCAAATTCCCATTAGAAAAAAATTATTTTAAGAGTAGGTTGAATTATTAGGTAATTATGTGGTATTTATTCCATATATTATCCATCAAGATCGAAGAGAAATATGAATATCCTGTCTTGCAATTTCCTTACTATGTCAGACAGCAGCTTTTTCAGTACTTCAAGGGGGAAATCATTCATTACTTGCTTTTGATCGGCACGTTTCTCCCTGTTAGTCCTCCCTCATACTCATTCCCCCTAACTCCTTTCCTTAACAAGAATTTGGATGCAAAGCTTACAATCACTGGCACATTTTACCCCCATCGAACACTTTGGAAAATTGATGCATTTAAAAGTTCATGGCCAATTTTAGGCAAATACTTAACATGGAACTTTTTTTATCTATTGTTTGTGCTTCTCTTTAAATTGTTGACCACTATGAAGGTCAATAAATAATTTGGGATGAGACGGATCCCCCCTCCCCCATCTCTGCAATAAAGACCTGTGATTTCCTCATTTTAACATACAAATGTTCAAAACCCAACAGCTTAACATGCTTTGGAAATTGCTCGCATTTACTGCTGCCAAAGATCAAACGGAAAACCCACATTCCTCTTTGCCCTTGGATGTGACCCTTTACACTTTTGCAATTCATAAGCTGCATTAGCACACAAGACACTTAACCCCCTGACACGAAAGAGATACGCCGCTATCCCACTCCCTGTGTCTGTTTAAGAGTCTACAACATTTCTCACTAAGAAACTCGAAGCCTCTCATCCAGGTATTAGCAACTTGGTCTGGCTTTTTCATTCGGAGGCCTGACTAGAATAATAATGTTTTAAAAACCTCTGTATGTGCTTTGCAAGTTAACAAGCTAATGCATTTTCATGAGCTCATCCTGCTGTCTGTACGTGGAGCTGATGGCGAAAAAAACAACACCTCCATAATGAAAAGATAATTATAGCCCACAAAGCTATTGAGTTTTCCAATAATCAGTATATGCTGGGCTGCGTGTGAGGTGAAACGGGGGGTTAAACAGAAGAGAAGGATAGGGAAAGGGGAACAGAGAAGTCAAGGAGAGGGGTTTGCCATTGCAAGAGTTTAATTTCACACCTCACTTTACATGATTCAGTCTAAAACAGTCCCAAATGATGCCCGTGCCCTGGAGCTTCTGATACAAGCATCATAGTGTTAATTACTCTTGGCAAATGGTGTAAAGTGCATATCTCTTCATCTTTGTGAACATGTTTTATGTGCAAAAACACTTGTGAGCCATCACTCTTTGAATTATGATGCACTTTTATAGTACCACCATCAGAAAATAAAGTTAAAACAGCAGAAATAGCCTAACATTACATCTATTTTGCAAACTGGGCTGTGATTATTTGATTTTCCTCTTTTGTTCTGCACTGGTTGACTAAAATCTAAAAATAGATTTTCACCCTATTAGAATATTTTTGTGTCTTACCCCCTGCAGTGAGTTAAAAGAGTCACGATCAATGAAGCATGCCTTTCACGTAGACTTTGGCTTTTGAGTTTGGTTGCTACATCGATAAGCTAAATAATAGAGAAATCTGATTTGTTGCCAAAGGACAATTTCAACGACTCTGCAATTCCAGACAAAAGTATGACCTTTGTAATGCATTTACTTGAAACATTTCACACCTGCTGATTCCTTATGCAAAGCAGTCACTGGATTTGTACAAATAATAATATAAAAGCAATGCTGTAGACTGCTGTTGAATCATCTTCTGCTGTATGAATAGTGAATAGATTGGCAAGTGCTGACAAATTGCTTGTGATAAATGAAACACATTAACAATGATGTTTCTAATATAAATGTTTAATAATGCATTTCTGAACAAATTAGTCTATTATAGTATAGCTAATTAGTTAAGCGACAAATACTATGTAAATACTATGCAAACATCAGGCAGGAATAACACATAAAAAATACACATTAGTTTTGTATTATTTTAAAATCAGTGTTTAAAAAGTATAAATTACTTTGATGTACTGAATGTAATAATATACTCAAACAATATATAATATATGAATAATAAAGTGTTAAATAAGCAAGAAGAATCAAATCGCACTGAATTCATATTAGAATAAGAGTAAAAATAATTATAAAATAAACATAAATCAATGAATAAAATTCAACAATATATTTCTGACTAAACAAACTGAATATCAATTAACTGATTTAAAGAAATACATAAATAAAGGACAACAAAATGAATGAATGAAGAACGAACAAAATGCTTATTTCCAAGGGGTAAGTCTATCTATTACTCAGTTAAGTTTTTGTCTTGTCTAGTTCCACTCAACAGCTGATATAAGCTTATTTCTGGCTATAGAAAAACCGAAGCATCTATGTTACCTGCAGGCAATAGCTTATGATTTCTAAGGAAGCTGCAATTGAAGTGGGTTTCAGTGTTATGTTCAGCATGAGAGCTGCTCATGAGGCATTCAAACCAGAAAAAGGGAAACCACTCTCCCTCATAATCTCATCATCAGAATCTCTCAGAGAAAGAGAGAGATTGAACTTAAGAGATAAATAGCAAAAAAGATGCATAGAGACATGGAGAACCAGAGAATCAAATCTTATTTGGTTAGTTCTCTCTCTTGTTCCTCTGTTGACTAATTTTCACCCTCAGTCACAGGCCAAACAGAGCAGGGGGGAGTTTTGATCAATGAGCACGCTGGCTTCCCTCCATCAATCAAAGGAAGATTACGCTGTGTGTGAGAGCCTCCTAAAGACATTATTATCGAAGTCCCAGCTCGCATTATGAGGGTGTCAGCTCTCTTCCTAGGCGTTTAGGATTACCACAGTGACACCCCATCCTCTCACCTCTTTATATGGATGTTCTGGTATTGAAGTTCCAAAAATCTTTAATCCAGCTGCCATTTAGACTCCCTTCATGATGCAGTGTACAAGTCAATATGAACTAGGAGGAGTCAAAAGGTCAGAGCACCTGTAACCTGCTGCAGCTTGTCCCAATTATAAAATGCATGGTTTGTTGAGGTGATAACAATAGCAAAGGACTTTACAAGTGCAAACGGATCATTATAAAGATGGACCAGCAGTACGCACCAACTGTGGAAGTCAAGAGAGTAGCACAGTGTAGTACAGTATTACTAATTTATTTAAACTTTAATGAAAGAACATGTGCATAAATAATTATTTTAAGTTTTAAGTTTAAGTTTTTTCTTTTTAGTTTTAAGATTAAGGCTTTTGTTTTGCCCTTAACAAATATCTTAAAATGTCAAGCTTTCAGGCATTTTTTTTGTTTTTTTTGTTAAATTCTGGCATCAATTTATTATTTCAACAATTTATCAAAAGTTATTTTTTTTTTTTTTTCTTTTTTTTATTTTTTTTTTTTGTCAAAAAAAAAGATGTTCATGCTGATTTTGTTCAGGGCCAGTTGTGGTCACCATTCACTTTCACTTTATGGAAAAAGCAGCTTGGAAATTTTGTACATATCTCTTTTTGTGTTACATGGAAGAAATAAAGAAAGAAAGAAAGAAAGATATACATATACAATAGGTTTCCAGTGACATGAAGGTGAGACAATGATGACAGAATATTCATTTATTGGTAAACTGTCCCTTTAAGCATAAACATTTTCTCCTTGAATATTGTTCTCCAACTGTAATGCTCTCAGCTAAGACTCTGCAAGAAAATAACTGGGTTCTCCTGGGATAGAACATACTTTACAAAGCAACACACTGTTGTTTGATTTGTTTTGCTCCCTTGCTTCTCACTGGTCAAACCTCAGAGAACCAGATCGAACAGAGTGAAGACTATCCATGGCAAGCTGAACTATATACAGGCAAAGTAAGATTCACTATGAAGAAAAAAAAAACTATGTCTAGAAAATGCCTTCTTTTGCTGACGTTCTCAAAAGGAGATAATGTTACTGAAAAATAATTAATATCATTAAACTTCAATCATGTCAAACAACTAATTACAGTCAGAGTAGTGTAGTTTCCAAAATTTCAAGACATCATTTCTTCTGCATTCAAATTTGCATTGCCATATGGGCTGGAAAGAGGAAAGAGAGTGAAAAGTGGAATTAGGAAACACACATTCTGTCAGGATTGATAATCCAAACTGTTTTGTAAGCGGCCAGTGATGTGAAAGGGGAAGCTGCTCTGTCTCATTGTATTTACCTCAAGCTTGATGCAATTTCAGATTCTGTTCTTCTCCTAGCGCTGGAAGACACAGTGAAGCCAAGGCTAAAATACAGAATGCACAGAGAATGACAGACAGGGTGAAAGAGGGATGAAAAGAAAGACAAAGAGAAAGAGAACCAAAGATGTTTCTACCAAGTCGATAGTGAGGCAAGCTGTCACTTGGCCGCAGTCCTTTTAAAGCCTGAGGTTAGAATAAGGTTTCCTTGAAGATGTTTGTGAGGTGTTCTCAATGAACTAGCCAGAGAAAAAGACTGAATGAGAATGTGTTGGCTAGGTATAATAGAACTTATTTGTGTTATAAGGAAGATTCTGAACATTGTGAAGACTGAATTTGGCTTGCTGATTGCACTCATTATAAGCACACACTGTTTTCTTTGTGTTAGTCAACCCAGACTCATTGTGATTCCTAAGATTTAGATGACTTTTTTCTTCAGTAGAACAATAAAGAAGAAGGTTGTCCTTGAAAATTCATACACTTTATGTCTGTTGCTGCCAGTTTTTGAGCATCAAAATGATTTTTACCTAATAATAGATTTTGAAAAGTAAAACGACCAGTCTGTACAAGAAAATTAACATTATTACATTTAATCCACAGGCTGGGCAAATTGTTTACAGTTTTTGCATAATGTATATGCACAGGCGCATGCTCACACTGCTGTATCTTGGATTGCCTGAGGGTGAGTAAATGAACAGCAAATATTCACTTAGGTGAACAATCCATTTAACAAAAGAGACAGAAACACATGCTGAAGCAATCATGCCATTTTAGTTTCAAGGCTTTGAGCTCTTTTGTTGAGTGTTGTGAATCATGTTTCACAGGACTTGCACCCAAGCAATTTGCATTGCTCTACCAGGTGAGCTACAGAGCAACTTTACTACATCAGAAAAGTCACACATATGGAGATGCTAATGTCAAAATGTATTAGGTTACAAATCATCCACTATGGTTAAAGTGATTTGAGGTCATAACATAGTATTGCACAAGGAACTAGGCAAAAGTAAGCTGTTATTAATCAATTATCTGCCCTTGGAATCATAATTTTGTTAAAATATATACATACTGTTAATTTACAAAGTATAATTTGTACTGAAAAAAGGCCTAGTTAATTTAAATACACTGCCACAATATTTTATCAGATTTATATTATTAACCCTTGTGGGTTGTTGGGGACGTATTCGTCCACTAGGGGGTAAAGTTGAGTCTTAAAACACACAAAATTACATATTTTCAATATAAAAAGTGATTGTGGACTGGATTTTTTTTTACCTTTTATCATAGTCTTGGGCATGTCAAAGATTAGTAGCAACATTGGCTTTGATGCATTGTTAGTTTTTGTGCAGCATTAGATTTACATTTTTTTCTCCCTAATTTGTTGTTGGTGGCTGTTTTTGCCCCATTGACTTCCATTATAACGACATTTTTTGATTGCAAAGCAATGACACCATATATTCATGCATTCTTGATTGTTTGTGGTTTTCCCTTTTGGGAAGAGGTAAAAAAAAAATATTTTTACAGTTGATCACTAGGTGGGACAATTAACCCTTTAAATAGGCCTGTGCAAAAAAAGGCTTGGTTTCTGGCTTGTATATGGAGTTATATGGAGTATAACAGCAAATTATAGTGTTTGTGTGTGTGTGAGATTCTTGATGGTTGGTGGTTTTCCCTGTTGGGAAGAGGTAACATTTGTTATTTTTTACAGTTGATCACTAGGTGGGACCATTAACCCTTTAGATAGGTCTGTGCAAAAAAAGGGAAAACCACAAACAATCAAGAATGCATGATTACATAGTGTCACGGCTTTGCAATCAAAAAATGTCATTATAATGGAAGTCAATGGGGCAAAAACAGCCACCAACAACAAATTAGGGAGAAAAAAATGTAATCTAATGCTGCACAAAAACTAAAAATGCATCAAAGCCAAAGATTAAAAAAAAAAACCTTTGGTAGTTTTGATCAGGACTGAGGTTGATTAACAGATTTATGCAAAAAAAATGGAAAAGAAATATGAATCTGATACATTTTTACAGCAGTTTAATTGAGTGGATGTTTTCATCATGAACAACTCGAAAGGGTAGTGAATTTGAACAATCCACAAGGGTTAAATCGGATAACAAGAATAAAACCAAGGTTTTTGAGTACTAGGTAAAATTTAGTGAGCTTGTCCATTATTTTAAACACTTTATAATTTTAACAAAATCAAATCTAGCATGATTTTACAGAACAGAAGAACCTAATGACCATAATAAGCAGCTCAAATCCCCCACAGCACCTCATGGTTAAATTCATTGGTTTAAAGATTTTTATTTCATTCTTTCTGCTGAGTTCTACTCTTTCTCATACCATGCACTGCAATGGCTGGTAAACATATGGTACATGTGGTTTTAGGAGTAAAGATATGGAGCATTCTCAGCTGGCCTGAAAAAATGGTATGTGAATAAATATGTTTCATTGCATAAAAGTTTTAAATCTAGAACTTGACATTTTCAGCTGACAGTTCAGTGCATTATGCTGAATTTCCACAATGTCTCTAACTTCCACACACATCTAAATATTTTAATACCACACCCAAGCAGCCAGTTCCTACCTAAGCCATATCGTCCTTTGGAATTATAATAACCCCTTTCTGTATCCAACCTCTGTCTTGCATACTGCTATCTTTCTTTCAAGCCTGGTCATTCATCACCAATGGCTCTACCAAAGCATGATTTTATCCCGAGTCCTAAATGAGAGTGAGAGAGAGAGAGAGAGAGTCATGTGGAGAAGGAGAATTCAACCATGAAACAAGGCAAGTCAGAGAGCTGTCGACCTCTGCTAATGATGCACACAGCATAGCTGGGGTGACAAATCGGCTTTCTAACAAACAGCTTCTAGTGAGAAAACCCAGGAGAGGAACAACAGGGCTGCTGTAATGCAGAGAGACTGCAGTAGGCCACACTTAATGTGTTTTTTATGCTGTTCTATTGGGTACTGTAAATCTCCCAAAATCCCTTTCCATGTGTCTTTATAATCAGTCAGAAATATGGGAAAATATAACAATGGAGATTAGCATAAAAATCATTTAAAAGATGTTTAGGACATTAGGATCAAGTCAGTTAGAAATACCAAGGGTTCACACAAAACAAGGGGGATCTGCTTTAGTTATTATGCCACCCACAGTTGGAATCAGCTTCCAGAAGAGATCAGATGTGCTAAAACACTAGTCACATTTAAATCTAGACTCAAAACTCATCTGTTTAGCTGTGCATTTAGTTCATGAACACTGGGCTACGTCTGAACTGATTGCACTGTATTTTATGTACTATCATTTTTTTCTATTCTCAACTGTTTTCATTCATTTTAAATCAATTTTAGATTATTTTATAAGTTTTATTTGTTTTATTGTTGTAACTTTTTTATGATCATTTTAATTCATTTTATGAAAAGCACTTTTAATAAAAAAAAAAAAAACGTATTTGTTTAGATTTGAAATGGTGAGTATAACTTCTTTAAAAAAACATTTAAAATACTCAAAGGCAAATCTTAGAAGTATAATGGAAATCCTTTAATAATGGTTATTCATGCAGCTTTATGAGCTCATATTCACTGAGGGACTGCATTAAATATTTGATTTTTGTTTTCAATGAATTTGTCAGACCACGGGGTCATTTAAAATGAACAGATGAAGCCAAAAATGTAATTAAAAATGGTCAAAACTTGGTAATCCATCACACCACATAAAATAAACACCTTCCCTTAGACATTTAATGAATATTAACCTAAGTTAAAAATGTTAATTAAAAAAAAACATGTAATGCATCAACTACCCTTTACACCTATGATAACCAAACTCAATTTATGTAACTCTCAGCAACTTATAATTGCAAACCATTTTCATATAACAGAACATTAATTTTGCATATTTAAATTAAAGTACAGCATGATTCCAGCACTTAATGTCTTAACGTCATTCGAGTGGACCTTCCGCTGATACACTGCCTCACCTGCAACTGAGGAAAATAAAAGATGACATGCAAATTACTTCAAACTAAATTATTTACCTGAGCTGCTAGCCTTCAATATGCTTTTTTATCTCCCAAAAGGAACAGACTCTCCTCAGACCTTGAGTTTGCTTTCTACCACACAATAGCTTGAGCCAGGAAATTAAAAAAACCTGTTGATAATTTGAAACGGGAGTGGGGGGGTGGATTATTACACTGATATTGAAGCACCAACAGGGAACAAAATATCTACTCTTGAAAAAATTAAAAACAAGATTTATTGTTACACTGCTCTAAATTGGCATTTTGGCACTTTTTCACACCAAACATATAACATTTACTATGCGTTTGATAGCAAAGCTGTTGACAGTTGGTTTAAAAGTCTAAAAGGAGGTGGCTTCCCCAACAATTTAATTTAAAAACACGCTGAAATGAGCAGAATGCTCCACTTCAACCATTTCAAGGTTTGCCAGGTATTCTACAATGTCCTCCAGTGACATATCATCAACACTCATCATATCTGAGCTCTTGGACCAGTTCACAGATCGATATTCCCTCAGTTCAGTTTGGCAGACAGAGTCTGCAAAGCATCATACTTGGGCAGAGGTTTAGTGCAGGAAAACAATCCCGTCAGACTGAATTTATGCAGTATCTCTACTGTGCACTGAATGGAAATATTATGAATGACTTATTACTTTGCCAATATGGGCAGAATACACTGCGTGGGACACTATATCCCACAACGAAAGGCACCTTTGGCTTTAAAGTTTACGAATGTGATTGGGAGGTAATATTACTTCAATTTAAACACATTATAGCTATTTTCCAAATGATTAACAAACTTGTATGGCCTAAAAGAAAATATGTTTTGTATAGCAAAAAGACCATCTGTTTCTTATTTGGAATAGAAGAAGCCACATTTCTATACAGATAGATAATTTAGAGAAAAGAGACAATTGTTGGCAAACTCAGACAGTAGAGTAAAGCCTGGGTTAGATATCAGTTCAAAGTGATTTCTAAATAGATATTTATAGTTTAAGTATAAAACTCTTAGTCTGGCACTCTGACTTCTTTTCAGCCCATGTATGTTTCAGAAAGACTTGGGTCATAAAAGAGTCAAATCAGAGCACTGTACATTCTTGCCCTGAAGGTTCTACCACAATTGGAAGGGATAAAGACAAGAAATTGGGAAGGATAGAAAAATTATTTCCATGTTATCCTCTTGCCTCTTGACTTGCTACAGTACATAAACCCTTTCAGAATGACTTCTTAAACAAACCTTGTAAAAGATGTTGCGACCCCCACCCTCATCTTTTCACAGTATACTTCTAGAAAGAATAGCGGAAAGTGTCTTTCAAGTCACTTTAAACCTATTTCAGGAATGCCCATGACCCGACTCAGGCTGACCCCATAAAACACAGAGGAACATAAGACCACAAGGGTCAGTCCTGCAACCATTTTGAACAATATATGACACCTGCTCTTTATTCTCTAGATCTGTAATAAAGAGGGGAAGAATACTCTTTCATCTTTGCACTCTAAAAGGTTTGATGAAAAAAAAGGGAAACTTTGAACATGAAGAGGACTGATCCTTTAATGTTAGGGTTAGGTGATACCAGGAGGACGATAGGATGTTGGAACACATTACTATCACAGCTCTTTGTACATGAGATCTCTGTCTTTATAACAGCTTTCTGGGAAACGGGATATTGAGGGATCAGTAAACTGAGGGATAAAATAACACAAAAAATGTCATGGAATATGTTCTTTTGCACACAGTCCAGCGGTTTCCAAGATAGTGATCAAACTTTCAGGTCTTCTGAGGAAAATGATTCCATGCTAAAATTCCTCTCTCTTTTAAAGTGATTTTCATCCATGGTGACATTCAGCAAAGAACCACAGATTTCTGAAAGCTACAATAAAACATTCTCAAGACACCCGCTGGATTTACTCAACCGTAGAACGGAGCCCTTGTGACAAAAAGAAAGATGATTCAGTGTATAAAGATTAAAAAGAAGAAATAAAAAGGCAACAACAGCCATCTCATGCAAATGATGAAAAATCCACATACATTTCAAGTGTAATCATGCAGCGCTCTGTTTGGCATGCAGATAAAGCCACTCATATTATAAAAGGCACTACTGTAAGTCCAAAGGCAGATTATATATTTTATGTGCTTAAGTAAAACCTGACATCACAGAGGGCGCTGGATGCGAGACAAGGCAGTGGATACGTCACCACATGCTGGCATTAAAAGGATGTATTTAATACAACCTAAACTCTTCATATGCTGCATAATCAGTTAAGATGCAATGAGCATAAATACTATACAAGTTAATGTGAGCACACCAAATGGGAACACAGTTGAGTGCTAATTTGGGGTTAGCATACTCCTTGAAGAAAATCAGGTTGATATATGCAATAAAATAATATCAAAACAGCAAAGGATTGCTATTTTTCAGCAAACAGAACAACATTTGCACATGCTCCAGATGTCCCTCTTCCCAAAAACAACAACCGAATTGTCTGTCCACAACATAGTTTGACAAATGTACCTAAGTAATTCTGACGTGATCTAAGCCTCTGCCTAGATGCAGGATGGAGAACTTCACATTCGTAACAGAAGGGGAGCAAAGCATTCATCACAGAGTTTAATTAACGCTTCCACACCATCTCAACTATCAGACGTTCTGCACTGTCCCTAATATGTATAATATTATCGTTTGTCTTTCTTTTCTGAAAACCTGATCACAGAGTGCAAATGAGAGACATTGTCAAATTAACAACTTCTGGAGAATTTACAGAGCAAACGGCTGAGAGAGTGTAGTATCTGAGACCCAAATCTGTTCATTTCAGTTTTGAATAGAATGATGAAAATACAGCTTAGTTCTCTGCTTGCGGAGCTGCTGAAAATGAAAAGCATGTGAAAAAGGAAAGTTTTGATGATTATCAGGCGTCTGTGGCTGCTGGCTCAACTTTTATTCATAGAAACAGCATGACTTACTAGCTACTGCTTTTGTTGTTATAAATGATTGCTTTCTGAATTTGAATCAGCATGTATTGTTTTCTCACTCAAAATAAACATGATATATAAACTCAAAAATATGAGATAACAGCAGTTGCCCATTACTAGTGCATTCTGCAAAAAGATATGAAAAAACTAAATAAAAACAAAAACAAGAAAACAAAGTGCTCAATATAAAATCATAACCTATGCTCAAAGGCAAATAAAGGAATTTATCCTGCTGGGTATTTGCTGAGGGCTCCAGTCCAGCAGGGGGCCCTGATGAGCTGAGAAGCCTAGGCCTAAAGTCTGTTTATAAAAATTATGTTTTATGCCACAAATCATTACAGAGCCCTGCACTTGACATGTGCAAAAAAAAAAAAAAAAAAAAAATATATATATATATATATATATATATATATATATATATAGTGGACATTTGTTCCTTTTTTATTATTTGATCCCTTGTTTTATTTTGTGGCCACTTTGCACACATACACGTATAATCCTTAATTTTAGTTATATTGTGGCCACAGTTAAACTAAAACAAGAGAAAAATTAATGCAATGTAGCCTTGATTTAACTAAAATGATGGAATTGATTAATAAATTATTGGAGTTTATTCTTAATGCATAGCCATTATATCTTGTTTTGCTTATACATATTGTTTGACTGATAATTTGTGTAAGTTACAGGCTAAGCTAACAGGCCAACTTACTATAGGTTTACTAAACTAGTGCACCAAAACCTAGTCTAACTATGAAACCTTTCAAAACCTAGTCTAACTATACAACAAGAAAAGTTTAATTTAAAAGTATGTAGCTTTGGTTTTATACTCTTGCGTAACATTACGAGACCCTAAAATTTCTGATAATGTAGTATTCTAGAGACATAGGAGCGTTGTGAGGCATCTGTTCACCCATGACATGTTCTACAATCCAGTTGTGCTATTTTTCAATAGTTGGTCAATGTAAACATGCACAAGTTGGATGCCTTTGGCTTTTAAGGGCTGTTTACATCAATAATGATAACTATAAAGACAGCTATAACTATATTAACATCCACACAAACATGCACCATAATTGCACTGCAGGTCTAGTAGCTCAATATCATATAATCAATATAGTTATTATCCTTGGTGTTTTACCAGGCCTTCATGGTGTCTTGCTGTGGGAGCAAATATTTAATATCTGTGTGGATAAAAATACTTAATTTAAAAAAAAATGTTTTCGTTTTAAAACACAGACCAACTGAATGAGCTTACAGCATGACGATATTTACATATAGACAAGCGTCTGAAGTGTGTATGTTAGCAATGTTGTCTGAGAGATAACACACCTATAAATGTGCCTTTGGTTAATTCCCGCTGAGCTCCATCTAGCTGTTTAATGCAAGAACATGTCTTGTTTGAAAGGCCTCTGACACATCTGTGACTGAGCAGGTCTCAGAATTTTCTTTGTGTGAAATGGTCAGGATTTACAGTAATTGATGCTAAACCTTTTCCCGGTGAGAGCTGTGAATAGCTTACAGCAACATGAAATTAATACATTAGGCTATGTATCTAGGGCCATCTAAAATGTCACATTTGAAATACCAACCGCTGCAGGCATGGTAAATCATTCAAGTACAGCTTCCCACAGCAAGTGAAATAACTCATGAATTAATCACGGATGAACAGAGACCCGTCATGCTCCTGAATGAACCTCTCATATTTATTCAGATTCATGTCATGTAGAAGTCATATGCATGGTCACAACATCTACCTCTTGATCTCTGTCTCTTTATATGTCTAGCCTCACTCTTTAACACTTAACCTTACATCTCATCTCCATCTAAACTGACACAGTTGTTTTCTAACTTGATCATAGACAATGGAGTCACAGAAGCGGCAAATATATATATATATATATATATATATATATAAATATATATATATATAAATATATATATATATATATATATATATATATATATATATTTATATATATATATATATTACACCTTATTTGATTTGATTTACTTTGTACATCACCAACTATTCTTTCACTTTTCCTCTGATTCATAGAGGTGAAGCGAAGATGACTCTCCTGCACTAGTGGGATTAGACTCCTCACGATACTCCCTCGGCAGCTGTCTTCACTTATTACATGTGTGAGTATGAGGAGTAAAGTGTTACTTTAACTGGCATGATTCACACACTGCATCCATCCAGTGTTAGATCAATGGTTTCGTTCCTTCTTCCCCAAAGGCCTTTCTTGAAGGCCTGAAGAGAATCATGTAGAGGGTTAGGGGGATCTACTCTCAGTTAATCGTATTGCCATTCCTACTCAGTCCTTTCCATAAATCAGTTAACCCTCAGGGGTCATCTGAAAGGTGAATATGTTTGAAAAGCCACTTGCCAGTTCTGTTTTCCCCCTTTTTATAATGCTGCATGGAACAATGACTGCATATCTGCAAATAAATGTTAAGTACTTTCATGAAACTCTAGATGGCGCAGGCTGATGGTTCCTTAACACAAACTGATGATATTCACAGTATTAAACTACTTGGCACAAGCTGACTATATTGCCGATGAGCTTGCTGCTCTGCATTTAAAAGGCTGTTTAGCATTCACTAAAGCAGGTCACAGCCCACTTTCAGAGTTCCTCTGAAACCCTCCATCTTCCCCAGCTCCACCTGTATAGATCTGCAACAGCTTATTATATATGCTATATTTGCAGCAGCAGTATGTCTTAAATATTCACAACACCGTAAAGATGACTGGCAGTAGCAAGTTCTTGTACTTGCATTATAGCAGCAGCAATTATACACAACAACAGTAATAACCAACAGCAGCAGCGATTCAACAGCAGATGCGCAGCAGACTTTTTCCACCAAGACCAAATACATTAAAGGGGGGGTGAAATGCTATTTCATGCATACTGAGTTTTTTACACAGTTAAAGAGTTGGATTCCCATGCTAAACATGGACAAAGTTTCAAAAATGAAGTTGTACGTTTGAAGGAGTATTTCTGTTCCAAAAATACTCCTTCCGGTTTGTCACAAGTCGCTCGGAGCGAGTCGTTACTGCTGCTGCTCTCGTTCAGTTTCAGCCTCGGGATCTGATTCTGGATCATAAACAAATGGCTGAATCTGACTGTTAGCCATGGTTTATTTTGGATGATGGTTTTTTCCTCAATGTCAGAGCCGTTAAATATGTTTTTCAACGGCTCTGGGTAATGTCACAGCTTCCAAAAGCTCTCAACGCAAAAGCCTACTGGCGCTCGTGATTCTTTAGCTCCGCCCACACGTCACGCCTCCAGTCGGTCGTGTTTTTCCGGGAAAAATCAGTACAGACTATCTTTCTCTTATGAATATAATAAAACTAAAGACTTTTTGGAGTTATGAAGGATGCAGTACTACTCTATAGGTACCTTAAGATTAACAGGATATTGAGTGAAAACGAGCATTTCACCCCCCCTTTAACATTGTCATTCCATGCTAAAATCTTCAGAGAGTTGTCATGATAGAAATACGGTTGTCCTCACTGTTCTAAGTGCTTAATCTCATTCTGTAGCTACACACAGAGTTTGGTTAGTTACAAAGTTAATCATTAATTCTATTATCGATTAAACTCTCATAAAATGCATGTGTTGATAAGCGCATTTAAATTCAACCCAACTACTGAATTATTCAATACTTTTTTAAGTAATTTTTTCATTGTGTGCAACCAAAATTATCTTATCTGTATACCACTTTTTTCTCTGTTACCGCATGCATTCGCAACACTGTTTTGTGAATGTGTTTCAAACTAATGATTCAGAGTGCATAACAAATCACCCAAGTCAAAAGAGTTCAGTTAACTGTATATGTTACATCATCACTGTTTTGAAATTGTAATGGCTCACAGATAGGGGTGTTCGAATCAGTGTTTATATGGTTTTTACGGGATTATCTGTAAATCATTATTCCAGTAGGTGGCAGCAAGTAATTGTCTTTTTGAGTTGTTTTAATCATTCAATTAACTGAATCTTTTAAAAAAACTGAACAATTCAGGAAAGAAACACCACTAATGTGTTGATAAGAGACAAGGCGACAGTATCTGCTTTTTTGGAGCAAAAACGGCAATGTGTCCTGATTGATCCTTATCACGAACACAACTGAACAGAACAGCTTGTTGTTAATGACGCCATTAACATCGCGTCTGTGATGTTTCTCTTCTTCAAGTGCGCTGCAAGCAAATCACATTGAAAGAGTTGCTTGTCTTGGTTCACTCTCACATTACAGCAGGCAGTCTCTATACACCAAAGTTCCTCCTACCAAGAAAAATCAGGGGGGTTATTCCAAAAAAATCAGGGGGGTTGTGACATAGGCCTACCTGGGTATATTTGAGCATAAGCATGCGGATAACCTCAGCTTTCGGTTCCAAATTTGGAGGTTACTTTCAAGGTATGTAAGTAACCATAGTAATTTGCTCTCTGAATATAACCTGCTCTGGAGCAGGTTATGTTCCACACTTAATTCACTACAGCCCTATTAATGCACGTGTGATCTACTGGCGAGCCTTCACTGGGCATGACAGATAGCGCTTAACATTATATTAATAACATTATATTAAAATGTGACGTCATGCACGTTCTCGTCTACTTGGGCTTACAACAGTACGGCACGCCAGCCATTATAGTAAGCAGTGGCAATAATGTGGGAAGTTGTGGCCTAATGGTTAGAGGGTTGGACTCCCAATTGAAGGGTTGTGAGTTCTAGTCTTGGGCCGGACGGAATTGTGGGTGGGGGGGTCGTGCATGAACAGCTCTCTCTCCACCTTCAATACCACGATTTAGGTGCCCTTGAGCAAGGCATCGAACCCCCAACTGCTCCCCGGGCGCTGCAGCATAAATGGCTGCCCACTGCTCCGGGTGTGTGCTCACAGTGTGTGTGTGTGTTCACTGCTCTGTGTGTGTGCATTTCAGATGGGTTAAATGCAGAGCACAAATTCTGAGTATGGGTCACCATACTTGGCTGAATGTCACTTCACTTTCTTTCTTCTTTTCAATAGTGTTTTCAGATGGACTCTGTGGATGGAAAGAAGCGACCAGCCTCCGGCAGCACAATTCAGACGACCCACGGACATTCTTCGTAAGTAAAAAAAAAAAAAAAAAAAAAAAAAAACTTATCTAGTGTGGCAAAAAGAGGCATTTGATTCCTGGCATGAGCTCCGGTCAGCGCTGGGTATAAAAACAGATCCCGAGCTGGCTTTCTTTTTACTGCAAAGGTAAGGACATGGTTACATAGTTAACTTTTCTTACCTCAAACATGCTGATGAATTTCGGTGAGCCGTCAATGGTTGCTGCGGCAACCCTGGTTGATGTGGTCATGCTCGTACGAGCGTTGCACACTCAGAACGAGCATGAGACTGGCTGCAGTTCCTCTAACGGCCACTGGTATCAGTAACGGTTAGAAATTTCAGAACCTACGCAATGCTCATTTAAATATTAAGATGATTAAATATATATTTTCATTAATAGTCATGAAAAGAAAGAAAACCCTTTGAATGAGAAGGTGTGTCCAAACTTTTGGTCTGTACTGTATATATATATATATATATATATATATATATATATATATATATATATATATATACACATATATAAACATTAATTGTTTACAATAAGATCAATAACATGGATTAAAAAAAAACTATTTAATTTCACTTCAACCATATTAGGCACTCAAAATGGGTCAGAACAAGATTGTTTTTTTTTTTTTTATTGTATTTAAAGTAGAGATTTTAAGTGACATTTGCTGCAGGGTCTCTAGCAGTAGTTTTGACCTTTGGCCCACACTTCCCCTTGTGTGTAGTAATACATTTTAAACAGAAATTGTAAAAGAGGGTATTTTATAGAAACAGGAAGGGAATAAATGGATTTGTAGTGGTAGCCTTTTTTTGTCCTCCGGTTAAAGATTTTATGGGAGGTGGGGGGGTGGGATCTTACACCACCACTCTAGCTTTACTCCTGAAACCACATTAAGTGCACAACAGATGCTATTTGGAGACCACAGACAGAATAGCAATAACTTTCTCTCCACAATTTCCTCAGAGCATGGCTATCTCCCAAGGGAATGAACCCAGCTGTGAAGCAAGCTGCATGTGTGTCTGTGAGAGAAAGCGAGAGTGATTATACACACTACTTTTTACATCATTGAACAATTGTTGAGCTTCTTTCACAGCAATAATTGTTTCATTCATCCTGGCCTTTCCTGGTCTGAACCTTTTTGTCGTCTCATTGTGGTTGTTGATTAAAGTCCAAAATAATCTTGCAAATAAGTGACATTGTGACAGAGATCACAGGGCAGAGGGGAATCCTGGCCAAGTACAGACAAAGTTACCACAGCCTAGTCATTGGTGGATCTTGGTAACTACAGTATAACCCTCTACGGACACCTTGGCAATTGAATCGCCATTGGCCAGTAATTTTTTTAGTTGACTCGCCAGACTGATATATATATACATTTTATACGGCCCATCAAACACAGGTGCACTGTGCATCCATTGAGATGAATTGAAAAATATTTCAGATCACTTGACGGAGAGAGAAACTCTGAAGCACTCAGTCAGAGAGTGTTTGGCAAGTGAAAATATATCTGAGCTAAACTTATACTTAGCCTCCAAACTGAGAATTTATTAGCTATTGGCTAATATTAGACATCATTTAGTCGCCCAGAGTGAAGATTAGTTGCATATGCAAGTGATATACTCGCAATGTAGAGGGTTTTAACTTGGAAATAAAAGTATAATTTTAGATGCATTTGTCCATGACAAAACACTGTCAGTGCGCATGAAAACATTAAATCTCAGAGCTTCACTGTGGCAGGATGCTTCATGTGAATAGAAAGCCTTGAAAATGGAGCAGCCGTGAAAAAAGAACATTGTGGAAAAACATACAGCTGCAGCCCCACACTTAATTGTGTCTCTTACACCACTTTTGTTAACTTTTGTCCCTGAGTCAGCTTATTTTCAGTTTATTTTCAGTTCCTGGAGTTGTATGCCAGTCCAAACTCAATGTATTATTAAAGGTGACTGTTCTTCTATTGGAACTCAGGTTTTGGTTTTCTTAAAGTTGTCAGATCCCCCACAGCTTGGGTTTTCAGACACAGGGCCAGTTACTGTTGAGCACCTCAAAGCTTAAAGACAAATGGTCAATTTTGAATGTAGTCGCCCTTGCAACAGAATGGACACTGAAACAATGTTAAATTATTAACTTATATATTATTAAAGTCCCCATGTAATCAAAATTTAAGTGTTTTGGGTGTAAGTATCAATATTCAATATGTTAGTCTTAAGGTTATCTATAAGGCAGTGTACTCCAAAACAGTGACAAGATTTGCATTTAGAAGATAAAAGCATTCAAAGCTTGCAGTTCCACTTCCTTCTTATCAAATCTTCTGACCAATCAAATGCTCTCTAGAATCCGAAGTGCCCGCCCCCTGCACTATAAATAGACACTGAAGTGCCGGCTGAGATCGGTCATTTGTTCACAGTGTAGTATTTCCTGTACAGCGAATTACTCATACTGCACAGTGTAGGTTATAGGGAACGATCCAGATAGTGTAAATATGCTTTTGATTGGTTCAAATGAGGTCTGGTTTCATGTTGTTTTACGCGAACTGTGGCAGCGCATCGGGCAGCGCAAGATATCTCTAATATCTTTAAGACAAGTCATGTCACTTGCCGGTTATCTTTGAAATGCCTCTCAGGTATGCAAGTGAAACTACTATCTCTTTGAATGAGGAAACATCAAGTTCTCCAAAACTGTTTACTAAGCTTACAGTTACATTTCATATTTAAAATCACCAAAGAAATTTTACAACAAAGTCATAAATGTTTTTTTTCTTTTCCAGAATTCCTATTTTTCAGGCAAAGATCAGCCAGTGCGCAGTCCTAAAAGCACATCTCAAAACTAACTTCTATAACAACTGGGACTTTCAATGGCAGCTGCAGTGACGCACTGACTTTACCAATTAGCGGTTGGCTCTTTTATTCAGAAGGGGGGCTGCCTGCGATTGGTCATTTTGAGTGTTTCTTTTTTCCCCATTCAAAACATGGGGAGTGACATATCTTGGGTAATCTATAGCCTTTGACACAGATTCGGACTTTGGCTCCGATCCAGAGACGGAGTCGCACGGAGCAGATCGACATGATTATTCCCTCGGCATGATTATTCCCACTACTTTGTTTTACTAAGAGTTTCATATTGAATCTAGGGTAATCTCTAAGACTGTGGCTGTCAAATGTGGCTTTACCAAGTTCAACAGCTGAAAAATACAAATATTATCCCGAAACGTAATTTATGAATGAATAAATTATTATTATTATTGTGAAACAATAATGTCAAATGATGTACTGTCTTAATGCATTATAAAATTGTAATCATTTAGCAGATGCTTTTATCCAAATTGACTTACAAATTTTGAAAATGGAAGCAATCAAAATCAACAAAAGAGCAATCATATACAAGTGCTATAACAAGTCTCATTAAACTATGAGGTTTTTTCATCATATAATAAACAAAAGCCTGGACAGAACAAGAGTTTGAACAAGGAGTTGTGCAGCATGTTCTTAAAGAAAGGGCCTGATCTTCTTGATGTTGAATAAAGCAAATCTGCAGGACTGGGTAGTTTTAGCAGTGTGGTCTGAGAAAGTCAGCTGATCATCCATTATAGCTCCAAGGTTTCTGGCTGTTTTTGAATGAGTTATGGTTGATGTGACTAACTTGATGGTGAAATTGTGATAAAATGATGGGTTTAATAGAACCACAGGCAGTTCTTTCTTGGCAAAGTTGAGTTGAAGGTGATGGTCCTTCATCCACCAAGAAATGTCTGTTAGACAAGCTGAAATGCGAGCAACTATTGTCGGATGATCAGGATGGTAGAGTTGAGTGTCATCAGCATAGCAGTGATATGAAAGGCCATGTTTTTGAATGACAGAACCTAGTGACACCATGTAGACAGAGAAGAGAATGGTCCAAGAACAGAACCCTGAGGCACTCCAGTAGTTAGATGTTTCAACTTGGCCACTTCACCTCTCCAAGATACCTTGAAGGACCCATCTAAGAGATAAGCCTCAAACCACTGGAGTGTGGTTCCTGAGATGCCCTTTGCCAAAAGGGCTGACAGGAGTATCTGGTGGTTAACCATGCCAAAAGCAGTGGAGAGATAAGCAAGATAAGTACTGAAGATTTGAAATCCGCTTTTGCCAGTTTTAGGGCTTCAGCAACTGAGTGCAAGGCAGTCTTGGTTGAATGTCCACTTCTGAAACCAGACTGGTTGCAGTCAAGGAGGTTGTTCTGTGTGAGAAAGGCAGAGACTTGGTTGAACACTGCTTGTTCAAGTGTTTTTGCAATGAAAGAAATAAGGAGAACCAGTCTGTAGTTCTCTAAAAGAGATGGGTTAAGGGTGGGTTTCTTAAGTAGTGGGGTTATACAAGCCTGTCTAAATGCTGAGGGAAAAACACCAGTGTGGAAGTATGTGTTTATGATGTGAGTGAGTGCAGGTACAACTGCAGGAGAAATGGCTTGAAGGAGATGAGATGGAATAGGATCAAGAGGACAAGTAGTAGGATTATTCGAAAGGATGAGTTTGGAGACTTCTGTCACAGAGAATGAAGAGAATCGTGTGAACAAGTGTATTATTAAATATTAATATTATTATGACATCTTTTACTGTTTCACACTCACAGCTGTTTGTTTTCTCTTTTCAGTTCATTGTTTGTCTAAGATATGTTTTAGTTTTCTTTTGCTTTGCCTGGGGACTCCTGAGCTTCTCTCTCTCTTTCAAAGTTTTAATGCTGAACATTCTAAATGGCATTAGTATGAAAAGACAGAAACCAATAAGCAATACAAGTTGCAGGAAGGTGACACCAGCATGTTGCAATGGATGGCAGTTAAATATGTTGTTCAGCAATCATTATACAAAAATATTTGACTTCTCAATTCAAAGGCTGACCAATCAGAATCAAGTACTCTTGAGCCATGTGGCAAAGAGTAAGTAAGGCCTACTGATCATGTTCTACATCCAGCTGGCTAATGGCAGAGAAAAAGGCATGTTTGAAGATTTGTGCTTGCTCTTTTATCTCAGCTTTAAGGTGGATTATGGACAGAGAAAAGGGCGTCTTGTGGTCATGTATTCCAGAATATCAGCCTGATATTGGTAACCCTGGCAACCACATGAGCCCCAGAGGTTCATGTGAAAGTGTGTGTTTGTTTGTGAGTGTGTGTCACAAAGGTTTTATAGCACCTAGTATCGCTGAAAGAGAGCAATCTGAACACTTTTTACCCAAAGGCCTTGGATACACACACACAAATACAGAGAGGCAAAGACAATTTAAAAAGCATCATGATGAGGATAAAGACGGCCTGGAGGCAACTCTTTTCTCTCTCTCTTTTCTCACAAGTCTCCACATCTTTCTTCTCTCATCAACTTCATAAGGTTGAACTCTGGATTTCTGCCTTCTCTCCAAGTCATACAGTACCATATATTTGGTTCCATTCCTGGGTGAAAGAAGTCTGGTTTCACTAAATTAAAGAGTCAATAAACACTGTGATGTACCATCTATGACTCATGAGAAGGACTGAATGAATAGAGCACTCTTGGCATGCCCATATTTAAATTTTACTGGTTTCCTCAACTCCATTTCATAAATCACTTGTGAAAAAGTTCATCACAACCTATCCAGAACTTGTCTTAAACTAACATTCTTTTTTTGTAAAACCTGAAACTTGGAATCATATTCAGACCAAATGTTCAGTGCAACAAATTTCTAGCAGCATTGCTGATGGATATCCATTGAAACCCATTGATGAGGTCTTCACATATCTAAAAACAAGCACTCAATGCCATGTGTACCCTTGAGTTTAGCTCTGTAAAGCACGGGTAATCTTTGAAAATAAGTAGGTGTTCCGGTGTCAGAAAATAAGCACTGTCAAGCATAGGAGTAGACATCATAAAGCCATTTAGCACTGAAACTTTGCTTGTATAATTCTGGGAAAAAGTTGTGTTGATTTTATAATGCAGTGGTGTGCTGTATTTTGAGTGTTTTGCGATTTAATGCTATAACTGTGGAAAGTTGAAGGCAAAGTCAAGCCGGTCTATCTTGCAGTAACATTTCTTTTATGCAAAAAAAGTTATCTGTAACTTTCTGCATATATTTGTCTTGGAGTAGTCTTTCTTTGAAAAAGATTTTTGCCACACATTTGCATTTGTCTTGCATTTGAAATGGCCACAAGAATTCACTACATTATTTATGCTTGTCAAATGTTTAGCAGTTTTTCAACCTATTTGTTAAAATGGCTGGTGCAGTTGTTTACAATTGTTAAATGTTTGACTGTCTAGCAGCAAATGAGTTGTAATTATTGAGGTCATCAGTCACACTAATGACCAATCTGATGATTGAAGCTTCAATGGACCATTGCAGAGAAATGTGCAAAGTGAGGTCATTCTCTATTAGAGGACGTTCTAAATAAAATGCAGGTGGATGTTTTTAGTATTCTGTTTACGAGCAGCTACCCATTTAGTTTTTCTTTCCGACCTATTCTCAAGACACCTCACATCTGTTTGTATATGTCTTTGTGTTAAAAGAATCTATGGTTTAAATTCCTGTAACGTATTTAAGCAAAAGTCATCATTATTTCACCGTGTAACTGAGCCATCAATCATTTAGACATCATTCATTTCCCTGTCTTTTTTGGTCACTCATTATCTCCTCTGGTCATTCTTCTGATCAGTGACCCCTTGTCAAACTGTCAGGCTTTTCAAAGAATTGTCTCACTCCCTTCTTCTTATCTCTCTTCTAGAGATGGGATTTGTCTGACAAATTGTAAAAAATATTTTATCAAACCATTTAGTATTCTGAAATAACCAATACAAAATAATATAATAATATAATACATTGGTGGTGAACAATATTTTTTAAATGCATACAGCATATTAGAAGTAAAATAGTTAAAATAGATTTCTGGATGAGTGAGGATAACTTTTCTTGACCATTATTGCCCTGATGGTGGAAATGGGGATTTTCAATGCTTTAGCTCTTTTCTTACAGCCACTTTCTATTTTGTGCACATCAGAACTATATTCTTTGGTTTTACTCCTAGTGATGGATGATCAAGGGAATTTTACCTTTGTGTTCCTCATATTTATAATCCTGTGGAACAGGAAGTCATGGCTGATATGGCTGGACAATTTCATGCTCCTAGTAAAATGTGCTGAATTGTCTGACATTTATGACTGGACCAAGTTTTGTGAAAATCAGCCAGTTGATGTCACTGGTTGTTAATGTAATTGCTTGCTGCATCTGAAAATTCATCTTGTGTTTACGGGCAGATCTTGACCTTTTCAATTTGGCGGGTGAACAGAATTATGACTGTAGTTAAGAGAGGTTGCTAATGCAGCATCTAGGTATTCATATTTATGATTGGAAGTTCAGGCCTCTTGTAGAAATAAAATGAATAATATTGCTGGAGCTACTGCTACACACTTGGTTTTCTGTCTGCCCCGATGACCATTTCTGTTCCTCATATCCTCTGATCCAGATCAATGCTTTTATCTGTCTTTATTTATCTATCTCTCTGTCTGTCAGACTCTCTCTTTCTCTCTATCTTTCTTTTATTCGCAAACACAAACACTCACACACACACACACTTACACACACACAAACACACACACATACACACACACACACAAAGGTGTTAGTAAATACAACTTTTGAACACATTGTACATGTAAATAGTATATTTAATGAGAAATTAAAATAGATTAACTTGTTTTTATACATCAAGAACGAATTGAATTGGGACAGTTTATCTCAATAAGGTTGGAAGAGAAGAGTTTAGAAATTATGATGGATATAAGTCAAAAAATTGCTTCAGAACCAAAGCATTTTGATGACAAAAAAATAAATAAAAATCAATAAGCGTCAGCTTAGGCTGTAGGAAAGCTGGTCACCCCGATATACAAATCTCTACAGAACTTTCTCAATCACATGTGTAATCAGTCCAATGGAAGGGCGAGACGCTATGGGTGGGGTGACATAATCGAACAGGAAGCTTAAAAGCATATGTGGTGGAACTGGCGTCAGATTCTATTAATTAAGCAAGCGCTGGCAGGGATGCCGGAAGTATGGCACTTAGACACAATGTCTCTTACACTTTGGGTCAGCTCTTTGGATGTATGCATCCAGTGCTCACACTGGACATATACAATTAAGCTTCTGCTGCTCAGGTTCCCAGAAGGGTGGAGGACAGAAGGCCTGGAGTACGACAGGCCATGGTGCAAATGAGGGGACATTAGGCACATACCCCACTCGAGGATACAGAAACACTTTGGCTAGAACGGGCACAAAGTCGAGATAGAAAGGGGCCACTGAGAGGGCCTGCCGATCTTCAACTCTCTTTAGAGAAGATATCGTGAGAAGAAAGGTAGTCTTTATAGTGAGGTGACGATCAGAGATCTTCTCAATTGGCTCGAATGGAGGCATACAGAGAGCTTTAAGCACCACAGCCAGGTACCCCGTGGGGACATGAGATCGTACAGGAGGCCTCAGCACACCACGGAGGAAACCACTTACTGACCAATGAGAGGGGTGTGGTAGGCCGCATTGGCTACCACATAAACCTTTAGGGTGGAGTGGGTCAACCCTGCAGAGAAGCGGGCCTGCAGGAACTCCAACACTGTACCAACTGGGCTATTAACTGGGTAGAGCTGGCATTCTCCTCACCAAGAACTGAAAAGTTTCCACTTGATCTTAGAGGGAGCTCTGGATTGGCAGGGTTGGCACACCCAGCTTCAGCTTCCATTCCTGACGTGGGGGAGTGCGGTTGGCAACTTGTATAAGGAGCTGGCATGCAGAGGGGACTACTCCCACCAAGCACTCCCCAGAGCTGAAGCGAAGGAGGAACCACTGAAACACCACCGAGTTGATGGCATCGCCAAACAGACCAGAAGGTGCAAGTGGGGTGACAAGGAGCCCAATGGCACGGGCGGTCTCCTTGGTGGCACGGAGAGCGGGATCAGCAGTTCTCCTTAACTGTGTGATGTTCTCAAAGTAAATCTCCTTGCCTTCATCCAGCTTTTTAAGCAGGTCTGTCTGGTACGCCTGTAACCGCCATTGTGTGCAGACGCGCTGCCACGTACCCTTTTTCCACCAGCACTGATGTTGTGTGCAATTGCTTGGAGGGCAATGCCAGAGCCTACAACGATGATGCCGCTCATACTGGGGTGACAGAGGGGGTGATACCTCATCAACGCCCTCCACGTCAACTTCCTTGGAGGAAGACAGGTGGAGCGTCAAGCCCTCACTCCAGGGAGAAGTATCTGCATAGCGGGTTTCCAATCCCAGAGATCGGGCACCGGATCTGGTGGGTGAGGAAGAAGATAGGGACTCGCCCATCTCCATTCCCTCTACCAGATCCATCTGCAAACCCTATGAGTGCAGCCACAGCTCCAAGACAGCATTCCAGGAGTGAAGCGTATGAAGCGGTAGTAATTCGCAATGTGGGCACGACTCTGCATACTCCGCTCCCAAGCAAACAATTAACAAGCTGTGTATATCCCCACCCGTAATGTAGCGAGGGCAGGGAGGAACACACAGCATATAACACAGCTTGCTTTTGCCCATAAAGTGCTTGGTCTTAGCTTGAGCTTTGGACATAGTGGAGCTTATAATTTTGGACAAACAACCCGCCCATGACTTCTTGCCCTTCTATTGGACTGATTACACATGTGATTCAGAGCGTTGTAACGCTGAAGGCATTCCCGAAGAATTTCCACACAGCTTGAGTTCGTGAAGGGGAACTTATAAAGGCATGCACATTTTCAGACACATTAACAGCCGTTCATTCAAATCAATATATTTATCCTCCAGAATATTCATCCTGGTGTGAACGGGCCTTAAAGGGTTAGTTCACCCAATAATCAAAATTATGTCATTAATAACTCACCCTCATGTCGTTCCAAATCTGTAAGACCTCAGTTTATCTTCGGGAACACAGTTTAAGATATTTTAGATTTAGTCCGAGAGCTCTGAAGATAAACGGAGGTCTCAACGGTTTGGAACAACATGAGGATGAGTTATTAATGACATAATTTTGATTATTGGGTGAACTAACCCTTTAATGTGGGTTACTTTTGATTTCATGTGAACTCTAAATCTTGAAGCAAGTTTTAAAAGAGAGTAGACAAGGATTTCCAACACAGTGTGTCCTCAAAAAAAAAAAATCCTTACTAAACCCAGTTTTGTAAGGTTTTCGCACTTAAAATGTCATTTAATGTTGTCTTTCACTGTGAGAGGAAAGAGGATATAAAGTCTCACAGTGTTCAGTGGTTGCGTTTAACTCTATGACAGGATCCGTTCTGCTAATGAGTTACAGGTCAGCCTCACTTCCTAACTTTATGACAATAGCCGGTTTTAATACCAAACTTGTTTTTCCTAATTGCCTCTAGAAATGCTCATAAGCTGCCCCAGTGGCAATGTTGCATCGCAATTCATTTATTATTTAATTTAATTTTTTCTTTTTTCTTTTTTTGGTGAATGATTCATTCACCAGGGAATGTTTTGTAGGCTATTAAGGTGTAAAGCATGTTATTATGAACCATCCCAGACAGATCTTTGCACCTCTTTATTATGGTTCCTAATAAATTATGTGTTTGGCTAATTTACATAACATCTGGAGTTGGGTTTTGGTGGATGTAAAGAACGGATTTTTCTTCTGCACTAATGAGCATTTCTACAGGCAAGTTCATTCTTTAGAGAAAGAAGTACCCTGGAGCAGACACCCGTTTTGTGAACACTGAGCCAAGATAGAGGTCTATCATTAACCTACACAAGAAATAAAATAGAAAAAGAAAAAGAAAGGGCAGAGGCAGAGAGCTGTGTGAAGTGGTAAGCTCTTTCTTCAACTTATTTTGAAATTTCTAGGTGTTGTATTTACACGTTTGTGTGCAGAGTAAACAGTATATAATGAGAGTGCTGGCTGTATGTTCTCAAACTGGCTTTTGGAATCCCTTTCTCAGATATCTGCGGAATAAAATTCAGCCCCTTGCTTCAGCTATGAGGACACACAGGAGCTGCAATACAAAGAAAGCAATAGTGAAGATGTAACTATTGCAGTGCTGTGGGTACAAACTGCAGAACAAGGGGACATATAAATTGGCAACGTGATATTATACATGTGCATGTTTGTTATAGTAGCATAAGCTGAAACCTGAACTGATACACATACATACACATAACTTTTTGTCTAACTAACGGCTCAGTGAGCCTTTTCTGCTGACAAACAGTGCCACCTAGAGACAGCCTGAGAACATGCAAAAGACACTGTCATTGCATCCTGTGCTGTACTCTTTGAAAAAAAAAAAAAAATGAAAAAAAGAAAAAGGGTACAAAGCTGTAATTGTGGCTGCTCGGGGCAGTACCCTAAAATTCAAAGGCTAAAATATAAATCTTTGTACCTTATTAGGTACTTTAATAGTACCTTAAAAGTGAGACTGAAATAAATAGACCATATTAAAGAATATGCATTTGCTTGCATTGCTTGGATGGCGTTTAACCTCCTTAACTTCAGCTATTGAACTGAAGCAAACCAATATAATTATGCTAAAATAACCACAACATTAACAACAGCACTGTATAAGAGCACACGGTTTTACCTATCAATCAGATGTTATAACAAATCTGTAAATGGTTTAATGCAAAATGAAAGGAATGAAACAAGTACATCTGCTGAACACGGTCATGGACATCTTGGTCTATACAGTTAGCAATTTCAAGCTGTCCTGTTGAGGATCAGATTCTAAATCTAAGTTTATTAAGATTGTAAAGTTCAGTTCCCACAAGTGTTATGTCAAAGTTTAAGTTTAGAATTGTTAATTAAATAATTGATGGTATTATCAAGGACAGTTATTATTATTATTATTATTATTATTATTATTATTATTATTATTATTATTATTATTATTATTATTGTTGTTGTTTTATGTTTAGAAACCTTGTTCCGTATATTCCCTTATAATATTTGTGATGCAATGGCGCACTCTGCTGGTCAAAGATAATGTAGTTTGGAAAAGTGACACAATTATTCTACTGTAGATCTAGGATCTTACGAATCTTTTTCTTCTTCTTCTTCTTTTTCCTGATAAGTAAAGAACATAATCGAGTATATAATTAAGTAGGTGTTGGATTGAAAATAGAGTAAAAACAATCCATATTATTAATAGCATAATATTAAATATTTTCATTTCAAAAACATTTTTTAAATTGAAATTTATGTTGAAAATGTTGACAATGTTGAAAACAGTTGTGCTGATTCATATTTTTGTGGCAGCTGTGATACATTTAGTTTTTCAAGATGTTAGAAAAAAGATTAAAAGAACAGCATTTATTTAAAACAAAAATCTTTTGAAACACTGTAAGTGTGTTTATTTTGATTTCTGATCAATTTAATGCACCATTGCTGAGTAAAAGTATTAATTTCTTTCCAAATTCGTTTGTTACTAGCTACAAACCTTTGAATAGAACTGTAGGTTACAAGTAAGATAAGAAAAAATAGTCAGGCGGATTAAGCAGAAAATATCATCTAAAATACAATTGAATTTTTATTCAAATTTAAAATAACATACACAAAATGAGTAATTTACATACATATTAAATAAAATTATGTGGTCCTTGATGTTGATTGGTCAATATAACATCATAGCTGTGCAAAAATATACAAAATAGTACAAAATAGCAATGTGGCCTATAGTGTAACATGTTTCTGTTGCTACTTGAATTCACCTTTGTTGCTAAGCTTGGTCTTTTGTCCTGTGGCTACACTGCCTTGAACCTTTTATCAAAGGAAGAATAAAGATTGCATTTCTGCTGTACACTTTTATACAGACAGAACTAAAAGTTTAGACTCAAACATGAAGCCCATTTCATTTTATTGGATGGCAGAAGTGACAGATCAGGGATCTAAGAGATCTAAGGTTTTGTAGCCCCCAGATGCCCTGAGCTCATTCCACTAGAGGTATATCTACCCTATGGGCTTTAATCATTATATATCATATATAATTGTGATGCAGCAAGCTGGTTTATGTCACACATTTGGCAGATATCGACTGGATGTCATCGCGACTCTTCTGTCTTGCACAGTCCTTGGAAGTCAGTCGCTTAGAAGGAATATCACATCTTTTCAGATGTCAGTTCTCCCAGTGTGCAGTATCTCACCATGATTTCTGCATTGTTTAGAGGGCATTACAGTAGTACCACTGGCTCCTTTTCCAAAACTGTAACAGGTGCACACACACTGTTGACTTCATGGTCATGTCATGTCTGAGTTTTCAAACCTGCAGCCTCTTGGTTATCAGGCCTGATATTACAGTAAGTAATTATTTAAACCAATTCTTATTTTAAAGCCAGAATATGAGCAACTATTCCAAGCTTAAACATATAGGGCACTATTGACTTTAACATGCTTTCTATCAAAGATGATCATTTGCATATGTGAATATAAATTAGTTCTTCATTAGCTGAAATTCAGTAGTAATGATGTGGGAATCGAGTGAAGTACATCACACTGCATACTAAAGATGATAAATATGTTAGATTTGCTGGTTTTAACTGACATTTTTAGGCGCAAACACATTGTGATAACATTTCCCATTTGAATATTTTCAGTAATTTTATATTCTTGAGTGATATTTTTTCATAATTATGGCAATAGATGAACTGTTAAATGGGTGATTTTGAGATGAGTCCCTGTAGTCCAGTTTGACTCTCATATGCTTTTTTTTCTCTCTCTTTTTTTATTCTATCTGTTTTCTTTATATTTATTATATTATTTAAGATCCCATGCTAGGTGTACTGTGTTAACCTAACTGAGACTTGTTATAGCACTTATATATCATTGCTCTTTTTGTTGTTTTTGATTGCTTCCACTGTCCTCATTTGTAAGTCGCTTTGGATAAAAGCGTCTGCTAAATGAATAAATGTAAATGTAAATATGTTAATGAATATATATTACTGAACTAGAAAGGTGTTTTTTTTTTAAAATAAAATTAAAATACAGAATTTTTGAATACTGTTCACAGCTGTTTAAAAGATAAAGCCAATTATCAAAGTTTGATCAAATGTAATTTAATTTTCCAAAAAAAAAAAAAAAAAACACTTTTAGTTATCCAAGTTGTCAGTCAATACTGGTCAGTCGAATCAAAATCGAAGCAATCAAAATCAACAAAAGAGCAATGCTATACAAGTGCTATAGTCTCAGTTAGCTTAACGTAGTACACATAGCAATATAAGATTTAAATAATATAATAAATAAAAAGAAAACGGAGAGAATAGAAAAATAATAGAGCAAGCTAGTGTTTGAGGTCTTTTTGTCTTTTGTCAATTGTATAATAAATTAAAAGAAAACAGATAGAATACAAAAAGATTAGAAAGCTAGTTAGAATTTTTTTTTTTTTTTTTTTTTGAATAGAATTAGAATAGTGAGTGCTAGAGTTAGATGGTCGAAGACCTGGAAGACCTGCCAAGAGAGCATTACAATAGTCCAGCCTGGACAGAACAAGAGCTTGAACAAGGAGTTGTGCAGCATGTTCTTAAAGAAAGGGCCTGATCTTCTTGATGTTGAATAAAGCAAATCTGCAGGACAGGGTAGTTTTAGCAGTGTGGTCTGAGAAAGTCAGCTGATCATCAATCATAACTCAAAAATTGTATTGAAAATGTTCAAAAAAATTTTCATTGTCTTATAATATGAATTTATTTTTACCTTACGTGCTCAATGACTCCCAAACAATTCACTCAACAATTCATTTTTCCAAACCCCTCCTTTGCATGAGGCTAATCTGCTGTGATTGGTCCAATTAATCTCATTTTCATTTCATCATGCAAGCATCATGTAAGCAGCATTTGTGAGTGCAGTGCTACTTTGTGTACAGCGTTACTGGAGAAAAAGAATATTTTACCACTCCCAAAGCGGCATCTAGGCAAACAATGAATTTGCATTTTCATTCAGACCAATGGAAAAAAAACAACAAGTGGGTGAGCAATATGCTAATGTTTAATGTTGAGGTCAACATAAAAATGCTTGGGATTCATTTTAAAAATGACTTGTTTCAATGATTCAAAGTTGACTCTTTCTTTTGAGAGACAAAAACTTTATACACGGTACAGTACATTTTGAGATGTAAAACTTTTGCTGGATGTTTTCGTTTACCTAGAGCTGTTTTACACATTGCATGAAAGGTAATAAAAAAAAAAAAATCCATAATAGGGGCACTTAACAGGGATTAAAACAAGGTTGTAAACAGAGACATTATTTTACTTTTTAACAAGACACAACAAACAAATGCATTAACCAGGGTTATCATGGGAGATCTCCATAACAGTTCGACGGATGCTATGTCAAAGATATCGCTTTCCTCTGTGAACATTCAAACTAATGTGTTATGCTGAATATAAGACAGAGCTGAAGAATGAATGCTATGTTAGATGTAGTTAATCACAATCACAATCCATCTACCTCTCATAATACGCTACATAATACACAAGGCCTAGAATTTAGTAGGGACAACAATATTCAGCGCCAAAATTGTCCCTAGCAGTAATTTTGATGTGTATGTAAGTGTAACCACTTCTGTTGTTGTTGTTGTTGTTGTTTCTCATCTGAAATAGATCAAAGGATTGATGTTATCTGAAAACCACATGCTTTCATGGACATGGGAGTAGGAACATACAAGGTAGCTAAAGTGTTTAAAACATACATTCACAGTTCAGATGAATGATAAGATTTAACATCTTAAACTTGTTTTCATGCTGTTTTGTGTTCATCTGCTTTGCCATTTAATCTTTATATTGACTATCACTTTATATAGACTAATACAATCAAATACAACAATAATTTCATTATTAACATTTATTACAATATATACTGATAAAATTAACATTCACTTCAACGGTATGAGATTACTGAATGTTTTCAACTTCAAAGTTCTCTGCTATTTTGTCACTGCACCACTGCCAAAATCCAACCTTTGCCCTTGATTGTACAATAAGCTGTTAACTTCAATGATGCAAGTTCTTTCTATGTAACACTTTTGAGTTAGTAATGGAGGCTTGGCTCATTTGTTGAACCAATGTGGTATTGTTTATCTGCATCTACATCAGTTCATTATTATTTTCTTTTTCTTCAAATTAATTCATTTCATAATAACATAGTCCAAACATTATATCATTTCAAACCAAAATTGAAAATTCTGGTTTCCATGTGCACTATTTTTCAAAGACTAAATCCATGTACTTTTATGACCACAATGTTTCTTTTATAGTGCTTTTTGTTATTTTAGATTATGACAGCTCCAGTCCTTATTAATATTAAATGAAAAAGAGTAGTCAGAAAGTTGTTCAAACGTTCACCTTTCAATCTCTTGGAAGAATGTCAGTCATACATATTTTGAATAAAATGATGCTAAATAAATTCTGAAGCATTTTGAGGTGAGGTATTATTATTATTATTTTATTTTAAAATAGAATAACTATTTGTATATCTTCTGTTTTTAAATTACCCATCCTTTTCTTTTGTTGTGTTTTTTCCCGATTTTTCTATGTTGCTGTCTTTAATTTACCTTTCTCCATTTGACATATAAGTGTAACTGGTTACATCACTAATGACTCTTACAGGGAAATGTTGACAGGAAACAGGCTCTCAGCTTTCCATGTACTGAAGAGAAGAGTGCACTTTAAAACTGTGTAAAAAGCACAAGCTTTTGCTTTTCCAACATGTCTTGCAGGTATTTAATTTACACCTTCTTTGTTATGGACTGTGTTATTGACTTAACATCTTATCATTAACCTTTTGTTAGATTTGTACTGCAGTCTAGTAGGATGTTGTGTTTGAATGCCAGGCAGAGATTGTGAATTTAGTTTTTGTAAAAAAAAAAAAAAAAAAAAAAAAGATAATTTCATGCTATTGATAAAAATAAATAAATAAATGAAAATAACAGTCTGCAGAACATTTCTGATACAAGATTGTAAAAGTGTTTAAAGACCTTAAGTTTGGGAGAAAATAATATTTAAATGCATGTAGAATTTACTGTGATGTCTAAAAACCCAAAACAGAAACCACAGTTGAAGCGCATGGTAATCAGCATGCTGTGCTAGTGTGAGATTCAAGTGAAACCCTGAGCCTCTCCTTTGTTTCACTTTGTTGCACAACTTTCACCAATGCTTCAACTTGTTTTTAAGGCTCACAATTTCAAATGAAATAAGTCAGTTTTAAAGTTATGGCACTGGGACTAGGCATTTGAGTAAAAGAGTAATTTTGTGAAATACTATTAAAATAACTATTACAATTATAAAATAAATATAAAAGTTATTTAATTTAATGGCATTGCTATATTTTTGCATAATTAATAATAAATATATAAAATAAAAATACTAAGGATTAAGGATTTCAGTTTTTTTTCATGAACAGAGATTTGAAAAGAACAGCATTTATTAGAAAAGGGAATCATTTGTAACATACAAATGTCTTAAATGTCACGTAACAAATTAAAAAATTAAAAAAAGGGAATTAGTCTTTTGAAATGTAGTGGACAATACCGTCTGTACATTATTATCCACAATCAACAATGATAATAAGAGTTTTTTATTTTTAATGTTTTTGAAAGACGCTCGCAAAGGCTGAATTTAAAATGCAATATTTTCATATATTACTACAATTTAAAAGAACAGTTTCTGTATGGATACAAGTCTATACTGTGCATGTTTTTCCTCCACCAACAAGAGCAAATTTAAGTTTTATTTATGTATTTATTTTAACACACCTGCACAGTTGCCCACTAAAGTGAATAAATATGTAGGAGGTAACTGTAGGAGGAGGCATTAGATCTCTTTTTTGTGTGTCAGGTTAATTGCTGGACTTCGGCTTAAGCAAGACACCTTACACCTTGAGCTACACATCATACATGACAGCTGCACATGTGGTGCAGTGGCCCATGTTATTGGTTAATTAGGGTTTGTCAGAAATCTGTGTTTGTCATAGAGTTGAGGCAAATTAGCGCTGGGTTAAAATTAGCCTTTGCAGTGGTGAGCTGAGATTGACGAGACAGCTGCTCGCTAGAAACCTCAGAGCTGTCCAGGTCATTATGCTGCATCACTAACTCCAACCATCCAACAACAGCAAGATCACATAACAGCCCTTCTGTGATCTGTGAAGCTGAGGAACCTTGACATGAGCGAATGAATGCATGGATATGAACATATTTCTGATCAGAATATTTCGCATTATAATGGAATTCATTCATTATAAGAATCCGCATGAGCAAGCCTCTCGTCTTTAGCCTCTCTTAATTAACGCTGCTTAGTTGTAGCATCTGAAAGGATACACACTGAGGTGATTTATTTAGTTATTTCTGATTTAAGGCCTTGATGTAAGAACATTACCTTTCTCATGAAAAGGTCCCAGTATAATTCTGGCTTTTTCAGATTTTTATAGATAATGTAAATTAAGAGTATTCATAAAAAGTTTAACAAGGTGACCCTTGAGGTAGATTAGTTGAGAATTATATTTAAATGCTGCTAATATTCAGGAGATGTAATATTTCCAGCTATTCGCCAGCTTTTGTTGAGCACCAAATCATTTTTGTGATGATTTTACAGTGTAACTATGTAAGCCAATAAGTTGAGTGTGAAATAATAGAGCAGTAGATGTGTTTAGGAATTAATTTGCATTAGGTATGACTGTGATGTCCTCAACAAATTTCTCAGAGCTCTTGACAGAGACTTCAAGTCTACTATTGATTTTTTGATTTGCACACAAGATCTAAATGGTGAATAGCATTATGTTTGTCTAATGGAGCAAAGCTGGGTCATCAGTTACAGTACGCTGGCTGTCATTACGTCTTCCTTAGGAATTGAACATCTCTTGAGCTAATAATTGGCTAGCGTTCTATTCTTTCATTATGTGGTTACCGTTTAAGTCATTCACAGAAAAAAATAAAGCAGTGGTGCTCTAATGCACTAGCTTGGCAGAGTTTGAGAGATAAAGTGCAGATAGTCAGAACTACTCTCTAAGTTACAGTACATCTGTCACTTAAGATGCATCTTCCTTGAAATGCAAATGGAACTCCAGGCAGGTGGGCTAACAGCCAAGCTATTTGGCTCACTAAGGTGCCCACTCCAGTATTGGGGTTGTAAAGTACAAAATCTTTTCAAATGCCCTCAAGAAACCAATCTGAGTAATCAGGGTCACTGCAGGTCCTTAAAAAGTCTTAAATATTTTAAAGGGTAAAGAAAAGTCTTAATTATAATTTCAATAAGTCTTAAATTTGGGGATGGAAAACAGGAATTTAATGTGATGATTAAACATAAAAATGCTGTAATTTAATACAATAAATTTATGTGAGTCCAGCACATTTTAAACTATATAATATAGTTATCTTAAATGAACATCAATATAATTTAGAGTTTTGACTTATCTTTAAAAAATGGTTTAAAGGCTATTTATTGTATAAAACTATTTGTTTTGTTCAAAACCTGTATTTGAACTGTAAAGTTGTTTATAATATATTGTATTTTTAATTGTGCTGGTTTTAAAAAGAGTATTTAAAAGCCTTAAATTTGTTTTTTTAGTTGTATTTAAATCTACAGACTCACTGGTAATGATTAGCATTTGTAACTTCCCCTGTGTTTTAAATTATTTGAGCAGATTCAGATGTCTAGATAATCACCGGTAAAAAACATTCTGTCATTTCTAATTTGTTCTTGATGCTACACAATACTAATAATAATAGGATACATTGTTTGAATATCAAGTAGCAGATTATTAAAAATCATTTTATGGTTATAAAACCCCCCACCCCCCACACACAATTTAATTTAATCAACTATTTTGCATGTCTCCTTGGGTTTTCATGAAACATAATTTTTTTTTTTTTTTTTTTTCATATTCCAGAAGATGGCAGTACAGCACGCAGTTTGTAAAACAACAAATGCTCAGATGCTGGGAAGTCCTGAGCTGACGAGCTGAATAAGATAATGTAATGCAAAGCACTAAATTGACCATTTGACTTAGTATGACTTGTATACATTTCATATAAATATGAATATAAAATATAAATATTATAAACAACGTACTGTTGTTGTGCTTTTAGCGTATCTTAAGAAGATTTGGGCTGGTAACACATATGATAGGTAAGTTTATAGGTTAATGAATGAAGAGGAGTTTTTACAGGTTAATACTATAATTTGCTTTATATTTTATAAATTGCTTTAAAATTGGGTAGATAAAAAGGCAATATGTATATTAATTACTTTAAAACATTGTTCAAATTTAGATTTTTTTTGTAGAGGGGAATATGAATTAACTGTTTTAGGTTTTTGTTATTGTAACATTGCTTGAATGACATGAATTTATAAACTTTGTAAATTTATAAACACTTATAATATAAATCTTATGGGCATTCTTAGAATTTTCTCTTTTTTACATTTGATCTTATTTATCATATAATCTTGCATTATAGTCCTCCATGTCCGCTGCATTTTCATAACTCTGGAAATTTGATAATACCTAGAATATCAAAATCAACTGCAGGCAGTAGGTCCTTTTCCTATTTGGTGCCCAAACTCTGGAATAATCTACCAAACACTGTTTGGGAGGCAGACACACTATCAGTTTAAATATAGATTAAAGACCCATCTCTTTAACCTGGTTTACACATAACACACTAACACATTTCTAATATTCAAATCTTTTAAAGTATTGTTATGCTGCATTAATTAGGAAAGCCCGAAACGGGAACACTTCCCATAACACATGATGTACTTGTTACATCAATAGAAGAATGACATCTACGCTAATATTAGTCTGTTTCTCTCTTATTCCGAGGTCATCGTAGCCAACAGATCCAGTCTGTATCCAGATCAGATGGTCACTTAGTCACCCGGATCCAGTACATATCCAGAACAGATGGTGGATCAGCACATAGAGAGGACCTCTACAGCCCTTGAATGTCAGACCAGGACAACAAGGTGAGCCCCAGAGACAGATCCACAGTAAAGACCTTGTCTCCTTGACAGCCATCGGGACAAGACCACAGGAACCAGATGAGTCCTCCACACAATCTGACTTTGCTGGAACAACCTGCTAGTTCATCTGGCCCCCGACTGAGCCTGGTTTCTCCTAAGGTTTTTTTCTCCATTCTGTCACCAATGGAGTTTTGGTTCCTTGCCGCTGTTGTCTCTGTCTTACTTAGTTGGGGACACTTATTTTCCAGCGATATCGTCAACTGAACTGAGCTTGAATGATGACATCACTGAATTCAGTGATGAACTGCCTTTAACTGGAAATTGAGTGTTTACTGCATTGTCCTTTTGTATTATTGAGACACTATTTCCCTATTTAATATTGTAAAGCTGCATTGACACAATCTGTATTGTTAAAAGTGTTATATAAATAAAGGTGACTTGACTAATGTTTTTGAGTGTTGATAGTTTTGTACTCCATTTCCAATTATTTAGTTCATGTTTACAGTATTTATTTTCAGTGAACCCAGTGCTGCTGAATACATGTAGTCATCCTGACCTTCTATTTTACCACCTGTGCCATCATCAATACATTTTACAGTAACAGATTTCATTAGCTCAGATATAGCCTGTTGGCATATTAACATTACCTGAGTTAATGACTAACTGTTTCACAGTGTATTTAGCCTCGCAGCCACTCATGCTGTTGCGATCGAGATGCTGGTAATGGAAAGAAAAATCATTCATTTGATAGTTATAAAGTCGACAGGGGAGGACGAAGCGCGGCGAAATTAATAGCAGCTACATCATCTTCCGTTTCAGTGAGAGAAAACGACAAACGCACGAACGAACGTCGGAAAGCATGTATACCATTTAGACTAGCGGCCTTTAATTTATGATGAAGTTCACGTTGCTCTACTGCGAACGTTCTCAGCGCGAGAGTGCTTCTCATACAAATGAGATCCGAGTGCGCGCGCTCGCTCGCCCGCTCCCTCACGCGCTCTTTGACGTAGTCAGCCAGCTGGGCTCCGGCGTTCCAGCGCAGTACGTATGGCGCAGCGTTCCCAGCCACCCTTCACATTTCATTCAGTCTAAATTACGCTTTATGCTGAAAATAGGCATCCTGACGCATCTCTTTACGTGTCATCGTTTTTTTCAAACCGGGGCCAGAGACTTCCTTGAAGTAAAACTAGCCCAAACATCTCTTATGAAATAAAGGATTTAATCTTTTTTTATTTATCCGCTGGAGACGAAGAGTCACAGTGTTGCTATAGGAGCAGCTTTTATCGGCATGCCTTTCTGCCTCACCGGCATCCTGTAACCACAAAGAGGATGCGAACGGCGGTCTCGTAGGGTTATTGGTTATTTTCGCAATTCGCATTGAATTCCGCAGTGTTACCTTTTGGGAACGTCGAAGAGGTGGATGCCAGCGCGCGCAACCGATTAATTGCGCGCGTGTTTCCCATGGCGCTGTCATTCACTTTCGCTCTTCGCGTCTTAATGCCGGCGAAGATGTGAGGAGGAGACCCGCTTTGAAGGTCTGATGCTCGTCCTCCTCATCTGTCACAGCTTTACATCTCCGCCTAGACCACTTTGGTGAAAACACTTGCATTGGATTGGCAAGAAATGATTAGCGTGACATCTCTGACTGACAGACACCACTTCAGCTGTTTCTTGATGATACGGTCACGCGAGCTGGGAGATTTGGACTGCACGTACTGCCTTCAACTGTTCGCCGCCTGAGGAGCTGGATATGTTCAGACTAACGTGAAGATGGAAATTATCTTTGCTCTCCTGTGGTTATTGGCCACACTATTTGAAGGCGTTTTTTGCCAGGGAGTATACGGTAAGACAAACATACGTAGCGGCTACGTACAATAGCCTTAACGGAGCTGTCGTGACCTTGCTAGGTAGATGAAAGATGTGGATGTTCATTCTCAATGATAACCAGTGTGTTGTAGGCCCTATAGCTTGCATGTCAATTGACAGTTCCTGCGTTACAGGTGCATTTTGGGCCATCAGTAGCCTGTGGTCATGTATAGCTGCCTTCCGAATGAAATATGTTGCCAGGCGGGATGGTTTATAATGATGGGACGTGTTGAAATGGCATTATCACTAGAAGATGCATTGATCAAGCAAAGCATAAATATCTATAGCCATCACTGTGTAAACGTTACTGCAAAGTATGTATGGGGCTAGTTGTCACATGGGGAAGTTGTCACACTGTATTGCAGTTTAGTGAACAATTCTGAATAATTCATAACTGTATTAGTCCTTCAGTTGTATTATATTTAAGTGTAAATGTATTTAAATTTGACGTCTGTATGTTACTGAACTTGCTGGTAGAAATTAATTGACCCATAACAAAAGTGACCTTTTTATCAGCTGTCAACAGTTTTACCAATGCAATACACTCTTGGGATAACACATAACAAAATTAAGTTGATTATAACATTTGAACAAAATTGTATCATAAAATATTTAATTCATACTTCTACTTAGAAAATTTTTAATAGTTACATATTGCCTTAATTATTACAAATGTAAAAAAAAAAAAAAAAACCTTTTAACAATATTTTGTAAAACCACATTGCAGACTTGTCTTTAATATAATATCATTGTAATATTATATAATCTGTAATGTAATATCACAACATTTTTCAAAATTTTATAGCCACAGTAAAGTTTTGAATAGAAATATCAATTACAAGTTTAGAACCCAGTCCAGAAACTTTCTCTAGTTCAGAAACCTCATAAAACAGAATAATTTGATTCATTTTGTCCTTTTGTAATTTTTAATATCATCACTAGCTGTTTTATAGTCAAGAATTTAACCTCAGTCTTCCATAATATTTCAGTGTCATTTCTTATTAACATAATATTTTAATGCTTGAGGACTAATTGACAGTGTCATTTCATATTTATTTATTGTGCTGTCAGAGGCAATCAAGGCTAGTTTTAATAGTTGTCACTGTTTCAATGTAAAGAGGAGCCATGAAACGTGATGTGTTATTAAACAGTAACAGGACGTATGATGTGATTAAATTCCCTTTGTCAGAATTGTATGTAGGTTAAGCTGCTCAGGTCAACCATTTATTCTGTCACAGAAACCTACAATTCAGTGTCCTTCTGCCTATGGAACATTACAAAGGGATGCTCATAATGGGAGGAAGGCTATAAAGCACTAACTGAGAAATCTATTTTGTCTGACGTCACATGGATTACAATGACAGATTTACTGTTTCTTAGTGGAATACTGTTTGGGTTAGTAAAAAATAAAATAAAGGGAAGAATCTGTGCACATGAACTTAAGCTAATTTTTGCTATAGAGGCTGGTTGAAAACACCTGAAGCCAAGCATGTTTGGACTGAGGTGGAACTCAAAGTGCACATTTATCCCTTTATTAATATTGCAGAATCCATGATGTTCCTATAGGAGGCAGCTGGTAATAACTTCAGGCTATTCTTTTCATTTTGCTTATACAGATTACATCGATGTCTTCTATTCATGATGACACAAAGCCTTTTGTCAGTGTTACTCACTGGATGTGTTTGTCGTGGGCCTGTGGTATTTACAGTAGTTGACATTCAGTGGTCAAATGGTGTGATTATGTTCATGTTTCACAGTTTGTTGGCTTGTGTTCTATTTGTGAGGGGCATATGAACAAACAATTGCTTCCTGTGTAATGACCTGTGCAAATGTGGGACTGTTGTGGGCAGTACTTCACTTCTAGGATCTGGATGCTAGTTCATGCCCTCTCAGTTTATGCCATGCTCCATGGTGAATCATGAGGGGTTTCTGAACATCGAATTGATACTAGTGGTCGACCGATATTGTTTTTTTGACAGCCAATGACGATACCGATATCTTGGAAAGCATGGGGGCCAATATATATATATATATTATTATTAGTATTAATATATTAAGACATTTGAAATTATTTGACAATAAATGTAAAAATGTGTAAAATAAACATACTTATACTTTAGATGACAAAGTCTTTTTCAAAAATAAATAAAAATTTAATAAAAATATAATTAAAAAGGAAGTAAACACTGTAACCAACAGGGCACTCAGTATTCACATAGTTTGTCTGCATTGGGAATCATTTTTCAAATAAAGCAAAGATAACACTTTTGCATAAAGCACACATATGGCAGTGGGCAAATGCATAAAGCGCAGCATAATTTGCAAGTTTAAAGTTTAAAGCATTCAATTCACACAGACTGACCATCACACAAAGAACACGCGATCATGTAGATCATATGCACACAAAAAGGAATAAGATGAGGCATGGCATATAGGTCTACACCACATGCTGACTAATAAATTATAGAATGTTTAGCAAACACTGACAAATCAAATAAATAAAAAAGAAAGAAAGCCTCCATAGGTAAACAGCAAAATGAAAACTAAAATAAAACTAAACTTGCTGTCGGTGACAGTGCTTGCATGTTTTTTCCCCCGAAAGAAAACCAGCGTGTTTATCTTCTCTGGTGGTCTTTTACTTAACTTTGGCTTGAAAATTCTCAGTCTGCCATCATTTCCTCAATGTTCACATCATTTTTGTAGTGCGCTGTGTGCACCTTCGTGCTCCTGCTGAAGCAAGTATTCAAACTTTGTCTGCACAGTTATTGACCATTACAATTTATAAATTCAGTTTTAATTTAAAAGGCATTCACCAGTGAGTTCTGAGTAGTGTGCAGCCCAGATGTTTACATCTAGAAATAAACCCACATTATGGATTCATTTCACAGATTGTAAAACGATGTATTAATAGTATTATATTACCTTGGCAATAAAAAAAAAAACAAATTTGAGCAAGAGGGAACACAAATATTATATTTGTTGTAGGTTCACTATTATTACCCAACTAGGATGACCCTGAAAAATTAGTCTTGGGTGGATTTTAGCAAGTTTGTAAAACTGTGTAAAAAGCATTGTGGAGTGGTCATACACCTTTTCAGTGTTGCACAGAATTTATAGCTCTTTTGCATTTTGTCTTTTCGAACTTACAAAAATACTTTTTGTTTTGTATTGTTTATTTGAAAAATTAATTATTGTTAGATTATATCACGATCTCTGTTAGATATTAATGTGAGTTTGCCTCTTTGTTGAGTTTGCCCAGGTTGTTGAGTTTAGGTTGTCCTTTACAGAAAGTTGAAAGGCTCAGTGCCAGTATTATTCCTTATATGTCTTGTAATTTCTGATCACATGTATGTTTATATAACTTGTTGTTTTGGCTCATATTCAACACATATGTAATCCATATCTTATTGGTTGAAAAAGATCATACCACCTTTATTTTATCCTATATAAACTTAATGTATAACAATAAAGATCTAAAGTGAAGGTATATTCAGATCTTGTGTCTGCCGTGCCTTTTCTTCCCACGGGCCATTCAGAAGGACTGAGAAGAAACTTTTGGTGGTGAAGATGTAGAACGGGACCATTCTGATACTTTACAAATTAAAGCCATAAAAATACCTTGGCGGCAGCTTGTTTTACTTGTTCTTTCTTCAAATACTGCATACTGAACTCTTATCAATCTTTATTCAAGTAATGTTGCTTCTAGTGTTCCCATGACAGCTTTTTCTTTTTTTCTCTTTGTTGAATTTGCCTGATCAAAGGATTTTGTTAAGAAACTTATCATTGTGTTTCTTACTCTGATTTTATAATACAATAGAGTAAATATTAAGAATGCCGCTGCTACGCATTGTTGAACAGAGATTATGTTTTTTTAATGGCCTATAGCTGAACTTGTTTTCTGTTACAAAATTAATCAGAATTACTTCACAGTCAACTCAAATGAAGATGCCGACTGTAAAGACTGCACTTGTTTGATACGAAATCACGTTGTCCCACTGGATGAATGTTTTATAGAACAGCGAGACTAATGCATTATATTACAGCATCCCAACAGGCCACTTAGGCCGAAATGAAAAAGAGGGCTCCAATAGTAAGACATCTAAGAGGTCGATAATCTTTTAGTTCATGTAATTCACTACAACTGTTGGATTTAATGTCAGCATGGTTTGATTGGCGATGTATGGATATTTTTCTAATATTCATATTTTTTTTTACCCTGTGTGATGGCTGTCTGTTTCAAATTTCATATGCAGCCCTTCCATTAATTTCGGCCTCATATCTACACAGACAGTCGACTAAGTGGTCAGCTGATAGTATCACTAAATGCTTCCGTTCTCTGCTTTTCCAGTGTTAATCCGAGCTGCTAATATTTATGTGCTTTTTAGCTTCTAGATCCCATCTGTCCATAGAAGATTTGCTTATATTTTACCAACACTGACAGAATAATCAAATGCATTCTGGTTATCTGACCACAACAGACTGCTTTAGTTTCATTGTACATTGTTATTAAGACTGGAACCTTTAGAAACGGAGATCAGGCACTAATTATTCTGTAATTTTTCTACATCTGAAATGCATCCTAATGGCCGCATACTGTTTGTTACTGTTGTATAATATTGGACTTTGTAACTGGAAGTATATTTGAGGTGGTGGGGGTGGATGAAAATGGCATTCAAATACATTATAACTCAGTGTAAAACGGAGTTCGCCAATTGCCAGTGACGGTTTCCTCCAGATTGGACTGACCACTGTGAAAGGGCCATTGTCAGTTACTCTGGCTTCCACTGTAAATAATTCACACCTCTTATGAACAGCCACTTAAAAGGACTATAGAAATTGTACAACATTCAAGATGCGTTTGCATTTCCTGTGGTATTTCTGGTGGGAAGGGGGAAACAGTTGAACTCGTGAATGGTGTTGAGGTGTGACATGTTATTGCAGCCACGTAGATCTTCATGTGATGGTTTCATTGTGCATAGAAGCTCAATTACTCCTCTCCTGCTACACACTATTCTTACACACCTTGGTAGCAATCATCAGCAGAGTAACCTTGGGATGTACAAAGCACATTGCGGTTGTTAAGCATTACTGTTAATGTGGAATGCAACAGCCTTCTTTACACATTTCCCTGAATTATTTATTGACTTTCCACTCCCGGTTTGTGTAGCACATTTAGTGTGCCATGTTCTGTAAGATATTAAAGACTAAGGCAACGTACAACAAACTCAACACAACTGCTAACAGAAATGACATGTATACGCAAGTGGTTACACAACTGTAACTGGCTTACATACTTATAGTTGGAGTTGGTAAGATTATTAAGTCTTTTATGCTCACCAAGGCTGTATTCATTTGTAATTTTATTATTGATTTTTTTTTTTTTTCCAAACAACTTAATTAAGAAAAACATGTCTATACTATATAACCTAAACTAACTTTGCCATATGTGTGTGTGTATATATATATATATATATATATATCAAATTTAATTTAATATTTTGTTAAAAAGCCTTGCTTTTGTTGTTAATGACAGCTTCAAGACACCTCTGTTTGAAGAAACTAGTCGTATGCATTCCTCAGGTGTGATTTTGGCCCATTCTTTCACACAAATAGTTTTGAAATCCTCAAGGTTCTGTGGGCCTCTTCTATGAACTCTGATCTTTAGTTCTTATTCTCCGTTGGATTCAATTCAGGTGATGGGCTCGGTCACTCTAGAAGCCTTATTTTCTTTTTCTGAAACAATCGAGATATTCCTTGGCCATTGTCTTGGTGATGTGTCCAACCTTGTTTCATCTTCATCATCCTGGTACTGTAGGTGTTGGGACAGAACCAGCTAATATTCATTTCCACTGACTATATGGGCAGGTAGATTTCAGCTGATGTCTTAGTTTTCCATGCCTTTTTATGTATTTATTTTGTTTTCTTTGTATATGGATTACTTCGGTTGTTACCGACATCTAGTGAAGATTTTAAAATTTTTTTCCTTTAGAAATATATTAACTGAGAAAAATTGTGACATGTTAAATACTTATTTTACCCGCTGTTATGTGTGTCTGTGTGTGTGTGTGTGTGTGTGTGTGTTATATATATATATATATATATATATATATATATATATATATATATATATATATATATATATATATATATATATATATATATATATATATATATATATATATATATATATGTATTAGGTTTAGGTAAGGAGTTTAAACCCCCACATAATTCAGGTAAATAATGATTTTCTTTTTTTTATTTTTATAAATCAAGTAAAATTGCAACTTAACTTTAAAAAAAATGTTGTTGAATGGAAAGCAGTTTTGGCACTTTAATAACAGCAGCTCTTTTTGTTTCATAGGGAAAAATATCTCAGGAGTTTTGAGTGATATGTGGAGAGGTAGGTGCTGACAGAATTTTCCGTTTAAAGCAATTGATCTGCAGGAGGTGTGACTTGATTTGACTGGCACACTTTCTACTGCGAGTGTTGTTGTTTTTCCCCACAGCATTGAAAAATAAATAAATAAATAAAATTGTGCCTGCAATAATAATTGTGGGCTTCAAATCCATATAATTTCTTTTGGAAGTTGCATTCAAAATGCTCTAAAATCTGTAAGCATGTGTTTGAAAAGGCAGGATGCTTTTGGCTCTGATTACTGGAAAAACATTAATTTGAGAACCACACAAACACTCATTTATAAAGATTTGCGATTGACAAAAGGTTTCACTGGGGGCACACATAAATATTATAATACTTTTATCAAGTGCATTCTAGCACACATCTTGTAATATACACTAAAGTTTTCTATTAACTAGATGTGATGCAGAAAAAACTTTGCACCTTGCTTTGCTGTCTCGCTGCTAAAGTTGTAAGGTTTCAGCAGGCTTTCCACTCAAGTTCTCAAGCATGACAGATGTGCGGATATGCTCGTGTGGAGAGCCAATAGGCTTACATAGCCCACACAGCACTATAAAGTTAGATTTTTCTTCCTTCATTCTCCTTTTAAAGTACTTTTTGTGTTGTGTAGTTGGCTTTCTACTACATGTGGGCTTGTACTTTTTTACAGGTGGATGACTAACCATGCAATACATTACTGCAACCTACTGCCGTTTTGAATGAAATCATTGTTACTTATGCATGCAGAGTTATAGTGGCCAAGAATAATACTGGACTGAAAAGGCAAAGACTAATAATAGCAAGTACAGTTGCTAAGATTGGGTAAAATGCATATGTTAACGAATATTTAATGGCTGGAAGTAACTGGGGTAAAAAGAATCAATGGATGTAGCCTCTCTCTCGAGGACCAGTGTGAGCTAAAGTCCTGAAAGCAGGGAGGAAAGATTAGTGACTCTCAAAGCGCCACTACAGATCCATAAAAACAAAGCTATCAGTCACAAGAACTGTGTCTTCCCTCGAGCACAACAGCTAAACAGTCATTTAACACTTTGGACACTGAAATACTACTGATGGCTTCCAGCAAATTGTATACAAATTCCCTTATACCTATACACTGTGATGTTAAAATATTAATCAGCCTCAAATAATGACTGGTATAATGCTAATGTATCTAAACCACCATTTGTCCATCAGCTGTCCATCCTTACCGATCCGTAAAGCTGTTATGAATCAAATAGCCTCTAGCAGATGTTGATTGACAGAGACTGATGTTTGAGTTTATAATGAAGTCTTACAGCAAAGTGTAGTCAAAATCCTTTCTAACCGTATCTGGAATACACCCAGCACAGAATATTTTGGATGTCACTCTTATTTGACACATTCAGCCAAGGTCATGGAACACTCTTCTATCTGGTTGATGAAAACCAGATGGGTTAGATTAGGAAGATGTCCAGAATATCATCTGTGTCCAGAAGCTACCGCAATGCTCAGACAGTCAGTGACATGCATTCATTCGTTCGTTCGTTTCTAAGAGATCACATCAAAGTAGTGTAGAACAAATTCAAATGAGCTGTAGTCATAACAAGAAAAAAAAAGTTATTACATTTTATTGTAAATAACAAAGTTATTTATTTCTCACTTGAAAAGTATCATTTTAAAATGCCTCAAATTATAAGATGAGTTATGCTGTTTCTTGTCTAAGTAATTTGAATTTTCATCTGGCGATAGATGGATGGATGGATGCATACATACTATAAGGTACAAAGCCAAAATGTGTATCTTTATCTAAATGGTACATATTAGTATTTCGAAAGCATACATATGTGCCAAAAGTGTACATGTTGGTACATTTTCAAGTGTTCCACCCCGGTTTTGTAGACTTTGAACACAGCCACTCAGCATAGACATTAGCAACTATAGCAACACTCTGGGAACCGCCCACAATGCCCTGGCTCTTAGGAGGCAAGATTTGCACAGGCAAGCACCACTCACATTTTCTTCACAAATGTCAAGTGTAGAAGATTTCTGACAAGTACTTTGCTGAACTATGCGTGAACATTGAGTGTGCCTTGATCAAACCTGTGTGCATAGACTTTAAGAATGTTCCAACAACCAATGGAACAGCACAAAATAACCTCACCAAGACCTTGGACTTCACATTGTTAATGCTTCAGTGAAGGTCTCAGAGGACAGCGAGCAATATAACAGAACCATTTCCTGCTGAGCCCAGTGCAAAAAAAAAAAAAAAAACATCTCTGCACATCTGTGTTCCCTTTTGGCACAGGGTACGTTTAAGAGGTTTGAACCTTAGCAGAATTATTGTATTTAGGTAACGAACAGAACTTGTAAGGCTTGAATTTATTTCTTGATTTCTATTATTATTCATTTATTTCAGGAAATCAATCAAAGGAAATGAAAGAGTGTAAAATGATTGGAGGCTATTTACTTAACCATGGTGCTTTATTTATGTGGAATGATTTTTGCTGCCTTTTATAGCAAAGTTTCTCAACTACGTTTACAGACTTTTGAGTTTCATGTTAAAAGAAAATGGCTTGTACCGTATTTTAAAGTCATTAAACTTTTATGGAAATAAGTGAGTTTTGCAACTGCATCAGTGAACTTTCAGGGCAGATCTAAGTGACATTTGTCAACACGCAGATTCGTAAAATCTTATGCATCGACCCTTGTAGTTTTTCTATTAGTGCAGGCACTCTGCTTACGTTTATCAAGCCATTAGCTGTAGATTTTGTGGGAATGAGTGTTAATAAGTGTTAATGAGTGCTAATGAGTATAAACTAGTGCACATTACTGCTAGCAATGCGGGCAGGCTTCATTTTGTGGTTCACCGCTCTGTTTAAGTTGATTTTTGAGAAGGTTTCACTTTCCATAGAAAATTTAAGAGGTTTTGGTCCAGTCTTGGAAAACTTATATTAATTTTGCAGGTCATGGAAGATCACTGATCACAAAATTTTTCAATTCATAGAGGAGATTAATTGTTTATCACTTGTTCTTTGCTGGGATGAGAATTGTTATTTCAGTAGATGGGAAAGTCTGGCAGACCTGTGTCGCGGGTTACTTTGAGAGTTACCATGACTTGTGTGAGGATGCACTTCTTAACCCTTTGAGCGGTACGGTCCCACATATGGGATTTTTATTTCCATGCCCCTGGGAGTTGGTGTTGGCTGGCACTGAGCCAGAGAGAGTCGTGCACTGCTCTTGTCATATTATCACAACTTTGCAGTGTTATTAACTACATAATGCATAGTTTAGGTTTCAGACATTTAAAGACACATAAATACTAGTAAAACAATACATACAAGTTTTAAAAATACACACATGTCTATGGAAGCAACAAAAACAATCCATTCAAATTAAATTTGCAGATGTATTTTATTCATATCAGATACACATAGTGTAACTATAAAGTTCACTCTATTCTTCACCCAGTTCACCTGCCACTTATCACTTGTATTTTTGGAGAGATTGATGAATTCACGTGCTGTAAATCCAACTGACAGAATCTCTGCACTGCAATGCAAACAAACACATTACAGATCCCCATAAAGATCATTTAGAAGGGTTTTTAAATGAAAACGCACTCATTTACACATATTTATGAATCGGAATATATCAGATTGTTCATAACATGGTATGCAAGTTTGTGAATATTTAAATAAAAAAAGAAAAAATGAAAAAGCGATCTATCTGTCATACTGTGTTATTGTAGACGCGGTGTGACATGTGACAAGCATGACGCATCGCCATGGAAACAGAAAGGGGAACGTTCTAAAATAACAGTCGCCTTAACAAACTCACTCTGGGGGTCCGCTAGAATATTTTAAACTCACCACTGAAAAGGTTAATTAAAATTTCACAAGCTGGAAGCTGGTTAACTTGAGGCCATGCTCACAGATTTACAAAGAAGTCATTGCATGCTGTCTGTCTCATACTAATATATTTCAAATGAACATTCAGTGAAAACAAAAATGTCTCCCTCACCGTTTTTACATAAGTACTGAATTTAGTGCAGCAGAGAACACTGTTTGTATCCCAGTGGAAGACTTCATTCAGGAATTCATTCATTCTCTGTAATTAGGTGAAATCTCAAGGGCATCATAAGGAAACCAATCAAGCCAACACAATGATTGTAAACCAATGTTATTGTACACAGAACAGACAGAGGCCGCAGTATTTCGTCTTTCTCTGGATTTTAAGCAAAATGATGATGGATGCACAAATATGATTATGCCAAACAATAATACTTCTCTTAGCATCTTAGTGGGATCAAAAGTAATCTGTGTATTTGGGATCGGACAGATCTGGTCATGATCAAATATTAAATCAGCTTACCTACGTGAACAAGGCTCCATGAAGCAATGCTGTGAGAGTTATTAAAATACAGTGGGCTCCAAAAGTCTTTTTGCATTTTTCTAATGTAATACGTTTTTCCCACATGACAAATTGTGATTATTAATTATACATTTGAATGTTTTACAGTATAAGATGTCTCATAAAGACAGTTTTGACCCTTGTTTGTTCCCAGGTGACATTTTATTTACTTTGTATCTTTAAATCTATTTTCCATTCAGGAGTTTGCAAGTAAACATTGTCTTTCTCTTTTTTAATGAATAGTATAACTCAGTTTTGTTTTCATTAATATATACTATTCTTTTCGGTCATTCTGTCCTTTTGGCCATTCTTTCATTGCAGTAATTTACTGCAGTTGTTCCTCCACTGGTCTTTGGAGTGTGAATTTATAATGAAAACAGCTTGTGTGCCTGCATCAGCACATACTGTGACTTTGATTGTGTGTGCGTGCAGATTTCTGTTTGTGATGCACCTCATAAATTATTCCTCCAGAAAGGTTTTTTTTTTTTTTTTGCCACCCTGACAATCTTTACGATCATATTGTTTTCTTTAGACAAGTAATTGGGTTTTCGGTGAGTTCAAAGTGAATGATCCAAAATTATGAATTATGAATGCACCTCAAGATGTAACTTCACGGAGAACTCTAGTGAATTGAGATAAACTACAGTACCTAGATCGAGATGAGTGCTTTATGTGGTTCTCTTCTCCAAATGATTGCATAGAAAAGTGCTTATGGCTGCATAATGTGTCTGTTGTATTCTTATGTTTTTGTATAGCATTCTAAGGTTTTCAAGGCTGCAGAGAAAGCTTTAAAGACCTTTATCACAAGTAGAAATAAATGTGAAACATGAGCACAAATATTCTTGGTTTTGAGAATTAGACCTAAAAGATTGACCTCCTGTCTGCTTTTTGCTGACCTCTATTGATTTTTATATCTTCATAGTTTCAAGATCAATTGTCTTGGAGTGCAGTTTGCCAATATTAACACTAATCTGCAGTCTACAGCAGTGTTTCCCAGCTTTTTTATGGACCCTTTTTATGGACTCTCACAGCCTCATCATCAGTTGGGTCCATGTACCCCTTACTTTTGTAAGCAACAAATTCATTATTAAGGCGATTTAACTTGAAACTATTCCTTCTGGCCAAAGTCCATTATCCATAAAAACACTTGCTTCAGTGAAAAAGTCTATCTCCTTTTGCCCTCTCACATCACAGTTTGATCTCCTGATTCAAACAAGACAACTTTTTTTAACTGGAAAAAGCTATATTATAAATAACCTGAGGGTGAGTAAATTTTAGCAAATTTTTATTTTGAGGGGAACTATTCTGACGTACAAAGGCAAAAGACTGCAAGTTATTGATATTTTTGGGAGATTCAAGACAACCTTTATCAACCTTTATAAGTATCAATAATTTTTTTTTTCAGAGAAAATAATGTGTCACTTCGAAAAGCCCCCGAGAAACCAAGGCAGAACAGCGTATTACACCAGTTACTGCTCTTTCACTTTGTTTGGAATTACTAAAAAACTTTAAAGTCATTTTTCTCAGTTTCACACTGTATTTTGCTTTTGTAGGGCAGTATTCCTTTAGCTTTGATTTCACTAGAAATTATTTTGTTTTGTCATTAATAAAACAACATTTCATTTAATGGTGAAAACATGAAGTTCATAAAATATGGTTAATGTTATTATAGTACTTTTGCACTACATAGCACTATTGCAAATTTCCAAGTGTAGTATTTGTATTTGCCACGCATTTTGATGTCTTTTGAGAAATGCGGGATGTGTTTATTCTTTTTTTAGCGGCATTTAATATAATTATCGATTTTTATTGGGTGATGGGATGAGAATATAACAGAGCATTGACTTCTTGTTAGCTTTTTTTTTTTTTTTTTTTTCTAAATGGCAAGGACCTGGGAGGGCTCCTTGTTTTTTATATTTAGTCATAGATTCTCTGGTAAATAATAGGCTTGACTAAGCAAATCTAAATATTTCTCTCTGGAATCTGCTTTCACTTGGTTAGGAATGAGTTGTCTACAGGTAGATTAGAAATGATCAAACTTTATCTACAAAGTGCAAAAAACCTAATTTGATAAGTGGTGAATTATATGCATTATGGTGCATTATCTCCAACACTCTTAAAAATAAAGGTGCTTCAAAAGGTTCTTCAAGTGAAGCCATAGAAGAACTATTTTTGGTTCTGTCAAAGAACCATCTCTTTCTTTCCTTTTTATAATCTGAAGAACCTTCTTTCGCAACAAAGAACCTTTTCTGAAGCAGAAAGGTTCTTCAGATGTTAAAGGTTCTTTATGGAACTATTTAGACAAGAAGGTTCTTCTATTTCATCATGAAGCACCTTTATTTTTAAGAGTGAACTAGATAATAGTAAAATGTACACGTTTCAAAAATGAAATGTATTTACATTCTCTATATTTCAAAGGAAAAATACAACCAAACATTGCAAAAGAGGTTTTAATAAAGTGGATTCTCGATGCCATTTTCGGCCTATAGTATTATAGTGTCGGGAGATGTTATTGAGTGGTTGCTGGCACGTCAATGCACTTGTACTCTCCGAACAGTTCAGCAGGTTTAACTAAAGTAAATGAAATACGGAAAAAATAAGACCTGCTTCTGCTCCAAAGCAACTGCTCTCAAAGGTGAAGCTAACTTTTTCATTGTCCCTCATTGCTCACTTTGTTCATGTGACAAGTTTCCAAGCTAAGCAAATTACCCTGCACTGGTAATGTGCGGGAGATGACATTTTAAGACAATGTACATTTGATGAAAATAGCAGAAGGGCGTCAGATTGGTTGTGGTCGAAAGAGGGCAAATATTCTCCATCATTATTCTTAAACACTGCCCTCATCATCTCTGCCCTTTGCAGAGAATTAGCATGTGAAAAGGAGAGCAAAGTGCTGTATTTCAATGAGCCACCCTTGCCTTTTTCAGCACCGCTGTGTTCTCTTTTCACTGCTTAGTTTCACGAACAGCCTGAATGGGTTGAGATCAGATGGTCTGACCAGAGAAGATGGCATCCAATTTAAAGTGAATTGAATTAATGAATGGGAACTGGGCACAATTATGTTGACCCTTGGTCTATAACTGGTTTGCATTAACAGTGAGCAATAGAAATTTATATTAGCCTGAATAAGTAATTATGCTATTCCTACAAGCTGCACTGGGTGCTTCAAAATCAGCAAGATTTTAGCTTAGAGCTTGATTTAAATGAGATGCTTGAAAATATGAAATGTACTTTTGTTGGTTGGGCATGACACAAAACAACAACTAAAGGCTGTGCAATAAGAGCACACTTTGGTAAACCAAACACAATTAGGTAAAAACACAAGTAGCTTTAAATGCTTCATTTATAGATGCTAAAATTACTGCTTTCTAATGCGAGATTCTTGTGTTTACTACCTAATGCTCCCCCACTGTTTATGCCTTTTAGGAGAACACTGACAAAGCCTGACAAAGAGTTATCTTGACAACCAAAGAAATAAACAAGAAAACAAAAAACAGATAGCACAGCATAATTACCAGACAAATAAATCTGTAGTGAAGACCGCCTAAAGGCCTGCTCGAAAAAAAGAATGTTCTTTTGCATTCTCTGGCTCTTTTTTTCCCTTCCCATTTTGTTCTCCTATTTTTTTATTGACTTACTCTTGCCGTAGTAACTTTTGAACAGCAAAAATCTGCAAACTTTTGAACAGCAAATTAAATATTCAGCTAAAACACATTAAATTAATTCAAAGTGAAAGTAACGACATTTGTAATGTTAAAAGGTTTTTTATGGCAAGTAAATATTGTTCATTTCTATTAATCAAAGAATCCTGAAAAAAAAAATGTTCACAGAAATATTAAACAGCACAACTGTATTCACCATTGATTGTAATAATAAATATTTATTGACATATCACCCTATTAGAATGATTTCTGAAGGATCATGTGACAGAAGACTAGTGAAATGACTGCTGTAAATTCAGCTTTTCCATCAAAAGAATAAATATATATTTTAACATATATTCAAATAGAAAACTGTTATTTTTCATTTGTAATAGTATTAATGTTTTTACTGTGTTTTTCATCAAGTAATTTCAACTTTGATGAGCATAAGACACTTTTAAAAATATGAAAACAGATGACAATGCTGTTTCTTAGATGAGATTCGGTTTAATATTATGTTATATGTCACTATTTTCTTTCTTGGGATGTTTTAGCCAAACCAAGTATTTTTATGTTCATGTCTAATATTTTTATGCCACAACTGGAATAAGAAATCAACATTTTCTGAGCTAAACTTCCATCTTGTTTGTTAACATATGACCATGACACATAAATGACTAGGGCAGCTAAAAACCTCTGCCAACATTCTGTATCAGCAGCGGATCAAAGAAAAAAAAAGCTCCATGGATAAGCAGTAATGGCAATATGACTAGTGCCCACTTGCTTTTCAGTAAATCTCTTTCAAATCCTGAGTGAATGGGACACTTTAAAAGAAAGCAGCAGTGCATTTCTTAGGCCTATCACCGTTTGCTGTGACCGCAGCCAACAGTGTTACTTGGAACTGCACTTGGAATAAAATGCTTTCTTTGGAAGCCCCCATTCACTCTCATCATGGCCAATTTGGCATGAGGAGCTGTTCTAGAGGTGCTCTAATTGACACTTTTAACTTTTGAGTAGTTTATGGCACTATTTCATTAAGCAGCGCTCTAACAAAAGTACTTAGGTGCAGTTCTAGGACAGAATGTCAGCGGACAACAATGTAATGGTATTCTCCGTCTACAGACTCATGCTTTCTGCTTTTCCATTTTATCTGCTTCATTACTCTAGAGGGCAAAGTTAAAAAAAGAGAATGACTTCAATTTGGGTAAATTGAATTGCTAGAGAAAGACTATATGTCCTTGGAGGGAGAAATTCAAGGGGTTTACCCCTCTGTCCTGTAAATACCAGATTGAGTCTTTAATCATGTGTGCTTCTTCTGGCAGCCCATAACCTTTCTCAGCGTTAACTGTAAACTACTACACCTTAAATAAACGTCTCAGAAGAATTTCTTAAGATGGTAGAGCTAATGCAGATTTAAAGACATTTTTAAGTATCCATTATTTGTCTACGGCTGTGCTGACTAATATTACCTGTTTAAACGTGTAAATAATCAGTGACTCACAGTTTCTCACAATGTGTAAGACATGCCGGTTGTTGCGTACTCTCTCCTGGCAGAATTCCCTATAGGATTTGACTATGAGAGATTTTACTTTGTTCCAAGGTGACAATTTCTAGGTTTCCGTAAAAAAAAAAAAGGATGCATTTGTTGCAAAACAAGGCCATGTTTAGTCTGTATCGATGGATATTGAGGATGCAGTCATAATTACAGTATGAGGTGGTTGTAATAATGTATATAGAAAATTCATAAGGAATTATAATGAATTCTTACATAAAGATATTCTATGATTTATTTAACTATAATTTTGGGGAAATTAACAGGCATACAAATAATGTTTTAAAATGTAAAAATAAAGACATATATGAGTTTTGGTTAGGTTTACCTAACATTTAAAATTTGTAAGTTTAAGGTCATATCATATAAGCCATATAAATATCATATAACAATCTTTTTAGTAAATGTATATTTTTACGTAACAAAGAGGCAAATATGTTTTCACGGGTTGCTTGGGCTGAACACATGGCTACAAAGATCTTGTAATATAAAAGGAGTAAATTTCATCGACAACTTCAATCTTTTCTGGGGCCATAGACAGTTGTTTAAACCGGATGGCCTCCACCCAAACAAACTTGGTGCAAGAGTGTGTAAGGACAATATCTTCTTCTACCTTCGTCATCCTTAAGCAGAGTGTGTCAATCCATTCAGCACACACACACCGGGTCCGAGTCATCATGTGGTTGACATATCCCACAAGGACACTGATAACACCACGCAGCCAAAACAAGCACTGCTGATAGACACTATCCCTGCTGAGCCCTGCCCACAGAGCTCCTCACAGACTGACTGTGATGTATCAAAACAGCTACAAGATTCACCACCCAAGTACGACTTTCTGGAAAACAGCCAGGGAAGCCAGGACAACACATCACAGCCACCGGAAACACCAGAGACACAGCCCATCTCACCAGACACATTATCCCTCTCTCCAGCATCTCCACTTCTGTGCTTGTCACAGAAAATGGATGAATTGGTGTATGTTGGGACTAAACTCTCCCACTCATTCGCTGCTCGCCCGCAGATATCAACTAAAAAACGGCGGGCCCCCCAACCACCAAAGCCTGTGGGCCCTGTTCCTATGAAAGCTCTACCGCTGCCACAACGCCAGGGCCCAAACCCCCTATCTGCTGAAGGTGAACCAAAAACAACTGATAGCAGCTCTCAGTGATATGTGAGAACCCAGTGTGCCTGTAGCTTTCTCTATTTCAGTTTTATCACGTGATAGAAAGTCTAAGGCCTTCTCAAGCCGAAGGGCAAACTCATCTAATCTGCGGCCTATTATGCATCAAACTAAGATTGATGTAAAGACACAAAGCACTGCCATCAAGTTAGCACTTTTAAACATTCGCTCACTAAAAAATAAATAATTTCTAATCAATTACTTTATAACCACAAACAATCTGGATTTTATGTTTCTAAATGAAACATGGCTAGAAGACAGCTGCAGTGCAACAATCCTAAATGAAGCAGCCCCTCCTAACTTCACTTACATGAGTGTTTGCAGGACTGTTAGGAGAGGTGGGGGTGTAGCTGCTCTATTTAAAGATGTCTATCAATGCAAGCAAGTGTCATTTGGTCAGTACTTGTCTTTCGAATATCTAGGGATTGTGCTGAAAGGTGCTCCACGCATTCTGTTTATTATTATTTACAGGCCTCTAAAATACTCTCCAGCCTTTGTTGAAGAGGTCACAGAAATGTTATCAATAATTTTCTCAGAGTTTTGCAATTGCAGGGGATTTTAATATTCACATAGATAATGCAGAAAACAAAACTACAAAAGAAATGATAACGGTTCTAAACACTTTTGACCTGATTCAGCATGTGCATGGACCCACACACAAAGGTGAACACACTCTGGATCTAATCATCAGTAGGGGTCTAAACATTTCATCCATTGTTATTAAGGACGTAGCACTATCTGATCACTTCTGTATTTTCTTTGATATATTAATCTATGCTACCACTGAATCTAGATCTGTCTCTGTCAGAAGGACATGCATAAACGAGAACACAAGTGTACTATTTACGGAGGCTATATCTTTAACACCAAGCATTTCTGCAGACTCTGTTGATATTCTCCTTGATTCCTTCAACTCAAAAGTTAAGAATGTTCTTGATGATATTGCACCAATAATAGTCAGCAAGAAAACAAGCAGACAGAAATCAGTTTGGAGAAGATCAACAGCAGTTCAGACTATGAAAAGACAATGCAGAAAAGCAGAGCGGATGTGGAGGAAGACGAAACTTGAAATTCACTATATCACCTATAAAGACATCCTTCATGCTTTTAATGTGAAACTAGCCACAGCTAGACAGAATTTCTTCTCAAACCTTATAAACAGTAACTTAAATAACACTCGTACTCTTTTTGCCACTGTTGAGAGACTGACAACCCCCCCAAGTCAGATTCCCAGTGATATGCTATCAGACAGCAAATGCAATGAGTTTGCTTCTTTCTTTTCCGAGAAGATCATAAATATCAGGAAGGCGATTAGCACATCCTCAAGTAATGCAGAGGTCAGACAGATTCGGCCAAAATATAAAAAAGATACTATGTCTATTTTTGAAACAACTGATAGCAAAATTCTGGAAGACATAGTGCAGCAACTAAAATCATCAACCTGTTGTCTTGACACACTTCCCACATCTTTTTTCAAAAGTGTGCTTGACTGCTTAAAAGCAGATCTCTTAGAAGTGGTGAATGCCTCACTTCTTTCTGGGACATTTCCAAACTCCCTAAAAACTGCAGTCGTAAAGCCCCTCCTGAAAAAGACCAATCTTGATAACACAATTTTGAGCAATTTTAGACCAATATCTAATCTTCCTTTTATAGGCAAAATTATAGAAAAGGTTGTTTTTAATCAGCTGAACAAATACTTAAACTCAAATGGATACCTGGACCATTTTCAATCTGGTTTCCGACCACATCACAGCACAGAGACAGCACTCATTAAGATAATAAATGATATTTGCTTAAATTGTGACTTAAATTGTGGCAAAATATCGTTGCTGGTATTGCTAGATCTTAGTGCTGCGTTTGACACTGTCAATCATAACATACTACTAGAGAGACTGGAAAACTGGGTCGGGCTTTCTGGGATGGTACTCAAATGGTTCAGATCATACTTAGAAGGGAGAGGCTATTATGTGAGTCTAGGAGAGCATAAGTCTAAGTGGACATCCATGACATGCGGAGTCCCACAAGGGTCAATTCTTGCACCGCTCTTGTTTAGCCTGTATATGCTTCCACTAAGTCAAATAATGAGAAAGAACCAAATTGCCTATCACAGCTATGCTGATGATACCCAGATTTACCTAGCCTTATCTCCAAATGACTACAGCCCCATTGACTCCCTCTGCCAATGCATTGATGAAATTAATAGTTGGTTGTGCCAGAACTTTATTCAGTTAAACAAGGAAAAAAATGAAGTCATTGCATTTGGAAACAAAGATGAAGTGTTCAAGGTGAATGCATACCTTGACTCTAGGGGTCAAACAACTCAAAATCAAGTCAGGAATCTTGGTGTGATTCTGGAGACAGACCTTAGTTTCAGTAGTCATGTCAAAGCAGTAACTAAATCAGCATACTATCATTTAAAAAACATCGCAAGAATTAGATGTTTTGTTTCCAGTCAAGACTTGGAGAAACTTGTTCATGCCTTCATCACCAGCAGGGTGGACTATTGTAATGGGCTCCTCACTGGCCTTCCCAAAAAGACCATTAGACAGCTGCAGCTCATCCAGAACGCTGCTGCCAGGATTCTGACTAGAACCAGAAAATCTGAGCATATCACACCAGTCCTTAGGTCCTTACACTGGCTATCAGTTACATTTAGGATTGATTTTAAAGTACTTTTACTCGTATAAAAGTCACTAAATGACCTAGGACCGAAATATATTGCAGATATGTTCACTGAACATAAACCTAACAGAGCACTCAGATCACTAGGATCAAGTCAGTTAGAAATACCAAGGGTTCACACAAAACAAGGGGAGTCTGCCTTTAGTTACTATGCTGCCCGCAGTTGGAATCAGCTTCCAGAAGAGATCAGATGTGCTAAAACACTAGTCACATTTAAATCTAGACTCAAAATGCATCTTTTTAGCTGTGCATTTGTTGAATGAGCACTGTGCAATGTCCGAACGGATTGCACTATATTTTCACTGTTTTATTATTATTATTATTTTTATGTAAAATCATTTTCTAACTGATTTTAAATGTTTTAATCATTTTAAAGTTTTAAAATTGCTTGTTTAATTTTTGTTATTATTTTTCTTCATGATTATTTTACTTTCTTTTATGTAAAGCACTTTGAATTACCATTGTGTACGAAATGTGCTATATAAATAAACTTGCCTTGCCTTGTGTTTGAGTACAGGTTAGCCTACTTAAAGGTTAGTTCACCCAAAAAGGAAAATTGTGTTATTAATGACTCTTTAAGATATTTTAGATTTAGTCCGATAGCTCTCATTCCCTCCATTGAAGCTGTCTGTACGGTATACTGTCCATGTCCAGAAAGGTAAGAAAAACATAATCAAGTTAGTCCATGTGACATCAGAGGGCCAGTTAGAATTTTTGGAAGCATCGAAAATACATTTTGGTCCAAAAATAGCAAAAACCATGACTTTATTCAGCATTGTCTTCTCTTCAATGTCTGTTGTGAGAGAGAGTTCAAAACAAAGCAGTTTAGTGATTTCAGTCAGTTTACTCGATGTAACCAGATCTTCTTGAACCAGTTCACCAAATCGAACTGAATCGTTTTAAACAGTCCATCCATCCATCCATCCATCATCTTCCGCTTATCCTGGGCCGGGTCGCGGGGGCAACAGTCTAAGCAGAGACGCCCAGACTTCCCTCTCCCTAGCCACTTCTTCCAGCTCTTCCGGGGGGACCCCGAGGCGTTCCCAGGCCAGCCGGGAGACATAGTCCCTCCAGCGTGTCCTAGGTCTTCCCCGGGGCCTCCTCCCAGTGAGACGTGCCTGGAACACCTCCCTGGGAAGGCGTCCAGGAGGCATCCGAAATAGATGCCCGAGCCACCTCAGCTGGCTCCTCCCGATGTGGAGGAGCAACGGCTCTACTCTGAGCTCCTCCCGAGTGACCGAGCTTCTCACCCTATCTCTAAGGGAGCGCCCAGCCACCCTACGGAGAAAGCTCATTTCGGCCGCCTGTATCCGGGATCTTGTCCTTTCGGTCATGACCCACAGCTCATGACCATAGGTGAGAGTAGGAACGTAGATTGACCGGTAAATCGAGAGCTTTGCCTTACAGCTCAGCTCCTTCTTCACCACGACAGACCGGTACAGCGACCGCATTACTGCAGAAGCTGCACTGATCCGTCTGTCAATCTCACATTCCATCCTTCCCTCACTCGTGAACAAGACCCCAAGATACCTGAACTCCTCCACTTGAGGCAGGATCTCTCCACCAACCTGAAGTGGGCAATCCACCCTTTTCCGACTGAGAACCATGGCCTCGGACTTGGAGGTGCTGATTCTCATCCCAGCCGATTCACACTCGGCTGCAAACCGTCCCAGTGCACGCTGAAGGTCCTGGTCTGAGGAGGCCAACACGACAACATCATCAGCAAAAAGCAGCAACGAAATCGTATGGTCCCCAAACCGGACACTCTCCGGCCCTTGGCTGCGCCTAGAAATTCTGTCCATAAAAATTATGAACAGAACCGGTGACAAAGGGCAGCCCTGCCGGAGTCCAACATGCACCGGGAACAGGTCTGACTTACTGCCGGCAATGCGAACAAAGCTCTTGCTCGGGTCGTACTGGGACCGAACAGCCCTAAATAGGGAGCCGCCGACCCCATACTCCCGGAGCACCCTCCACAGGATGTCGCGAGGAACACGGTCGAATGCCTTCTCCAAGTCCACAAAACACATGTGGCCTGGTTTGGCAAACTCCCATGAACCCTCCAGCACCCTGGAAAGGGTATAGAGCTGGTCCAGTGTTCCACGACCGGGATGAAAACCACACTGTTTCTCCTGAATCCGAGGTTCCACTATCGGCCAAATTCTCCTCTCCAGTACCCTGGCATAGACTTTCCCAGGGAGGCTGAGAAGTGTGATCCCCCTATAGTTGGAACACGCTCCCCGGTCCCCCTTCTTGAAAAGAGGGACCACCACCCCGGTCTGCCAGTCCAGAGGTACTGTCCCCAACCGTCATGCGATGTTGCAGAGGCGTGTCAGCCAAGACAGCCCCACAACATCCAGAGACTTGAGGTACTCGGGGCGGATCTCATCCACCCCCGGTGCCTTGCCACCGAGGAGCTTTTTAACTACCTCCATGACTTCAGCCCGGGTGATGGACGAGTGCCCCTTCGAGTCCCCAGCCACTGCTTCCTCAACGGAACACAAGTTGGTGGGATTGAGGAGATCCTTGAAGTATTCCATCCACCGCCCGACAATTTCCCCAGTTGAGTCCAACAGGTGCCCATCTCTACTGTAAACAGTGTTGGTAGGGCACTGCTTCCCCCTCCTGAGGCGTCGAACAGTTTGCCAGAATCTCTTCGAGGCCAACCGATAGTCTTTCTCCATGGCCTCACCGAACTCCTCCCAGGCCCGAGTTTTTGCCTCCAAGACTACCCGGGCTGCAGTCCGCTTGGCCTGCCGGTACCTGTCAGCTGCCTCCGGAGTCCCACAAGCCACCCAGGCCCGATATGACTCCTTCTTCAGCTTGACAGCATCCCTTACTTCCGGTGTCCACGTCACGGTCCTTGATTTAAATTTTGGCATAAGGGGTTTTGTGAACTGTTCTTAGTCTGGCCCATCAACAAGGACCTGTTTGCCTTGGGAGACCCTACCAGGAGTATAAAGCCCCAGACAACATAGCTCCCAGGATCATTCGGGTACTCAAACCTCTCCACCACGATAAGGTGACAGTTCAAGGAGAGGAGAGAGTTTTAAACAGTTCACGTCTCAAATAAGCATTTATCCAAAAATTACTTAAGCTGTTAACTTTTTTAATGTGGCTGACACTCCCTCTGAGTTCAAACAAACCAACATCCCGGAGTAATTCATTTACTCAAACAGTACACTGACTGAACTACTTTGAAGAGAGAACTGAAGATGAACACCGAGCCGAGCCAGATAACGAACAAAAGATTGACTCGTTCTCGATTCAAGATCCGGTTGCATCGGTTTTCAGGTCACCAGTAGTTCTTTTTTCAGACAGTTCGATTCAATAAACCGGTTGAAGAAATATTTTGTATAAAAACCTATCAACACTGCAAACTTGTGCCATTGGCTTGTGAAGGGCCACATGCCCTTTAAACTGTCAGAGAAATGCAAACAGATATATGTAAAAGTAATCATGTTATTATGCCATTTTGAATACTGCCCTTCATGCAGTGTGCAGTGTACCTGTATGTGAATGTAAACAATCTGCAAAGTTGTAAAGCCGAAAGTGCATAATAAAAAAGTTATTGTCTCGTAGTGTTCTACTGTATGTTGGCCAGCAACAAACCACTTGACCCCACCATCAAACACCGTAGCTTGATCATGTCAATAAGACACAGTGTTTTACGTGTTTTCAGCCTATAAGTATAATAAATAATTGATGTTTATATAATCTATTGAACGTTCAAAATACAGAATGGAATTTTTTTATTTAAATGGGCATATTGTTTTTAATGTGCTGTACACGATAGACCCATCACAACAGACTGGGTAATCTGACCAGTCAGAGCAGAGTAGGCTCACAGAAAAGAGGGGTTTAGAGTGACTGAATCTCAGAACTGCTTTGAATGAATCGTTTGAGAATCATTGGAAAACTAGGTGATATTAAATTACTAATTTTGGGATAGTGGATCGTCTTTGACCAGGCATGTAAACCTATTGTAGGAGACACCAAACCAATATTAGGAACCTTAAAATGGCATAATATGGGCACTTAAAATTTAAATGAGCTAAACTGAGGTTGGGGCCTAAGAAATGTTTCCTTTTGAATCTCTGTTAGAATGTAAAAAAAGAGGATATTTTAGAGCTTGCTTTTTTAATCATGAAGAGGTTAATTGTATTCCCATGACATTTCTTTACCTGGAGCTTTATGTCTTGCAGGAAAATTAAGCCACATGTTACACTTGGCAAGCAAATTTTTATAAAACCTTCTTGCACAGGTGAAGCTTTTAATTAATAACAGAACCAAAGTATATTTTCCACCTGATGGGTTTATTCTCGTGTTTACATTTCTTCTCGTTTCCTTTCCTCCAGTGGCCTTTTTGTCTTGGAAGATGAATGGTGTAATTTTGCAGTGTGTTGTCAAGTGTTTCCATGTTTTTTATGCTTGAGGAATAATCTGAAATATGCCTACTATACGAATTTGCTAGTGAGTTGATGATTCTAGTGCTTTTCTGCATTGTGAATGTCAGTTTTTTTGCATATCTTGAATGTTGATTCTTTTTTTGGCTCCAGCATTTACACAGTCACATTATTAACTCTAAAAATAGCTAAAAAATGCATTATGGTGCCTTTATGAAACGGTGTGACTATTTAAATCATCTCTTTTGCTTTGTAAAGAGAGCTTATGTTTTTTCTTTTAATCGCACAATTTCTATTAAAATAAAATGAGTTTTGGCTTTCTATATGTACTGTATGTCATATCAAAACAGCTTTAAAGGTTCATTACAGCACTCTTTAGGCATGCCCTTTGTGCTCAATCACATGGAAAAATGAAGACCACGGTTACCGTATTACCTTTCCGCTATTATTTGAAGTGCTTAAAATAGTCTGGGTTTGTTACATAACCACCATGTCATGTGTGATTTGCTGGTATAAGACTGTGTTACACACTCGCACAGACGCACACACAGAGTCGTAATTGCACCGGACTGTGACAGCTGATGGAGCCTTGTGTGTGTAACTGAAGATTTACATGCAAAATGTGTATAGTAATGAAAGGCATAAAATGGCCAATTCTGCAAGAATGACATTGTCATCACTGCTTACTGTGCATCATCTGGATGTCTGGGCAGATGGCATCTGTATGCGCTGCCATCTTCCTGCAATATGAAACATCTCAGGAGACTGATGATCCTGTAAGCCAGAACTGCTGGAGCTGATTGTAGTTAAAGGCAGGGGCTGCAAGATGGACCGCTGCTGTCCACTGTCACTTTCAGTCAAAGACACATTGCAGTCAGTTTTATTTTATTTTATTTTATTTTGTATTCACTGAAACAAAAGGGCAGCATATTTGATGCTGAAGTTCATGAAAATGTTGCCTGCTTTGAACTATTTATGTTTGAACTGGGCTGTAGTTTGTAGATAAGATTTAATGCATATTAATCAGAATGTGTGTGTTTGTAGATGACGGTATTTTCGAAGATCTGCACGGGACTGATGAGAATCTTGCAGCAGTACAATCTGTCTTAACTACAGGAATGTTATAGGATATTAATCAAACTTTGGCACTATGTCATTTAGCTAGTGCTCAAACTGATTTTAATTAAGATTTATGGAGTAATTGTTGTGACAGGTTGGTAGAGGTGACATTTAACCTTTTACAACTGTTAAAAAAATACATACCAAATTATACAGTAAAAAAAAAGTATAACCAAAACCTTACTACATTAAAGGGGGGGGGGGGGTGAAATGCTGTTTCATTCATACTGAGTTTTGTACACTGTTAAAGAGTTGGATTCCCATGCTAAACATGGACAAAGTTTTAAAAATTAAGTTGTACATTGGAAAAAAAATACTCCTTCCGGTTTGTCACAAGTTTCGGAAAGTTTTTTTCGAGCATGGGTATGTGTGACGGAATTTCCTCATATGGGTCCTAAGGGCACTTCTCCCTGAAGAGCAGAGACATTCACTGACCAGAGCAATAGAGTGAAATGTCACAAAAGAAGTGTGTTTTTGGTTGCCAGGGCAAGACAACCCTGCACAGATTACCAAAAAAAAAAAAAACAGCATTAAGAGACCAGTGGATGGAGTTTATTTTTACAGAGCATCAATGGAGTTGTGCAAGTGTTTGTGTTTTTTCCCTGCATTTCGAAGATGCTTGTTTTACAAACAAGGCCCAGTTTGACGACGGGTATGCATATCATTTGTTTCTTAAGGATGATGCCAACGAAAATGGTTTGTTTTGGATGTTTTTTTCCTCACTGTAATGTCACAGCTTCCAGACACTCTCAACGCAAAAGCCTACTGGCGCTCGTTATTCTTTAGCTCCACCCACAAATCACGCATCCAGGCGCTCGTGTTTTTCCGAAAAAAAAAATGGTACAGACTGTCATTCTCTTGTAAATATAATAAAACTAAAGACTTTTTGGAGATATGAAGGATGCAGTACTACTCTATAGGTACTCAAGATTAACAGGATATTGAGTGAAAACGAGCATTTCACCCCCCCTTTAAGTTCTTTATTATTAAAACTTAGCTAACTCTAAGCTTTATTTTTTTAAGTGATATTCAGAAATATATTGTATGGGATAGTGGTTTTCTTTTTAGTGGAAGTATTTAAAAAAAATGTTTGCTTGTAATAGAAAACATAAATGAAGGTCATGCAAAACACAGTCTTATTAATTTATGTCAAAACATATTAGGTTTTATACATAGCTGAAATCAGATAGTATTTTAAAGAATACCCTGGAGTTTTAATGAACAACTGACTTAAATGTTTGTTTAAATTATCTCACAGTACAAAAAATGACCCTGAATTTAGAGCTCTGAATATGTTTATATGAATATGTTTTAATAAAATTAACTGAAAAATGATATTATCGTTATATTAAGGATTTATTTCTACCTTATCTGAACCTTGAAAAATGCTTTAGTATAATCTAATCTGTGATCACATGAAATAATAGTTTGACTTTGATAAAACAGTTTAATTTATGTTGCCACATAAAGCTTTTTAAAGGTTACCAACTTTTACATGATTTTACAGAGTGAACGAACAATTTGCTTATTTCACACCTTAGGTGAAAAAAAATGTGTCAAGTAATGCATTAGTATTTGAAGAGTAATGTTGTGAGACTTACGAACAGAGCAAAAGGGAAATTGTGTGTACTGTATGTATGTGTGAGTGGGTGAGAAAGAGAGAAAAAATGACCAGGGAAATATAATCACCCTAGGCTTATCTTAGTCTATAGCTCTCAGTGGACCACCCACACCATCTGCCCGTGCAGCCAGAGCTTTTAAGTCAGATTTAAGACTGCTTGGAGGACTCAGTGCCAGGTGTTGGGGCAGAATTGACATCAGGCAAAGTGCAATAAAGTCAGATATCAAGGACATGCATATTACATCTCTCTACTGAATCATATTCCCGCCATTTCTACCCTTTAGGCAGACTTTCAAAGTTGCCCTGCAAAGTTTAGAGAAACCCGTTTAAGTGTGTTAACCGCTGCGGTGTTATTCCAGCATTGACTTCAGCTTGTAATATGTCAACTAATTGTAGATCACAAACATTTTATGCAACATATATAGGTTAAACGACAATATCTTCTTGGGTCAATTATTAATTCTGCAAATGTTAAGATTATTATTATTATTATGTGTGTGTGTGTGTGTGTGTGTGTGTGTGTGTGTGTGTGTGTTTGTGTTAAACCTTCAAGTTTAGTTTATTTGTAAATATTTATTGTATAACAATGTGTTATTCTTTTTATTTATTTTATATTACATGAATATTTTAATTCTTGGTGCTCTTGAGTTTTAGTTTCACTTTTATTTGCAGACGAACAACTGTTTTATTTACAGTATTGTGCCAAATAATGCTGATACCACATACAGCAATGACAACAATGGCAATTGCTGTGACAAGAGCATATGGCATCCCACCAGAAGAGTGTTTTTGGGGTTTGTGCATTCATGAAGGGATATAATTACATCAAGCCATTATATCTTGTATGGCATATTTTTGCAAGCCCAGTTTTTCCCCCTCTCTCTCACTAGCATTGAATACCATAATCTAATCATCGCTTTTCATATGGACAGCATGCTGCATCAACGGATTAGCTTCTCTGTGAGCCGTAAGCAGCTTTTCCAAATTTCATTACTGTCCCCCTCATGATCAGGTGTTGTGTTCAAGCAGGCCCAGAATCCCTGTGTTTGAGGTAGCTTTGATAGTTGTGATGAGAAATCAATGCATTTGTCTCAGTGCAGCAGGAGGAAATTGTGCCGGTTGTTTAGCATTTGGAGGCGTACTTGCTATTGCCCAGAAGTACTATATTGGTAAAGTGGAACGTAGAGATTGGAGGCGTAGAACCTGAGACGTGATTGAAATATGGATCTCACAGATATGTGTTGTGCTCTGTAAAATGGGCTTTGCCTTAGAGAGACATACAAAACTGATCAGAGATAATTTCGCGCTTTATCTCACATCGACTGGTTTACGTCACTGTGAGCAAAAACCGACAGGCAAACAATATTTCACTAAAAAATTTATGTTAATGGGATAGTTCACAGTAGCACTTTATTTTACAGTCCTGTTCCTCATGTACATGCTATGTACTTATTATAGTAATTACAATAACTATGTAATAACTAGGTACTAACCCTGAACCTACCCCTAAACCTAACCCTACCCCATGTAGTTACCTTGTATTACCAGAACTTTCTTAGATAAATACACTGTAAGTACACTATAAGTACATGTTAGTACACGTACTGTAAAATAAAGTGCAACCTAGTTCACCTAAAAATGAAAAATCTGTCATTAAATACCCACCCTCATGTCCTTCCAAACCCATAAGACCTTTGTTCCCAAATGAAGATATTTTTTATGAAATCTGAGATCTTTCTGACCCTGCAGCAATGCAACTAACAAGTTCAAGGCCCAGAAACATAGTAAGGATATAGTCCATGTGACATCAGCGGTTCAACCACAATATTAAGAAGCTACGAGGAAACTTTCTGTGTGCAAAGAAAACAAAAATAACAACTTTATTTAACTATTTTTCTTATCTTCCGACCCGAAAAATTACAGTGAAGAATGGAGTTTTCTATACTAGAGTGTTATTAAATACTTGAATCTGATTGGCTTATAAACATTCTAAGGTCTTCAGTTATTTTCAGGGAGTTCCAACGTAGTTTCAAGCAGGTCTTGACCACATTACATGTCCATATCCCTTCGCCAAATGATTTTTCAAACGTCTTTCAGCCTACAACAGCAAAAGAACCAAAACCCACAATGAGGTAATGTAAATGTAAAATTTGCCTAATGATATCTTTAAAATTGTACAAAACTTAAATTTAAAAATCAACATATCAAATTGGAAAAGGCACATGTTTAATATTAGATTGGTAGATGAGTTGAGTCATGGTCTATGTCTCCATCACACACACAAGCATACTTTTTCCTTTGTGCTATTGAATTGTAAGGCACACGGTCATGTTTCACCTTAAAAGCAGGCTAGAAATATGGTCTGTCCTAATTACACAAAATGATTATAGTATGGCTAATAATACAACATGAGTTTGGAATAGATTAAGACTGTCTGAACTCATGGCCTTGTGTATTGTCTGCTCATAGAATTAATATGCCCTTTAAATCACTGTATTTAATAAGCTTGTTCACTGTAAGATGATGAATTTTGTTTTTTTAAATGTATATCCCAAAAGGTTATATAGCTGCCTGCTACACTGGTGATGCAATTATGAACACGACAACAAGTTTAGCATCAGATTCACTGCTGTGAGATAGACTTTGAACAAAATATGCATCCATTAGAGGCTGGCTTTAATCACTTTAAAAAGAATAATGAAAGAGCAGAGATATAGGCATAAATATTTGTAGTTGTTTAGTATTTTTGTTATGTTGTAGACATGTATTTTCTCTTCTTAAAAACAAATACATAGCCAAATCCATGTCTTTGTATAAAGGAGAGGGGGAAGAACTGTTCTGTTCTTTAAAAAGAACAGAAAAATGAGAATATACTTTAGCACAGGTACAGTAGCCTGGGGCTACATGACAAGTTTGACAGCTTTAAATAGATCATGTAAAATCTCGTTTATCATTAAGACATCTTTCATGTTCCAGACCAATAGATCAAAGGATGCAAAGAATCCAAAATGTGCAAGAAATATTTGCTAGAATACGCAGAAGCGTACAGAGATTACTGATTCTAGCCTGAAAGATCACCCAATGTGCTGACGTGGATCTAGAACTAATTCATAACTATAACAAAAGCCAAACAAACCACACTTTTTAGATGAAAGCCACTATGCAGACTGAAGTCAACTGAGCTGGTCCCCAGACTCAGTAAAGTTGGTCCTCAAACTAAAAAATTAAAGTTGAAATAAACTTGAAGTGTATTACCAGGGTTCATTTTAATCAAATTCAGCATGAGGCCTTAGAAATCAAAAGGTCAAAGGTGATAAAAAAAAAACATAGTTGTATCAGCCCTGATGCTTGCAGGGTAGAAAGAAAAACCTATTATAATTGTAGCAGTTGACTCAGAGCTGATGCTGTGCTGTATAGGCAGAAAAAGGCCCAAGCTGTTCTTTAAAAAGAGCACATCTATGCATTTTGCATTATTGACATCATCTGTGTTCGAATGTGCATGATATTATATGAAAATGCTGCTGATTAAAGATTATATCCCTGCAATGAGAATGTGGCAAAGTGAATGACCTACTAAAATATGTGCAAGAAACGTTTAGTCTCATGCCTCACAAAATAGGAAACATTTGAAATGACAGAAACCTGAATCATTTTAATTAGTTGTGTTTTGTTATACAGTACCACAAGTTTTGGGTCAGTATATTTTAATAGTTTTATTCAGCAAGGACTTGAATTAAATTGATCGAAAGTGAGAGTGGAGACTTTTACTGTGTTACAAAAGATTTGTTTCAGATTAAAGGTGCAGTTAGAGATCTTGGAAAATGCTAACATTAGCCTGATATTACCAGGGGGCAAGGAACTCAGGTAGGCAAATACATATGTTGACAATATGTTGACAGGCAGGTAAGGAAGCTATTTAAAATGCTCAGACCAAGTGTTTTGATTGGACGTACATTTCTTGGTCCTACTCCTTCCACAGAATATATAAATGCAGATAAAATGTTTTCAACATTGATAATATTTCCAAATTAGCATATTACAGTGACTTCTGAAGGATCTTGTGACACTGAAGACTAAAGTAATTGTTGCTGAAAATTCTGCGCTGCCATCACAGGAATAAATTACATTTGAAAACACCTCACTGCATCCAATTTGTGGGCTAATTTTGCATTATATAAACTAATTTCTATTATTTAGCTTTCATTCTTATTTATTTTTATTCAAGATGTTGCACCTAGTAAAATC